>NW_016807465.1:2442838-2471158 GCF_001698545.2 Rhinopithecus bieti | reverse complement strand
AAAAAAAAAAAAAAAAAAAAAAAAAAAAAAAGATAAAATTTTAGAAAAGACTAGAAACAGTTTCACAGTTTCAAAGTCTTTAAGACTAGAATAGGCATCAGGGGAGGTAGATGAGGTTATGAAAGGACAAGAGAGATCCCTGTCGTGATGGAACAGCTCTGTATCTTGATTGTGGTGGTGGTGGATGCACAAACCTACATATATGGTAAAATTTTATTGAAATAAATACATACATGCATGTATACACACATAAATGGGGACAAGTAAAACAAAGGAAATTTGAATAAGATAGATGAGTTATTTCTTTGTTGATATCCTGACTATAATACTAGACTATAGTTTTATAAAGTATTTTCATTGGAAAACTGTAGAAAGAGGATATTTCTATGTATCAGTTTTTATAACTACATATGAATCTATAATGTCTTAATAAAAATTTCCATTAAAAACATCATTAAGGGAAACAAGTTGAATGTCCTCCAAAGATGGAAATACTATAAATTGATGTCTAGCTATACCAGAGATTATTATGCTGCAAGTAAAAGAATGAGTTATTATTTTCAAACTGATTTGATGAGATTTCATAATCCATTGCCAAGTGTAAAATTTTAAATATAAAGTAATAGATATAACAATTTCATATTCATAAAACAATGATGTATGCATACAAATATATAAATGACTGTATGAGGATAAAGAAACATTCAGAAGAATACATTAGATGATTAACACTAGTTTCTTAGAGGTGATGAAGAAGAGAACAAAATGTATTCAAAAATTTTTAAAAGAGCATGTATAATATGATCACATCTATAATAACCTATAAAATATGTAGAGTGTGTGTGTGAAAGATGTATAAAATTATGGCTACCACAACTTTAATGGCACCTATTTTTGGTTACTATATTTAAAGACAATGTTTTCTTTATTCACTTTAATATACATTTGTTCATTTTCTACATCTGGTACTTTTACTGAATTAATTAAAATGCATTTCACTCTTCAAATTTTTAAATGGTCATTCTTTTGGTCAACATTTTCTGCATAATGTAATCGTGTCATAAATGTGTTTTGGCTATATATTCAGTGTACAATTTTGTCCTAGTCTTTTTGGTTTTGCAGGGAGAGTTGTTGGTTCTGGGTGTTGTTAGAGTTCAAAGCTTTTTCTATTGTGCAAGCCTGGACTACATGCCTAACAGTTTGGGCTCTTTTATTCCTACACAAACTCAAACATACATGAAAACTCAAACATACTGTATTAATTAGGGTTTATTTTTCACATAGCAAGAATTCTGTAGGTAGGCAGTTCCGGGCTGATACTGGATTTGGAGGAGTTCAGTAGTGAGGTAATCAGTTTCCTCTAATTCTATCCTCCACCATTTTACTTTACAATTTCCTTCCTTGTGGTTACAAAATGGTTGTTTCAATTCCAGGTATGACATCCACACTCCAAACAAGAAGCCTTTTGTTCACCCAGAAAAATAATAAATTTCCCAGAAACTCACACAGAAGAGAACCTCCTTCACCTCACTTGTTGAAACAACATCATATTGTAACTGCAGGAGCTGTCCAAACTGGACCTACCTTATTTATAACAGAATGTTAGGTTCCCTTGAAGGCAGAAAAGAGCCAAACCTGCAAGTCATGTAGCCCAGGCATGCACAATAGAAAAAGCTTTGACCTCCAGCAACACCCAGAACCAACAATTCTCCCTGCAAAACCAAGAAGACTGGGACATAACCTGAACCAGACCACTGGAACACACTCAGAAGAGAGAAGTCTATTGGCCAGGAAGATTCACCAATAAAATCTGCCTCAACATACCTTTCAATAAATAGTCAAATTTGCAGCCCTCCAATCAGATCCCTCCAAGTCAACATTCCTAAATCCTTTCCCTGGCCCTCTGCTGATCTCTTAAAACTTGACCTAGATCCCAAATAGGGGAGACAGATTTGAACTGCGTGTTCTATTGCTTTACTTGAGGCCTTTGCAATAAAGCCCTTCTTTTGTCAAGAGCCAGTGCCATTTTACCGGCTTCTCTGTACACTAGGCTGAGCCCATTTGCTGAATAACAATTCTGGTACCCAAAGTGAGACAAAAGCCTGCCCAAGGCACTGTAGCCCCTCAGTAAGGTCCTGAGACTCTTTGCATCCAAGTGGCATCACCAAGATTGGTTTGTCTGTTTATCTAGAGGCTCAGTTAGCTGTCCCTCTTTCTCCACTGGGGTCCTCCTCCAACACTACTTTGTCTTTTGAGGAAAAAATTGCTTTTGGATCATTGTCTTTTTGGTGAGTACTTCGTTAATATGTGCTTACACCTTAAATTGTCTTTCATTTAAGATTGTGGGTTGGATACATATTTTTGTCTAGGATCATAGGTTCAAATCCTACCCTAGGGAGATTTTGGACAGGCTTGAGTCCTAGCCTTGGGTTAGTGTCCCAAAGACTAAGGGCAAGATCAACACTTAAAAGCTGTAACCCCTGGAGTACTCAATCTAGTCTGGTTTTGTTTTTTTCTGTGTGTGTGTCTGTATTTTTGTTCTGGGTAACAATAGTTGGCCCAATAGAGGTTAACTACTTTTACAGTTGCAGCAAAAGCCTTATATCCTTCCTATCTCTTTGCTGGTTGGCCTTGCAACAAAGTTATTCTTTTCTCAAAAGCTGGTGACATACTGTTGACTTCTATGCGTGGAGGGCAGGGAGCCCATTTGCTTTTGTAACAATTTAGCCACCAGTAGCTTTTGGAATGTTAATTTTTAACTGGACATATTGCCATGGCATTTAAAATTAGGATTGTATGAGTTTTTAAAAATGAAATAATAGAAATTAAGTAAATACCTGGTAATATCTAACAGTATAATAAACATATATAACAAATTCAGTAATAAACAGCATTATACTATATAGTAAGCTTAAAATAGATGATCTCTGCTTTGTCAAAAGATAAACTTCAGGCAAATTAAATGTAAAAGCACTTACATGAGCAGAAAGGATAGATTCAGGATCAAAATAGATAAATTCAAAGCAAAGCATCTGGTAGGTAAGAATTTAACACACGATACAGTGTAAACTGTTTGTATTCCAGAAATATAAGACAATGTATTGTATTTTGTATTGCTTTAAAACATTTAATTATCTTACAAGCCTGTTGGGACATTTTAATGAGGTAATACAAATAAGCCACTTAATACTCTGAGTGGCATATGAAAAGCCTAGTTTTCTCATCATTTATAATTTGAAAATCAATTAATTTAGATAATTACCTTAAACCTCATAATTCTTGCCTAAAAATAAAATTCTAAGCATATAATTAATAATTATCTTTGTCCTTTTAAAAAACTAGATGTTCTCCTAGCATAATAATGAACAAGCTTTGCCTTTTCTCAAAACTAATTAGGAGTCACATTACAAGGATTCAGATTATACTTGAGTTTTATTTGAGGTGACACTGCATGTCCTCAAAGTGTATCTTTAATGATGCAATATTGAAACACCGGCAAATTAAGAGTAATGTTTAATTGTTATTGACTAACCTAAGAAACGTTTCTATTAAGAATATTTCCCAATTCCATGCTGAAGATATAAAAACAAAGAAAAAAAAAGATTTGCTTTAGTTATCCTAGAATACAAGCAGTTCTTACAGATAGAAAGAGTACACATTGTATTTTTAACTGAAGTCAAGGGATAAGTGTTAAGATTTTTAAAAGAAACTGTGCAAGAAGCCAAACCGTAAAAATGTGGAGATGGCAGCTTGCTGTAAATTTTTCTGGCAGTTATGTCTGTAATCCTAAATCCGAGTTACTGAAACCCTGTAATACAATAATAATAAAAGCAATGCAGCGTGAGCACAAGGCCTGTCAGATTTATGATGAGCTGGTGTCTTCCATGAAAGGAACACACCAAATCAAATTAGTGGAGGGGAGATTAATAGAATGTCACCAATTTCTAGGATGGAGAATATAAGCTGCATCATAAATTTTGTTTCTTGAAAGGCAATAGCTTCAGCGCTTTTGAAGGCTAGTCCATAAATGACCACCACAGGTGGCCTTAGCTATTGTGAGGCAGGGCCTTAGATAGTTTAGTGTAGCGGAATGAGTTTCAAAGACAGTACTAGTACTCTACCTTAAGAAGCAGTGTATCGATCTCCAGACCTTGTGATCCGCCCGGTGAAACCATGTCTCTACTAAAAATACAAAAATAAATTAGCCGGATGTGGTGGCGGGGGCCTGTAATCCCAGCTACTCAGGAGGCAGAGGCAGGAGGATGGCGTGAACTCAGGAGGCGGAGCTTGCAGTGAGCCGAGATCGCACCACTGCACTCCAGTCTGGGCGACAGAGCGAGACTCCGTCTCAAAAGAAAAAGAAAAAAAAAAAAAAAAAAGAAGAAGAAGAAGAAGAAGCAGTGTATCATAGTGTTGCATGCTTGAATTCTAGGGCCAGTTTGCTAAGGTTTAAATTCTGCCTCCACTACCTACTAACTCAATGATCTCGGGAAAATTTCTTAGCATATCTGTGCCTCATTTTTTATTTGTAAATGAATATCAATCTAATAGAGTTGTGGTGAGGATTAATATAGTAAATACATGTCAAGTGCTTAACACAGGCTTATAGTGAGCTATATTACCAGCCATTATTCTTCTACACCTTTAATTCCTATCTGAATGACTGAGATGAAAAGAAAGTAAAGGCAAGTAGAAAAAATAGAAAGCAGAAGAGGGCTCTGAAGTGCAGACTCATCTGCCAGGGCAAGGAAAGGACACACCATCCCTCTGAAAGAAAGAATTTTCTATCACTTTGATATGGAAAGTGTGACTGCAGGAAATTTTGAGTTTCCTACAATTATGATTCAGCCAAAAATGGCTTGACTCCTTACAGGGATGATGGGAGCATTGGAGATTGGCCTAAAGAGTTTTTGTCTTCTTCATACCCAAGGGTTATAATTGTTATAAAATTTCCATTTGAAAATGGAGGGGTATTGTGAACCATTTAAGAGTTAATCCTTTTAACAGCAAATCTAATCTCTTCTGGTCTATTAATGCCCTATGACGATTTGTTTGATTTAGTAAATATTACCCTGTCTTCAAAGGCTTAAGATCTTGTTTGAGTTTTGTTTCATTCATAATTTTTCAAATTCATTTTCTATGAGACTTTTGTAACTAATTTGAAGTAACTTGAAAACCCATGTGATATTCAGAGATATCACAGCATCATATATCTGCAGATCTTTGGCCTAAAACTATCTATCCTGAAAACTGGTATGATATTTATGATGTTTCTCCGTTTAAGGGAGAAGAAAAGATGCTGACTTTTGCCATGCATAGGGGTGGAGGGCAGAGGCACAGAAATAGGTAAAGACATTATCTATAATATCTAAAGAAATTAAATTAACAGCCCGAAGAAGATCTTCCACAGATGTCAACTCTTGAAAGCCATATTGTCTTTATCTATGATCTTTCAAATAAGATTATGATTGCTTGAGGGTACAGATTTATGTCACACTTACATGTGCTTCACACGGTGTCTCACATAGTACTATGCTTCTCTTCTTTACCTGCATTCTCACAATCAGTCCAATCTGTAAATGCCATCTGTTTGATTAAAACATTTCTATCTTTATTCCTCTCCTGTCTCCCCAATCTTATATATCCAGCTTCCTATTCATTTAGTATGATTATCTAATATGCCTCAGTGTATGCTCAAGTGAATTCTTGACTTTAATTTCTACTTCTGTAGTTTTCCAGCTATTACAGTTGGTGCTCCGACCCAAAGCCCCTGGGATTCCTTAACCTGTTTCCTGTTCCCATTCCTCAGCTTCAACATTCTTTGAGCTTGTACCTGTAATACTCTGTCTTAGCTAGGGATGCTGTTAAAAAATACCATAGACTAAGTGGTTTAAACAACAAACATTTATTTTCTCATTGCTGTGGAAGTTAAGAAGTCTGGAATGAAGAGGCCATCTGATTCAGTTCATGGTAAAGGACCTCTTCCTTGCCTATAGATGGTCAGCTTCTTACTGTGTCCTCATCTGGTGAAGAGAAAAAATTCTTTCTTCCTCTTCTTATAAGGCCACTAATCTTTTTTTTTTTTTTTTTTTTTTTTCTTTTGAGACGGAGTCTCGCTCTGTCGCCCAGGCTGGAGTGCAGTGGCCAGATCTCAGCTCACTGCAAGCTCCGCCTCCCGGGTTTACGCCATTCTCCTGCCTCAGCCTCCCGAGTAGCTGGGACTACAGGCACCAGCCACCTCGCCCGGCTAGCTTTTGTATTTTAGTAGAGACGGGGTTTCACCGTGTTAGCCAGGATGGTCTCGAACTCCTGACCTCGTGATCCACCTGTCTCGGCCTCCCAAAGTGCTGGGATTACAGGCTTGAGCCACCGCACCCGGCCATAAGGCCACTAATCTTAAGAGGCCCCAAATGTCACCTTCATGAGATCTAACCTAATTATTTTCTAACCCTTATTTAATCTGACCCTAATTA
Organism: Rhinopithecus bieti; assembly: GCF_001698545.2. Taxonomy (NCBI): domain Eukaryota; kingdom Metazoa; phylum Chordata; class Mammalia; order Primates; family Cercopithecidae; genus Rhinopithecus; species Rhinopithecus bieti. The sequence continues at coordinate 2,464,685 of NW_016807465.1, read as the reverse complement.
TTTTCCAAATACCATCTCCACATACCATTAAACTTAGAGTTAGGGGTTCAATACGAATTTTGAAGGGAACACAATTGAGTCCATAGCACCTGCTAAAGAAGATAGCCCTTGGGCTACTGGAGCTGCTTAGAAGTCACAAGGAACTGAAGTGCTTAGGAATTCAAATTGACTTCCCTGATCCTTAGCTCATACCCAGATTGACTTAAGGGAGGAAAAGCTCTGAGATGAATTTATGCTCTAGAATTCCTTATGGATCAGGTGTAGTCTGGGACTTTATCTATCAAGGCATTTTTGCTCAGCTTTCTTCCTCTCCTTTTTATACTTCCCACTCCCTTAGTCTCTCCTGGAAATAATTTCTTATTACATTATTTACAAACAAATTCTAGTTTCAGGAATTGGTTCTAGGCTTACATACCCCAAAAGCTATTTTTATCTCCCAATGACTCCTCCTCTGGCACTTCTTCCTCAATAATACCACCATTACATCATGTTTTTCAGTCCTCAAACCTTGTCACCATTCTTGATTCCTTTTTTCTCTTCATCTTACATCTCATCTACTGGTATTGCTGCTGACTCTATCTTTTTTTTTTTTTTTTTTTTTTTTTTTTTTTTTTTTTTTTTTTTTTTTTTTTTTTTTTTTTTTTTTTTTTGAGACGGCGGAGTCTCACTCTGTCGCCCAGGCTGAAGTGCAGTGGTGTGATCTCGGCCCACTGCAAACTCCGCCTCCCAGGTTCACACCATTCTCCTGCCTCAGCCTCCCTAGTAGCTGGGACTAAAGACGCCCACCACCACCCACGCCCGGCTAAGTTTTTGTATTTTTAGTAGAGACGGGGTTTCACCGTGTTAACCAGGAAGGTCTCGATTTCCTGACCTCGTGATCCGCCCGTCTCAGCCTCCCAAAGTGCTGGGATTACAGGTGTGAGCCACTGCGTCCAGCCGACTATATCTTTAAAATTTCCCCACTGACCATTCACATAACCTGCGTTGTTATCCTCTTAGATAGAGGACCATAAAATGTACTGCACTCTCTCTGAGAGTGAATGGGGATACTACTAACAATTTTATAGTAATAGTGGGTAGAAAAACAAGGATCTTTTTCAGCACAAACGAATGTAGGATACCTAATCTTGGTCCCATCTATTATACTATCCACTTCAATCTTGACCTAGACCTGTTCTTGGCAGAATAGCAAAAGTGCAAATTAGATTACGCCACCAACTGCTGAAAAAATCTCCAATGGCTTTACATCACAGTAGATTAAAATCCAAACTCTTTATCAGCCCCTGAAATGCTCTATATGATTTGCCATCTAACAAATTCTCTCACCTGAATTTCTACTACTCCCCCATTCACTCACTGAGCTGCAACCACACTGAAATCTTTGATGTTTCTTCAGTACTCCAGGCACATTTTCAACTCGGGATCTTGTATTTGCTGCTGTTTCTGCTTATCCAAAATAATATGCCTCCAGTACAGCCCTGTCTCACTCATTTCATTCATGTTTCTGCTAGCCTGTGTACGATACATCCATCTTCCTTCTCAGTCACTTCATGCTCTGATCCTCTTTACTGTTCAGTATTCTTTTGTAGCAATTATACCCAACCTATCACCCGTCTTTGTGTATTGTTATTAATATCTTTGCTCTGAACTAGGATGCAAACCCCCTAAAGGAAAATTCATTTCAAAGGCCTACACCTGGTCCTAAAAGGTTAGCACAGAATCAGCACACAAATATATGTAATGAGTTCTAGTAAGTTCTCAATGAGCGCTAAATTCCCCTTCAAAATTCTTTGTGGCTGTGTCTGAACGTACATTGCTTTAGATAAGGCACTTTTAAATTTTGTAAAAAAATAAATTAAAATTAAAAATACCAAAATGCATTTCAACTCTCTAATCCTTTCTTATTTTTTCTTATTTATTGAATTTAATTTGTCATGTGTTTCATAGTTAATTTTACAAACATAATGAATTATTCACACTTAAATGAATTATAAGAATTAGTATCTGAGAATGAGGGCTTAAATATGTATACTATTTGATGAAAACACATTGTAATTTCTTACACAGAAACTAGAAACATTCTTTACCTTTGAAAATCTCTCCATCTTGCCATCTCTTTTTTATTCACAATATGAATAGATGGCTCTTTTACTTGTAATAAGCATGCTTGTAAACAGCTAACATATTTTAAATATTAGGTCCTGGAGTATACTTTTAGAAAATGAGTCCTGGAAATCTAGCACAAAGCATTCCTTGCACAAATCCTGAGGATGTAGAGAAAATATTAAGAACCACTTTTATATATTCCCCGTTTATCTAATTCTTTCTAACTCTTCAAGACCTTTCTGCCACAACTGAAAACAAACAAACAAACAAGTCTATTTCCTTTAAATTCAGCTTTAATCAAAGTGAAGTGGCATCATCACATTGCTTTTAGACACAAGCCTATATATGTTTTCTCTTTAACATTTCGAAAGATAGAGGTGGAATCCCTGAAGTTTGTTAGAGACTGAGGTGGGTATACCCATCTCACAGTTTGATGCTATATTGTACTAAGATGTGATCTACTTGCTAAACATTCATTCCCATCTTGGTATTGTTTTTTTTCTGCTTTAAATGTAAGTAATACATGAACATAACTAAATAAGGAATGTAAATATATTCCCACTTTAGTGAAAAAATGTAGATACATATAGAGTAAAATATGAAAATCTTTGTAGCCGAAACTCCAAACATCTCTCTGAAGAAGAAGCCACTGTTAATAGCTTGGTGTGTATCTTTATTGTCTTTTTCATATGCATGTATGTGTGTGTGCGCGTTCACATCTGTTTACTTCAATGATATCACACATATGTGTTTATGACATTTTATGCAAGTATAGATTTCCTTTTTTATTGTAATGGCTAAATGTATACCATAGAATATATAGATTAATATTTGCCCTATCCATTTTTTTTGACTTGAAGTGATTTCTAATTTACAACTATTTTTAAAATTTGTAATAAATATCTCTGTAGATAAACCTTTGTGCACATGTGTGTCTGCATGCTTCTAGGTAAGATTAATAACGTAGTAAGTTGAGTGAAATGCTACATATAATTCTTATTTTGATATATCCTGCCAAGTTGATGCTCCAAATAGATTATGCACTTCCTTTAAGAGTACATGAGAACACATTTCTTCCCACCAGCACCAGTAGTAAATACTACCATATTTTTGTATTCTTGCTAAAATAATATTCTTAAAAACAATGTCTTACAGCTGTTTTAATTTTTATTACTTAAAGAGTTATTATTCCACATCCTTAAATAGAAAAATATTACCCATTGATATTGCAATTCTAATATATTTGAACTTATTTTTTTCCTTGTTTATTTACAGTATTTAATTTACCTTGTTTCCTTAACTCTCTATCTGATCTTCTCTTGCTTATAGTAATTTTGAAAGTATTATCTTACTTCGATTTTTAAATTTTAATTGTATATTAGATATATGATGTCTAGCCTTGCAAAATCCTTAGGTCTTACTATACAGATATACGCTTGATTTTTTTTTCTTACAATGCCCACAATTAATCAGAACGAAGTATATTTCTCCATAAAACATGAACCACTTAATCTACTATTTCTCCTACCCATTATCTCCACAGTGAAATCATCTTACTGTGAAATTGATTTATTTTGAGGGAGGTAAAAGGGTATTTTTTATGTTGAAGTAAAATTTACAAACAGATAACTAAGATCTTAGATCTACCATTTAATGCTTTAAGAAATGCAAACATCTATGTCACCACCACCTCAAACAAAATGTAGAGCATTTTTATAACTGTTGAAAGTTTTCTTATACCCTATCCCAGTCCCCACACAATGCATAAGCAATCGCTATTTTAGTTTCTGTCACCATAGGTTAGTTTTGTCTGTTGTTGAATGCCATATGAATAAAATTATAGTGTATACTATTTGTGTATCACTTAAGTCAACCTATGTTTCTGAGATTAATCTGTATTATTCCTTATATCAGTAGTTGGTTTTTTCTTTGCTGAGAAGTCTTCCATTGTATATATCATGATATTTTGATCCACTTTCCTGCTGATGGACATTTGAGTTGTTTCCAGTTATTGGCTATTATGAATCAAGCTGCTATAAGAATACATGGGTGAATTTCTAAGGGTATATGTCTTTATTTCTCTTAAATAAATACTGAGAAAGAATACTGATGTATTATGGGATGGTTATGTGTTTCATTGCATAAAAAAGAAAAGCCATTAACTAGTTTTTAAAAAATAACTTACAATTTTATACTCTGAGCAATGCTTCAGAATACCAATTGTTGTGAATCCTCAGTGACTTTTTTAGTCTTTTCAATTTTAGACACTCAAGTGAGTGTGAAATATTATCACACTGTAGTTTCATTTGTGTTTGCCATTTTAATGATGATGGTGAAAACCTTGAAGTAATTTTACCATTCACGTATTTCATATTGTTAACACTCAGTCAAATCTTTTGCCCACTTTTAATTGGGCTGTTTGTCTTTTTTCTAACTGCTTTATAACAGTCATTTATATATTTTTAAAATACAACTTTTTGTCACATACATGAGTGCAAATATTTCTCCTAGTCTAATGTAACTTGTCCTTTTGTTATCTGAATGGTAACTTTGGAAGGACAGAGATCTTAATCTTAACGAAATTCAATTTAACATTTTTCTAGCATATATTTTCTCTCAAGCATAGTGTTTGTTGTGCCCTCTCAAACAAATCTTATCTACTCAAAGTCACAAATATATTTTGTGCTTTTTGCCAGAGGCTTTATAGTTTTGGTCTGAATCCAGCTCAAATTAAATTTTGTGAATGGTGTGAAATGAGGATTAAAGTTTATTTCTACCCATATGGATATCCAGTTTTTCTGGCATCATCAGGATTTACTTATTTATTTATTTATTCGTTCATTCATTCCTTTTTATTTTGAGACAGAGTCTCGCTCTCTTAACCAGGCTGGAGTGCAGTGGTGCGATCTCGGCTCACTGCAACCTCCACCTCCCAGGTTCAAGCGATTCTCATGTCTCAGTCTTCCAAGTAGCTGGGATTACAGGCCCACACTGCCATGTCTTGCTAATTTTTGTATTTTTAGTAGAGTTGGGGTTTCACCATGTTGGCCAGGCTGGACTTGAACTCCTGACCTCAGGTGAACCACCCACCTCAGCCTTCCAAAGTCGTGAGCCAAAGGATTATAATTGTGAGTCATCACGCCCAGCCAAGATTCTTTTTTAACTTTTCAAGTTTGACATAATGAGTAAGAGTGCATGTTTTGGGCTCAAACAACTTATATTTAAATCCTGCCTCTACCATTCCCCATCTATATGACATTGAACACTATATCTAACTTCTCTGCATATCACCCTTTAAGTATGGATAATACATTAACCTTAAAGCTGCGATGATAATGGACATGTTTCTGAGTTTTGCTTTCTTTTTTAAATGTTGAGGATTGTATGTTATCACATGTATAAAGATATTGACACAGTACTTGGTATACAATAGCTTCTAGAAATATTAGGTTATAAAAAGAGAAAAAATGATTTCAGAAATAATATAAAAATGTTATAAAAGTATCTGATAAAATAATATAGTGATTCTGACTTCTTAAGTATGAAATGCTATTTTCTCAAATATTTTAAATATTAAGTCAATTTCAAACTAATGTCACAAAATTTTGAATATACTACTGTATTAGTATGTTCAATGTAAAAAATAAAACTGGCTGATAATAACTGATTGGCTAACATAATTGTGTTTTTTCTCTACGAATTAACTTTTTCTCTCCAGAAATTTGGTGTCCTGAAATTTCAGACCAAATTGGTATTCTTTTGTTTATCTTCTTTGGTTATGTGGAGCCTTTCAATCGAGATTACCCATATATATACGATATATAAGATACGCAAACTACTATACCCTTCTATAGAAGCTACTTTTTTTATTTTTTTTTTTTTTTTTGAGAGCGGAGTCCTAGCTCTGGGCGCCCCGGCTGGAGTGCAGTGCGCCGGGATCTCACTGCAAGCTCCGCCTCCCGGGTTCACCTGCCATTATCTCTGCTGCCTCAGCGCTCCCCAGTAGCGCTGGGACTACAGGCGCCCCGCCAGGTCGCCCGGCTAGTTTTTTTTTTTGTATTTTTAGTAGAGAGCGGGGTTTCACCGTGTTAGTGCCAGGATGGTCTTCGATCTCTGACCTCAGTGATCCGCCTGCTCGGCCCCGCCGCCAAATGCTGGGATTGACAGGCTTGAGCGGCCACCGGCGCCCGGGCCTCATATATTTTTTATATATATGATATATTATATATATGAAAATATATATAATATATTTTTCAATCTGATTACTAATATATTTTTTCTGGCAATGTAAATATATTTTTTTCAGGCAAAATGAAATCTACACTTTTATTTTAGATTTCGGAGGGACATGTGTAGGTTTTTGTTACATGGGTATATTGCATGATTGCATGATGCTAAGGTGTGGCATACGACTCTCATCTCCTAGGTAGTAAGCATAGTACCTAATAGTTAGTTTTCCGACCCAGCCCCTTCCCCCTTTGGTAGTCCCCAGTGTCTCTTGTTTCCATCTTTATGTCCACGTGTAATCAATATTTAGCTCCCAGTAAGTAATATTATGTGATATTTGGTTTTCTTTTCCTGCATTAATTCACTTAGAATAATGGCCTCCAGCTACGTCCTTGCTGTTGAAAAAGGCATGATTTTGTTCTATTTTATGGCTATGTAGTATTTCATGGTGTGTATGTATCATATTTTCTTTATCCATTCCACCATTGATGGGCACCTAAGTTGATTCCATGTCTTTGCTCTTGTGAATAGTGCTGCAATGAACATATGCATGTCTTTGAGGTAGAATTATTTATTTTCTTTTGGGATTCCCAGTAATGAGATGGCTAGCTAAGTCCCCAAAAGCAATTGCAACAAAAACAAAAATTGTTAAATGGTACCTGATTAAACTAAAGAACTTCTACAAAGGAAAAGAAACTGTATCAACAGAGTAAACAGACAATTAACAAAATGGGAGAAAATATTCACAAACTATGCATCTGACAAAGTTCTAATATCCAGAATCTGTAAGAAATTTAAACAAAGCAGCAAGCAAAAAACAAATAAGCCCATTAAACAATGGGCAAAGGACATGAATAGACATTTCTCAAAGGAAGACATGCAAGTAGCCAACATAGGAAAAAATGCTCATCATCACTCACCCCCAGAGAAATGCCAATTAAAACCCAGTGAGATCACATCTCACACCAGTGAGAATGGTTTTTATTAAAAAGTCAAAAAATGACAGATGCTGGCAAAGCTGTAGAGAAAAGGGAACTTATACACTGTTGGTGGGAATGTAAATAAGTTCAACCACTGTGGAAAGCAGTTTTGAGATTTCAGAAAGAACAAAACCACAGCTACCATTTTACCTAGCCAAGTTTCTTCAGTTATTTTTTTCTTACTTTTCTGTTCCATTCTCTCTTTTTTATTGATAACTTCTATTGATTCACATTAAAACTTTTTTATATCACTTCCAACTCTCTTATATTTTCTGCTTTTTATTTGCATCATTTTTTGCCTTTGCTGAATCTTCCAGTTGATACATTTTTACTTTAGCTGTGACCATTCTCTTATTTAGTCTGTGTACTAATGCTATTTGACTACAATTATATTTTCTTTTAAATGACATTTATTTAAAAAAATAATTTATTCTTGTTTTCTAAATGTAATAATTTCGTTATTCTCACTGAAATTTTATTTCAGTGAATAAATATTCACTGAATATTTATTTATTTTTAATTTCCTTTGATTTGTTTTATTGGCATAGTGCTATAAGGTGTTGGCTATTCTGCTTATTAAATTCAATAATTCTCTTTCATGTTGTTGGTATTTTTAAAGAATTTGCTCATTCTTTAGTGCATGGTGAATTTGATATTTGTTATATGTGTTTACTTTAATTGTAAGTAACTTCTGTTTGCCATAGCTTGCTTTGTAGTTATATATTGAAAATCAGAATGTGCTTAGAGCTTTTACTTTGGGTCTGAGAGAACCCTCTGACCCTAAAAAATTATTACTTACTCCTGGGTTATTGCTCAGCTTCTGTCCAAAAGCTGCAACTCAGGAGTAGCTCAGAGAAATCACTTCTTCCAATCTTCATAATTCTCTGCCAGAGAAATTTGTCAAATAAATAAAAGTGATTTGGAAAAAAAAAAGAGAGAGAGAGAGAGAAAGTTTACTCTGTTTATACATTTTATTTATTTATTTATTTATTTATTTATTTATTTATTTTTGAGTCAGTGTGTCACTCTGTCACCCACTGATGGAGTGCAGTGGCACATTCTTGGCTCACTGCAACCTCCACCTCCTGGGATCAAGCGATCCTCTCACCTCGGCCTCCTGAGTAGCTGGGACTGCAGGTGCTGTGTGCCACCACTTCGGCTAATTTTTGTATTTTTGTTAGAGGTGGGATTTTGCCATGTTGTCCAGGCTGCTCTTGAACTCCTGAACCCAAGCAATCCACTCGACTCAGCCTACCAAAGTGCTGGGACTAAAGGCGTGAGCTACCACACCATGGCTGTCTTCACATTCTCTTAATAATGTCTTTCACGGAGTAAAAGTTTTAATTTTCACGAAGTCCAATTTAACAAGTTCTACTCTCATTCTTTATTTACGGATCATGCTTTTGGTGTGATAACTAACTCTGCTCATCAATATGTGGAAGATTTTTTCCTGTGTTTTCTTCAAAAAGATTAACATTATATTTTATATTTAGCTCTAATATATATTTTGAATTAACATTGTTACAAGGTATGAAGTATAGTAAGAGGTTTATTTATTATTTTTGTAGGATGTCCAATTGTTTTAACATACTTTGCTGAAAATGCTTTTCTTTCTGTAATGAGTTGCTTTGTACCTTTGTCCAAAAACAACAACAAAAAAAAATAGATTGACAAGGACTTCTTGTTTTAAGTCTGATATGTAGAGCTTTCTGAAAATCATCACTCCTCTCTTTATAAGAAAAAGCTAAAAACTGAAAATCAGTTACTTTTCCTTTATGCACTAGAGCACTGAGGTCTCAGGGCAAACGTCCGGCCTGAAATTTGAACACACTTGGCACACAAAGTGCACTCGGCTGCTCTGACCTGCTTAATCCTATGTACTGTTTATGGTCAAGGTCTTCATGGGGTCCCCCATTGATCGTTAGAACTCCAGACACTGTTCTTTGCTCCAGTACAATTCATTTTCTCTTGGGGACTCCTTTACTTTTGTTCATTTCCTTCAAATGGTATATTAGGTCTTTCTCTAAATTTGCATGCTCACTTTGGATCATATGATCCAGTGTCATAACTTTACTCTAAATAATTTAAGATTAACGTTTTTCTTGGTCACATTTTTTGAGAATCTAGAGAAAGCTGTGGATTTTCTCTGTGGATATATTGTATGAATGGACTCATGCATAAAGAGTTTTGCTTAAAGTGTTTCAAAGAATTTTTAGACTCTCTGGCTAAGGATAGCTGTATATATTTGCTGATAATTTACAGAACTGTCTCTTCAGTCTCATTTTTCTTCTGAATTTAAACTTTGCATTTTCAATTTTCCTTTTGAACAGCTTAATGTCAGCTTAGATATTCTCACGTTTCAGATTTAATATGCCCACATATTCTTTATGCCTAAATATTCTTTCAATACCTATTGCTTCTCTGTAGTTTTCTGTGTCACTAAATAGTAGCACTATCTGCCCATCTGCCCAAGCTGGCAACTCAGTTGGCATTCCTGACTCCTGCATTGTTCTCCCTCTTGCTCCTCCCAGCCAAGCTAGTACCAAGACCAGTTGAAACCACATCCTCAACATCCATTTACTTTTCTCCATTCCCTGTACAATTGTCCTTTTTAACACCAGAACAATCTCCCATGAGATGAGGGAACAGCCTCATGCCTGATTTTCCTAATTCTAGTCTTAGTCTAGCCAATCCATTCTCTACACCACTGCTCAAGTAAACTTTCAAAAATGTATGTAGGTTGCTGCTTAAAACCCATCTTTCCTTAACATAAATTGTGAGGGCCTTATTTATTCAAACTTATCTCCCCACACAATACCTTTTGTCCTGGGCTTGCTCTAAGTTTCAGTTCTAGAAAACTATTCTCATTCTCTGAGAGACATGAACATTCTCATCTCAGACTTTTTCTCAAACTTTACCTGTACAGGTATTTGCCCCTCTCTTCTCCACTTTAAATAACATATACTTATCTTCCAGGTTAATCTTCCAAGAAGATACCCCTTTCTCTTGAGAATGGTCTGTGTGCATTTCATAAATGTCCTCATTACTCCAATACAATTTAGTTCCAACACTGAAGTCTTTGTTATATTAAATTCCATGTTATTTAGTTGCCTGTCTCCATCTACAAGAATGTAATCTACTCGAGGACATCTAAGATGTTACCATTATAATATTTCTTGAATAAATAAATGAGTCCTTCCAGAACCATTGCAAATTCTGCCTTTCCCAGAAGACTCCCTCTATTACTTTCATCCATGTGGATCTTTTTTCTTATCTAAATGCCTCATTATCTTGTTTTCCCAGTGTAGCTCTTAACTTTTCCTGCATAATACCATGAATTTATTTCTTTCTTCTAGCCTGTATAATACCCTTAGATTCATGCTGCAAGCTAGATGTCTCTTCTAGAAACAAAAATTGGGTTATGTCTTGTCTCTATTTAAAAATATTGTATTCCCACCCCATATGCCCCTATCCCTAGTTTAAAGAAAGAGAAATAAAACTTAAAATTCCCACTCGTCTTATAACATATTACATAGTTTAAACCTTACCTGAGTCTCTAGACTTGTTCCTCCACATTACTCTTTAACAACTGTTATCCTGCTTCAAGGCTCAGCTCATATGCCACCTCCTAAAGAAGTGTCTTCAGATTTCCCTGTTTCCACGATCCTCCTTCCCTTCCACTTGGATGGGACCTTTCAGGCTTTCTTCTGAGAATTAGTTATTATTTTCCTCCACTAAAACAATAATTATTCTTTTCCTCCACATGATCATATCCAATCTCTTTCTGGAGAGTGGAAAAATCGATTATTTATTGTCTCCTCAAAAACCCTAATACAGAGACTTCATACATTATAGGTACTTAGGAAATGCTTGTTGGTAAGGAAATGGAAGTTTTCACCTCCTCTTTCCTTCAAGTCAGGCATCATGTCATTCTCATTTGTACAACAGAACCTACAAGAAAGCTAAGCATATCGATTGTTGATTTAAAGATCATACTATGAGGCAAATTTTTAAGAAAATACAAGTCACTTTAGTAGGAATCCAATGTGGAAATTTCTTAAATTACCTGATCTTTTATAATGACAGTGTTATAAAATCTGAGATAGAGAAAACACTGCTCAGTTGCCAAAGCTTGAAAATACATGTGATATCTTAAATAAATAAACCATTTATGTTATTTGTTTGTATTATATATACAATAAATGTAATGCACAGTATGTATAATTTATACTTATTTATAGTGAGGAAATAAGTAATTCATTATAAGGCCCTAAATAGGTGATAAAGTAATGTTAACTTTATAAATAATAAGATTAATTATAAATGTATATCGTTTTGCAATGTATAAATTACTCTGAATTTTTGTTTTATTCAATCTTCACATTATCCTATAGGGTAGTGTCTTATCAAGGGTTCTACCTAGATAGTTGATTCCCAGAGACTTGGGGTCATTAGAGCAAATGCTGTTTTTAAATAAAACTTTTTCTCTTTGATCATCAAATTTTCTGGAAATTATTTGAAACCTGTACATTTTAATAATTAAAAAAATAGTGACAACTTGATTACAGTACACAGATTCAGTTAGAAGCCAATGTTATGGTTTCAATGCAAGGGTGTAACTGGCTTTTGGTACTATATTTTAGAAGATTGGTTTAGCTGGTTTGTTTGGGGAGCCCACCCTCAAGATTCCTGGATGATCTCCATAGATGTAAGGATTAAATTCAATTGACATAGTAACAACAAAGGTCTTGTCTTCAACTCTCAGGGGCAGCCTTGTGCCCCAGGATGACCCTTTCTGTTTAAGATACTGTTTTCCACTTCTCCCTTGCCTACATAAGGAAGAACAAAGTTTACATAGGGGCCAGATGACTGTCCCCAACTTTCTGCCATCAGAATCTATAGGATCCTGGTTGGATTAGTGAGAAATGCTTACTCTTGACTTTGGCTCAGGACACTCCAGTTTCTTCTATACCCATGTGGTCTATGAAGGAAAGGTGGTGGGAATAACGTTTGTTGATATTTCATCTTTACCTTTGAGTTTCTGTGTGTTAAGGCTTCATCATATTGGTGAGGAAAACCTGCCTGTAGCTCTACCTTATTAAATTAGAATATTTAATCAGACCTTAATCCAGCTTAATTCAAGCATAGAGACACCTTTATAAGGTAACATTTAATGTAAAACCAGCTTATTTTACACACACAAACATCCTTTGCTATGTAAGGATTATGTTATGTTAGTATCTCAGGAAATGGAATTTTAAAATGGATTTCACAACATGGTTCAAATAACACATAATGATCTAGAAATATTTTTTCTCTTTTTTTTATCCTAAGTGTTGCTCTCCTATTATCACAGAACTGTCATTTAAGCAGCACATTATTTCTAAATTATCTTCCTTTTCTGTAAACTCAGCGGAATAAATGTGGAATCAGAGGCCTTTCATCAAGGATCTAGAAAACAACCGGTTAACACAGTTCACATGAATTTCATCTTTTTTGTCATCTTCATGATTTTGCTGATTTCTCAAAATTATAAAAATATATTACAATTGAATTAAATGGACCTTTTGTCCACATAACTATAATTTTGTGTTCAGCAATAATAGTCCTCTGTGTTTCACTGTTCTACCAAATGAGTTTCTGCACCAATGAATTTGTATGCATACTCTTTCTTCAGATGTTAAAAATGAAGTATTATTTCTTGATAACTTTTAAATATGTATATTTAGGCACATTTCTATGCTTAAACAATGTGCATATTTTACTTTAAAAATATTAATTTACCTTAGAATTACATTCTCCAATTCCATCAGTCTGCTGCTAATGACATTATTTCATTCCTCTTTTTGGCTGAGTAGTATTCCACGGTGCATATATACCACATTTTCTTTATCCACTGGGTCAATGGGTATTTAGGGTGGTTTCATAGTTTTACAATTGCGAACTGTGTTGCTACAAACATGCATGTGCAAGTATCTTTTCCATATAATGACTTCATTTCTTCTGGGTAGATGCCCAGTGGTGGGATTGCTGGATAAAATGGTAGTACTACATTTAGTTCTTTATAGAATCTTCATACTGTTTTCCATAATGGTGTAGTAGTTTACACTAGCGCCAGCAGTGTAAAAGTATTCCCTTTTCACCACATCATGCCAACATCTGTTATTTTTTCTATTTTCCAATTATGGCCACTTTTGCAGGAGTAAGGTGGTGATATGGTTTGACTCTGTTTCCCCATGCAAATCTCATCTCAAACTATAATTCCCAATTGTCGAGGCAGAGACCTAGTGGGAGATTGTTGAATCATGCGGGCAGTGTCCCCCATGCAATTCTGATTTGTTGTTGTTGTTGTTGTTGTTGTTGTTGTTTGTTTTTTTTTTTTAGATGGAGTCTCGCTCTGTTGCTCAGGCTGGAGTGCAGTGGCGCGATCCCAGCTCACTCTAAGTCCGCATCCTAGGTTCAAGCCATTCTCCTGCCTCAGCCTCCAGAGTAGCTGGGACTACAGGCGCCCGCCACCACGCCTGGCTAATTTTTTTGTGTTTTTAATGGAGACGGGGTTTCACCGTGTTAGCTAAGATGGTCTCAATCTCCTTACCTCGTCATCCGCCCGCCTCGGCCTCCCAAAGTGCTGGGATTATAGGCTGAGCCACCGCACCTGGCCTCTGATAGTTTTAAAAGTGACAGTTTCCCCTGCATGCTCTCTCTTTGTCCTGTCACCTTATGAAGACATGCCTTGCTTCCCCTTCACCTTCCACTATGATTCTACACTTCCTGAGGCCTTCCCAGCCATGCGGAGCTGCGGGTCAGTTAAACATCTTTTGTTTATAAATTATCCAGTCTCAGGTAGTATCTTTTTTTTTTTTTTTTTTTTTTTTTTTTTTTTTTCGGGGGGTGGAGGGAGTCTCACTCTGTTGTCCAGGTTGGAGTGCAGTGGCGTGATCTTGGCCCACTGCAACCTCCACCTCCTGGTTCAAGCAATTCTTCTGCTTCAGTTTCCCAAGTAGCTGGCAATACAGAGGCACATGCCACCCTGTTTGGCTAATTTTTTTTTTTTTTTTGTATTGTTTTTTAGTAGAGATGGGGTTTCACCCTGTTGGTCAGGCTGGTCTTCAGCTCCTGACCCCAAGTAATTCACCGGCCTCCACCTCCTAAAGTGTTGGGATTACAGGCATGAGCCACCATACCTCACCTGGCCTCAGGTAGTATCTTTATGGCAGTGTTAGAACGGATTGATACAACTGGTATCTCATTGTGATTTTAATTTGTATTTCCCTAATAATCAGTGATGTTGAGCACTTTTTCATGTTTGTTGGTCATTTGTATGTCCTCTTTAGAGAATTGTCTGTTCATGCCCTTTGCCCACTTTTTGATGATAATTTGTTGGTTTTTTCTTGCTGATTTGTTTGAGTTCCTTACAGATTCTAGATATTAGTTAGTTGTCAGATGAGTAGTTTGTGAATATTTTCTCCCATTCTCTGGGTTGTCTGTTTACTCTGCTTATTATGTATTTTGTTGTGCAGAAGCTTTTCAGTTTAATTAGGTCCCATGTATTTGCTTTTGTTTTCACTGCTTTTGGATTCTTTAATTTGCTTTTGGGTTCTTGGTCACGAATTCTTTGCCTAAGGCAACATCTAGAAGAGTTTTACGGATGTTATCTTCTAGAATTTTTATGGTTTCAGAACTTAGGTTTAAGTCTTTGAGCCATATTGAATTGTTTTTTGCAGAAGGTGAGATATGAGGCTCCATTTTCATCTTTCCACACGTGGCTTCCCAGTTATCCCAGCGTTATTTCTGAATA
The DNA here is from genome assembly GCF_001698545.2 of Rhinopithecus bieti. NCBI lineage: Eukaryota > Metazoa > Chordata > Mammalia > Primates > Cercopithecidae > Rhinopithecus > Rhinopithecus bieti. Next base: position 2,449,574 of record NW_016807465.1, on the reverse strand, counting down.
GGGTGCTTTCTGTTTTTGTTTACTTTATTGAAGATCAGTTGGCTATAAGTAATTGTCTTTAGTTCTTGGCTCCCTATTCTATTTCATTGATCTATGGGCTTATTTTTATACCAGTGCCATGTTGTTTTGGTAACTATAGTCTTGTGGTATAGTTTAAAGTCAGATAATGTGATGCCTCCAGATTTGTTCTTTTTGCTTAGCCTTGCTTTGGCTATGCAGGGTCTTTTTAGGCTTTGTATGAATTTTAGGATTTTTTTCTACTTCTAAGAAGAATGATGATGGTACTTTGATGGAATTGTATTCAATCTGTAGATTGTTTTTGGCAGTATTGTCATTTTCGCTATATTCATTCTACCCATGCATGAGCATGGGATATGTTTTCATTTGTTTGCATCATCTACGATTTCTTTCAGCAGTGTTTTGTAGTTTTTCTTGTAGAGATCTTTCACCTCATTGGTTTGCTGTATTCTTGAGGGCTTTTTGTCTTGTTTTGTTTTGTTTTTCTGCGGCTGTTATAAAAGTGATTGAGTTCTTGATTTGATTCTCAGGTTGGTCATTGTTAGTGTATAGCATGGCTTGTGATATGTGTGTATTAACTTTACTGAATTCATTTAACAGATCTAGGAGCTTTTTGGAGGAGTCTTTATGGTTTTCTAGGAGTCTTTATGGTTTTATGATACAATCTTATCATCAGCAAACAGTGACAGTTGGACTTCCTTTTTACCATTTGGATGCCCTTGATTTTTTTTTTTTTTTTTAATCTTGTCTGATTGTTCAGCTAGGACTTCCAGTACTATGTTGAATAGAAGAGGTGAAACTGGGCAACCATGTCTTATTTCAGTTCTCAGGGGGAATGTTTTCAACTTTTCCTTATTCAGTATAATGTTGGCTGTGGGTATGTCATACATGCCATTTATTACCTTGAGTCATGTCCCTTTTATGCCAATTTTACTGAAGGTTCTAATCATAAAGTGATGCTGGATTTTGTCAAAAGCTTTTCCTGCACCTAATGAGATGACCATATTATTTTTGCTTTTAATTCTGTTTATGTCATATATCACATTTATTGACTTGAATATGTTGAACATGTTGAGTATGTTAAGCCATCCCTGCATCCTTGTTATAAAACCCAGTTGATCATGGTGTATTATCTTTTTTGATATGCTGTTGGATTCAGTTAGGTAGTATTTTGTTGAGGATTTTTGCATCTGTGTTCATCAGGGATTTTGGTCTGTAATTTTCATTTTTTGGTTATGTTCTTTATTGGTTTTGGAATTAGGGTGGTACTATCTTCATAGAATGATTCATTATTCTAAGTGAAGTACCTTATATTCCCATTTATAAGTGGGAGCTAAGATATGAGGACAGAAAAGCATAGAATAACATAATGGACTTTGGAGGTGTGGGATGCATGAGGGGAGGGGCAAGGGATAAAAGACTACACAGTGAGTACAGTGTACACTGCTCTGTTTCATGGATACACCACAATCTCAGTAATTACCCCTAGAGAACTTATCCATGTAACCAAAAAACACCTGTTCCCCAAAAACTATTGAAATAAATAAATAATATTAATTTTCCAAAGATTAAAACCCAGATGCACATATATGGGAATATAATAATAGTAAGTAACATTTGTTGAATGTTTACTATATGCAGACAGTGTTCTACTCATGTGATTCCATTTATCTCTTTAAGATAGGTTTAAGATCATCCTATTTTTTAATAGGGAGGAGTTAAGTAAGATAAGTAACTTGAGTATCATATCCAACATAACACAACTGATGAGAATATGCACATACATTTACATAATCAGGTTTTATATAGAAAAATACATTTTAATAGACTCATATCTTATCTCAAACTACAGTCTTAAAAATAATCTAACTATATCCCTAAAATAAACTATAAAATATAGTCTTGATTTAACCCATTTTTAGAGATTACTTAAAGTGTAATAGGAATAGCAACATGATAATCAGGAGACTTTCACTGTATTTTGACTTTCTTCATACAGATATAAGCCCTTCATACTTACGTATTTCTGTTCAAAAGAATAGTGTAGGCTATAAATACATGTGGGCTTTTAGTTTAAATGTTATATAAATCAGTTGAAGGAATAAGCACACTAATTAGTGGTGTTGTCAACAAATCTAAACAGGTAACATTAGAGATTCTAAAGACCATAATTGCAAACAGGATAAGATTTGTTGAATTTGCTTGAAGTATTCCACCATCCTCAAATTGTATTCAGGGTAAAAATAATATTTTATCTGATTATTAATTGCTTAGAACATTAGAAATAAGACTATGTTTCCTGTACACTTTAGACAGCAGACTTGAGGTTTTCTTGGATAGAAATGATATCTAAAAGGTCAATGATTTGTGCAGAAACAAGTTGATGTTTGGATTCTGAGTGGATACTCAGTGCCATTCTCTCTAGGCACAGTTGGAAGCCTAAGGAATCTACAGCATCTGCTGAGGACTTCAGATATAGAAGTTGCATTGAAAAGTAAAGAAAGGTACTCAGCAACTGTCTATACTACTCCTTGAACAAGCTAGTTTTTCATCAGTGCAAATTACATGGGAATTTCTGGGGAATTATATATAATAATAACTCCATAAAACTAAAAGAGTTCAATTTGATCAATGTGGTGACAATTAACAGGTAGACAAGACATTACAGACCTAATTTCTATTTTTCCCCCAAAAAACAGAGCAAGACAGTCTGTCTTCACTTATTTTCCCTTATTTTAATTCACTGCTGCTTTAGATTATTTTTTAGAAAGGATAGAAGTGAAAGTATCCTATAGTCCAGAGGCTGAGATAGCATTCGTACAATGATTATGTAGACATAATTTTGGAAGCTGATAAAAATGAAATGAATTAAACATTTCATAGCTTTAGCAAGGAGTTTGGAAAGTGGATATTTGAAACAAATTAATTATACGAAAGGGAGTGCATGCATGTTTGTGTGTATGGGAGTCAAAGGTAGTGAGATTTTGAGGTCACACTTGTATGAGTTTTAATTGTCAATCACAAGGCAAGAAGGAAGCTGTACACAGTTCTGTGACAACAGAGAACTGTTTATTTTGAACTATTTATTTGACAGTGATCTCATATCCATATGTATATCATATCCAAAAGTAACATGATCTGGAAAGGAGTCATTTCCCATCACATGCCCTCTCTAAGTATGGAGAATTGGAGAAGACTGTAATGAGAGACACACAGCAGGAGAAAAGACATAGTCCAGCTGCGTTAATCCAAAAACCTAGAATTGACACTAATCTCTCGCGTAATTTTAAAGGAAGCAAGGTTCTTCATAGTACATCAACGGTCATTGCATTCTCAAGAGGCATGACTTGATCCCTCCTCTTTGCTGTCTTACTGTGGAGCAGAGACTATGATTGATATAGATAGTTCTGCCTCCAACTCAGAAAACATCATTTGATTTGTTAACTCTCTCTCTCTCTCCATATATGTGTGTGTGTGTGTGTGTGTGTGTGTGTGTGTGTGTGTGTGTATAAAATATTATTTTCTAGGCTTTTGGATTTTTTTAGATTTTTTTTTATCTTGTTTCATTTCTGCATCTTGCCACTTTTAATAATTATGACATTGTGTAAAGATTTCATATTGGAAAATTTTAAAAACAAATAAATTCCAAGTTTTGGTCTTGTCTCTGCTTCTATTAATTGCATTATTGTTAGTATATCAAGTATCTTCTTTAGGTCTCAGCATCCTTGTGTGTAAAATGAAGAATGAATCTCTAAGGTCATTTTCAGCACAAATTCTATGAAACCTGTAATTACTTCTATTTCATGGTGGTTCGTGACATGCTCCTGCTTTTTGTTTGTTTGTTTGTTTTGTTTTGTTTTGTTTTACAATTCAGGCTTATATTCTTCTCAACCATTTTAATAGTTCTAGTGCTCCCAAGGGAGGGAAAATAATAGCAAATAAGCAGATTATTTGCTCCCCATGATGCAGTATCTGAAAATTTCTAAAGCTCTGACCATATGCTTACATTCCCATCTCTATCTTTCATTCTAACCAGTGGCTTTACATTGACACATCCTTCCTTTTCTCTTATTTTCTAGTGATAAAATCAATACATTGTCAATGTAAGTAGTAACTTACAAAACATAACCAAAAGAAAAAAGTAATGACCTTTCATCCCAGTATCTCAGAGACCTATTACAAAAGTTTATTTCTCCAGATTTTTCTATGTGTGTGTGTGTGCATGTGTGCCTGTGTGTGTATGTGTAATTTAGATCTACCATATTTGCTAGGTTGTGCTTTCAGTGTCTTTTGTGTCTGCCTTCACAGCATATAAATATTGTGAACATTTGTCCACGTTAGTGAAGATAGAACCAATACCATTTTAATTGCTACTAGTTATTTCAATGTTTAACAGTGCCATGACTTATTTTACCAAGCAATAGACTGTTGGAGAATTTATCTATTTATAACATTTGTGATTATAAGAACCTTAATAAACATCCTTTATCTTTAAACATTTATCTGATTTTTTCGTTGCATATCGTATACACAAGATTTATATACTTTAGTTTGTTGTTGTTGAGAGTCAACTTACAAGAGTATTTTCATCTACATCCGGTCCTGTGTAAATACTTTCTTGATCCTACAATTCTCCTCTTGACTTTCACTTCCTGAGTCACCATTCCTTCGAACTTCAGCATTCATCATTTACCGCACCCACGTGTCTGCCTGTCTCAAGAGCTCAAGCATGGTTCTCGGCTTCAGTGTTGCCCCAGTAGCATGGTCATCTGCTTTGGCTTTTAATTATCTTTTCCTTTCCTTTCTATTTGTTCAAAGCATGCTACAAAAATCTACATTTTAGGATATATATGTTTCTTTTTCATTCTCAATAAAATGTCTGGGATAAAATTTATGTACCGTCATGTGGTTTTATGTATCTTTTTATTTACTCCATTCTACTGGGTATCAAATAGATTTGGTTTATATAATTAATATTTTGATTTCATACACTTTATTTATGAGTTTATATTATATTTATGTGTAAAACTTGTATAGTTGATCTTTTAATCCCTTGATTTTATTCTTAGTCTATATGCACCTAGAGGATTAATGTCATAATTCAGGGACATGAATTATATCAACAAAATCCTTTCGTATGATATTGACTACTAGGTTTGAGCAAAGAGGCATACACTTTTGTACTTTTGAGATAGCTAAAGAAGAAAAGATAAATAGACTTTTCTGCTATTCAGTGGATTCTACAGTCTCTCAAGTGCATCTTAGCTTCATTTAATCTTTGATCCATCTTATATAAAAATAACTATGATACCTTTCTTGCAAATACAAGCTCATAGTTGTAAAATACAGAAGCAGTAATCTTCTTATCTAATATAGAAATAGCTTATTTTGTTCTAGGGTATGCCAATCAAAAAAATTAGAGAGAAGTATTCCAAATATGTTTAATTTATTCAGGAATTAGAAAAGTGGATTATAACCCCATATGCATAGCTATGGCAAGTCACATATACATCTGAAAAGGGGAGAGTAAAGGGAAACTTCTATTGGCAAAGGAGAAGTTCTCATAAGTTGCTTGGAAACAGAGTTCTTGGTTTTAGAGGCTGAAAGCAATAATTAGCATGAGTTCATTGGCAGAGATGCCATTAGTGGGCAGGTGTTCTTTCGAGAGCATCTTATCTGAATTGCTGCACTCCTAAAGAAGAAATTCTTATGCCTTATTTTAGATAGTCCTTGAAGCAGTCTTTATTCCAGATATGCAAGCATGAACACTCCTCTTTTGTGTTCTCCCAGCTCTGGGTTGTTTGGATCTGGAAAAACAGTGATTTCATTCCTATATCTGCAACTCTCACAGGTAGAATTAAATAGTCAGTGTACACATCATGTCTATGCCTATACAATAAACACAGAAAGCTAAGGTTGGCAAGTGTTTACCCTTGCTAGAACTTGAAAGTATAAAAATCTAGACGTGGCTTTCAATATAGTTGCCTTATGTAAGCAACATGACAGCCATTCTGGACCATAATCCTGGGAGCATGATTAGCAACCTTTCAGAATTTCAGGAAGACTAAAGAGAAATAGAGAAAATATCCAGAGACCAAATAGAATGATCCATACTGAGCCATCTTAAAATCTCTGGAGAGGATGATAGATAAGATAATAGTGAGGGACCTCAGTAAGTGTAAATAAGAGCAGGTTATGGGAAGGAAGAAAGACAGTTTCCCAATGCTTGCAACCAAGAAGCTGAGGGAAAAGAATAGAGAGAAGTGGATAAGATCAAAATTACCAAACATAGGCAAGAAAAGGCAAGCGAAGAGGCAGATTACAACCATCAATCTTACTTCAGTTTATGGCCAGTATTTATTAGACACAGTACTGCTTCTCACAAATCCCCAGGATGATGGTTAAACTGTGCAGAGTAGGTTTAACTGGTTGAGCTGAGGTCCTTAGATGCCGCTAGTGTGACTGTTCTGGCTCAGGAGTGCATACACACACATATATATATGCACACAGCACCCCACACCATTGGCTTTCAAGTGTGTGGTCACTTTTCTTTTTCATATTCAGGAGAAACAAAGTGGAAACAAACACAGAGAAGAGAAGAACAGTGATGAAACTGATGCCAGTGTTTATTCCTGTGAACCATTAGGTTAGAGAGGTTAAATCCAGAAACTACCATATATATATATATATATATATATAGAGAGAGAGAGAGAGAGAG
>NW_016807465.1:2402667-2441657 GCF_001698545.2 Rhinopithecus bieti | reverse complement strand
TATATATATATATGTGTGTGTGTGTGTGTGTGTGTGTGTGTGTGTGTGTATTTCAAGGGGAAGCCAAAAGTGCTCCAAATATTGTGTAAATTTTATATATGTCTCTGGAGAATTTTCCCTCTGGGGAGTTTCTTTATGGTTTAGATCAATTTGAAGTCCTCCAAATGACTTCATATGGAAAATACCAGGTAGTCCAAGGAAGCCAGCCAGGAACCCTCTGGTTTCAAATACCAAACTGGGATCGTACAATAAGTCAATAGTTGTTCATAAATTCCTGAGATAGTCTCAGAGAGGGAGCAAAGTCAATATCAGTCAGATCAAATGTTCCCATGTCATGCACATACAGACCCTAGAGCTCTGACACGGGCCTGCTGTCTCTCCGATGGGATGGGGATGAAATAGCATCAAGCTACCTCATCTGGAATAAACAGAGCTTCCCATAATCAGCATTTGGAACATAAAAAACAGTCTCCACATTAAATTTATGATAAAGAAAGAAAAGCTGCTTTTTTGTTTCTTTAAATATGAATTTGCTTGTGCCTTATAAGAAATTTTCTCCACAGGCAGAGTCTGGAAGCTAAAAACTAGAGAAAAGAGGACAAAGAAACCACAGTGTCAAGGGCCATCGTCCTAAAGGCAATACAAATTTTAACACTGTCTGCTCCCATAGTGAAAGTTATAATTGATCTTAAACTGATTTGATCTTAAACTGACACCATTTTTTCTTTGAGATAAGTATTTTTTAAGAATGCATGTGTTTGAGTGTTTGTGTATGTATGAGTGTGTTTTTTGTCTAAGAGTAATTTCCTAGCAGGACAGAATAACAGAATGCCAAACTTGGATGGGAATGGGAGAAGAATCCAGGGGCCCTGAAACCCACTGAATTTAATTTTATTTTTTTGAAACAGGGTATCTCCTTGTTGCCTAGGCTGGAGGACAATGGTGCCATCACTGCTCACTGGAACCTTGATCTCCCTGGGCTCAGGCAATTCTCCCACTTCAGCCTTCCACTTAGCTAGGACTACAGCCACTTGCCAGCACTCTCATCTAATTTTCTGTATTTTTTTCTAGATACGGAGTTTAGGCATGTTGCCTGGACTGGTCTCGAACTCCTGAGCTGAAGTATGGGCCTGCCTTGGCCCCCATAATTGCTGGGATTACAGACATGAGCCACCACGCCTAGCCCTGACACCCATTTTAAACACCTGTTTGCTGTGAAGCAACTCATCCAACTCCCTCTCTTTTCCTCAAACTACTACTAAAACCTGCATGTTATTATTCCAGTTACATAACTCAGATATTGCAAATAGACAGCCATGGAGTATTATCCTGGTGGAAGGATAATGCCCTGGCAGGAATGTCTTGGGGAATTGTATAGCCAGTGGGATTTTCGTAAAGAGGCACACATTTTCACTGCAAATAGAAGAAAGTAGGCTCTCTTAGGATGACTACAAGAAATCAAAGTCAGGAATTGGGATGTTCCCTAGAGGAAAACCAAGAGATGGAGTTTGAGTTTCATCTTCTATTCTTAGAATCTAGAAATATAATCTTAACATCTCATTTCCGGGTCTACTCTCCCCACACTGTTGTAATTCCCTGTGATTATGCTCAAAATTTCCATTAATCATGTTATGCATTAAAACCCAATATTAGAAGTTTATGTAGTAGCAAAAGTATTGTTGAAGGGACAATGCTAATTCTGTATTTCTAGGCAGAAACCATGGATTGATCAGGGGGAGCCTGGTGTCAGGGGAGAACAGATTGCAGCACACCCTACTCGAGATCAGGAGGGAGACAAACCCCATTTAAACCAAATGTTCTATAGGAAAGCTGCCCTTGTCCAACGAAGAGTCAGGTAGGGGCTAAGAAAAGAAAGTGAGATCTCATCATTTGGTGGATAGTGGCTATCTAATCCACAGATATTTGGGTTACAGAGCAAACTGGATAAATATAAATTTCTATGTAAAAAGTAACCTGTAGCAAGTACATGCATATTTCAGTAGATACTCAATGCAACTAGGTATTAATTTGAAAAGCAAGGTATTCGAAATATGCTTCTAAAATCTTTATTCTGGAAAACACTTTTTGATGCAATTTTATTAAAGTTGATGTTTTATCATACAATTTAATATTACTCTATAACAGTTCCATGACTTTCTCCTCCCAGACCCCAAACAAAATTGTAAGTCTCATAGCTCAGAACTATTGCAAACTTCCGTGGCTGGGATTTGCTGTTGCCCGTATTTAAATGACTTCCCTTAGTCAGACATCAACAAGAACCCAGTCTTTAGACAGCTATGTTAGAAATGAGTCACCCTAGCTTTCTCATTGTAGTGACACCAATGCTTGCTTTATTTTTAACGTCAGCGGTAGTTTTGTGGGAGAACCATAAGTACTTCATAACATGGGACTACTCAGTAGATTTCAAAATGCCCTCAGTTCATACAGCCTGGTTACAATAGCCTCTATGAGTTTTCCTTCTATGTGATTTCAGAGTTCTAAAGTCCACCTTTAAAGCTAGATGCTCCCTACACACGTTTTCCTCATATGTAACCTTAAAATGGTTATCATTTATTACCCCTATTCCTATATCAGTGGAGAAATTATGGAGTTTATAAGAAAAAATAAGGTAAGTAAACATTTGGTTTTTCTGAGACTGAGAATGTGAGATTTTGAGATCTTTAGGCTTTAGACACATACTCCTAAAAATAAATTTCTGATTTTTATATTTGTTCTTTAGAGCCCAGAAGGAGTTTGTGTAATTCTATGGTTCTCCATTTGTAATTATTTGATTCTCCCATTGTACCCATAACAGTGTTAGCTCTTTACCAGTTCTCAGCAGATAGAAATTTCATTGACAGAGCCTTGTAACAAAATTTAATCTCCAGATATCAGATTCATATTCCTTTGCAAACTTCTCTGCAAAACACAAAGTTCAATTATTCCTGGTTGCCAAGGAAACAACATGAGACCACAAGACCACTGACTACAGGGTTAGTGTTGTCAAGGCTGGCCACCCTCTGTAAGCATATAGAGTGTCAGAAACCTATGTTCAAATAGAAGTAGTTGCATTTGCCATTCTAAGCTATATATAGTTCTATTTCATGAAATTAAATTAAAGCAGCAATTGGAATAAAGGCCAAAAGTATCATCTTTACCCTTCCAGACTTTAATGGTACAAAGCCTGGTGTATTAAGCTTTTTACTCAGGCAAGTTTTAATATGGTTTATCATTCAAATATGAACAAAATACAACAACGAGATTGTTATTTGCTCACAATGAAAAATCTATAGTTCATTGAAAATTAATTACTTAATCAATTAAGCCTTCTGAACTAAACTCCCTCATTTCTATTTTAAATTTTGCCTGGGGATGGTCACATAATCAGGCATATTTTGGCACCAGATTTTGATGATGCCTTTCTTTTTTGAACTTCTAAGTAAAATATAATAGACTTCATATTCTGTATGAAAAGGGGTGATTGTTTCTTCCTTCTCATACCATTCTCTCATCCCACTGTTCTTACCCTCACTCCGTCACCATAAATGAGCACCACAGTCATGTGGGTTGGACAGTTGTCCCTGTTACAAATACGTTTCTTAAAAGTGAAGATAGGCTTGTTTCCCTGGCAACACTACCAGTGAAATGTTCTCACATGATTTACCTGTTCACAAGACAGTTAATAGGAAGGATCCAGATTTGAAGGTAGTCATCTGGTTTAGAAGGCAACTTGCTAAGTCTCATCTGACAACAAGACTAAATCTGAGCTCTGGCTAGACAAACTCCAAATGATGTTTGGGTTAGTGAAGGATACAGAGAACATTAGATGCAAATATTCCACACCTTATTTAGCCATGACAGTTATTAGACCACACAGACTTAAATATTTATGTTTCCAGTTGTTTGAATTTAAAATTAAAATGTTCTTTTCCCATCTCTTTGTGTGGCTGACTCTTCTTTTCAGGCCAAATGCTACCTTCTTTTAAGGCCTTCTGCAGGGTACCTCTCCACCCCCTCATCCATAACCAACACATTTTTCTGAAGTTGGAATCTTCCCACTTGTGTTACAATGTGTACTACAGTTTGTTGTTATACATGTCTTTGGTACCATTTACTGTCTTTATCAGTAGATTGTGATTTTAGGCCCTCAAAAAATACGTGTTGAATGAATGAGAATGGACTGCAATTATTCATCTAAACATAATGAAAAGATAGTAAAATACATGTTCTTTTCATAATTTTAAACCTTTTTGTTTAACAATACTATAAATATTTATATAATCCAACTACTACTTTAAGAAAATCAGAGAAAACTTGTAAAATAAGATCATTAATAAATAAAGACATGGAAGTATGCTCCACATATTTATATTATAGAAGAAAATGATCATATACTTCATACATATTTTCTAGTGAAGCATAATATGCATTTGCTATATTAGTTGCAAATATTCAATTCTGTATAACACAAAACGAATGGACTGGATAAATCTCAACCATGTCTTAAGCAAAAACAAAATAACGTAAGACGAGGCCAACATAAAGTAAAGCAGAATATCTGAGTGCTAAAGATACAGGGTCCAGCGTGGGGACTAAGTACGTATATAGGAAACATACGAGGCTCTCAGTCCTCAAGGGATCTTAAATTTGACACCCATCGGTGAAACTCATTCTGACCACACGTGTCAGAACCCCAGGCTTATTGGCAGTTTTTATCTGTGGATCAAGTGTGCTTGTTCCTGCATCTATTTGATTATGCTGTGTGTTGTGAAGGTCCCAGCCTTATCTGGAAACATCTATCCATTTCCTTTTTTGATATGGCAATTTTGTCTAAGTTCTAAAGGCCCATTTTCCCACACCGTAAGCAGGAGACAATCAAAAACAAAGAACAAGGTTTAAAATAAGTAAGTAAATATAAAGCAAGTCACTGTGAAGGCCAGTTCTTAATTACTGAAGTTCAGAAGAAATGAATAAGCAACAGGGGAACAAACGGCAGAAAGTTCCGTTTATATTTTCCAACTCTCCCCATTATAGGTAAGAGAGATGAGCCCTACGCAACAGGGCTAGAATAGGGAATCTTTTCTTACAAACCAAACTCGAGTGCTTCGTGGATCTTTCTATCTTCATTTTTGCCTATTCTCCTATTGGTATTATATGAGGAAAAGGTAAACAAAACAAAAATTGTAAACAACCTTTTGGATCTTAGCCCAGACTTCCTGCCCCTGTTTATAGGGACGGCCAGAGACTCTCACACATGCACAGCAGTGTGGGCGAGCTTAAGGAGAGCAAATACATTGTTTAGTGATAAGCCACCCTTCTGAATTCCTTGCCATAGGAATTTAAGTTAGCTGATAATGGGATATCCTAAAAGAAAGCAGACTTCTGTGTCTCCTCTGGGAGCTGTTTGGGATACCTGGTTTTGGCTGGGGGCTGGGGGCTGGGGGGGGGAGGTCCCAGAATTAGGACTTGTACACAGTAGCAGGAGTTAAACAGGTAACACAAAGGGCTATTCTTCCTAACAACTATAAGTAGCCACAAAGTCTTACTTCATTTCTCGAACTCCCTTCCTGAAGGATGTGCATTCCTAAAGGATGTAATAGGACTCCCCTCAGCTGTATTTAAATACTCTTCTTTTTCACCTCCATCTCAAACTCTACACAGTCTAATTTCATACTGTGCAAGCATTAATGATCAATTGTTTTGTTCAAACCCCTTCTTTATTCATGTACAGCTAAAAAATGTAGGTTTATTATATTTTAGTTATATCTAAATATATCTGCTTTCTAGAATATTCTGTTGAATCAGGGAGTTGTATTTCCATTTGTGATACAGCAAAAAAGAAATGTTTAGAAAACATCCATGTTACCACAAATGCACGTGCAAACATGTTATAATTACTTACAGAACTTTGGAACATATTGGTATAAGCCTTGCCTTGGGCCGTGAAAAAAACTCAAGCCTAATTATATGCTTGCTCACTCTTTTTAAAGCTTTACATGCCCCAAACTTTAAATATTTGCTTGGATCTGGAAAGACTCCATAAAAAGCCAAAGTACTTTCTGTGTAAATAGTCAAAACCCAAAGGGGGCCCTTATATGGCTATTCTGTCCATGACCAGTCAGAAATCTGTTAACAGGAGAACAACAGCCCTAACATTAAACTTGTTTGTAACTTTCTTCAGTGCTTAGCAATAATTTTACCAAAAATAAAAACATCGTCTTGTTTTGGAATGGCAAGAAAATTTTATAATGATCTGTTCAAACACATTTTTCTTCTGCTCGGCAAATATAGGAACAGCTAAAGACTGTGTGATATGCTCACAGGCCCATAAATATTTAAGCCTCTGAGCCATGGTTTTTTGATTTATTGACGAACACTGACAACCAGAGTAAAATTGTCTCTAATTTCAGGAGCTGATAGCAGCCACTGAATGGATGGGCAGGAAGGCTAAAGAGAGGTTTGATACCCCAGTTCACCCAGGACTGCCTTGGTTTTAGTACTGAAGGTCATTATGAGAAACCTCTCAGTCACACGCAAACCAGGATAGTTAGTCATTCATGTTTTGAGTAAATAATTCCAATCACTATGGGAGTTTAATTTTTCACCTATAGCTTTGTGATGACCTGAAGTATGAGTGAAAAGGGCACAATAAGGCTCTAAGCATTCTGGTTTTGTTTGGAGGCTAAGGAAGGATGGCCTTGAGAAGTGGATTTCTTAGCCCAGCAACGCACATGGTAGCAATTTAATATTAAATGAATGAAAGATTGTTAAATTAATAAGACCAGTAATAAGGTGAAAAAATTGTCTCGATGCAGTGCTAGCTTCCAGATACACCACCCAGGAAGCTATCTGTGGTAGACAGAATGAGTAATAGCCTCCAAAAATGTCCGTATTCAAATCCATGTCCAGATATCGTATATAGTTACATGGCAAGGGAGGACTGAGCTTGCAGTTAGAATTGAGTTTGCTAGTCTCTTGTTTTAAAGAGATTATACTCTATTACCCAAGTGGGCTCAATGTAATCACAAGGGTGATTAAATGGGGAAGATGGAGCGAGAAAGGTCAGAATGAGAGAGAGTGTTCTGAGAAAGACCTAATCTGCTATTAATGACTTTGGAGATGGAGGTGGCTACTGGCCAAGGAAGCAGAGCAGGCTGTAGAAGATGGACAAAGCAAGAAAAGAGATGCTTCCCTAAAACTGCCAGAAAATAACACAGCTCTGTTGGCATCTCAACTTTAGGTCAGTGAGCCCCATTTTGGGGCTCTGACTTTTAGAACTGTAAGATAATAATTCTGTATTGTTTTAAAGCTCTAAAATATGTGGTAATTTGATATAGCAGCAACAGAAACTAATATAGCATTCTAGAAGTAAAGGAACAGAATAGTTCATAGACCAAATTAAAATGTTCAAATCACATGGCTTATTAAAGAAATTTAAAACACACGATAAGAAGCAAAAGATGATGTAAGAAAAAGGAGATAAAGTAAGTCAACATGGTTAAAATAGGGTGCAAGCATACTACTTGAATCCTGAACACTGAGCATTATCTTCATATTTTCTGTCCCCTCTCTCTGCCAAATCAGCCTCCCAATCACCCCACTGGTGTGGTTAAGAAAATCAGAGTTGAGATATTGAGTAAAACTGTCCATGAATGATAGGTGCCCTGGACCAGTGATACACATTGGCAAGACAAAGGGACAAGTATGCCTGGCCGTATCTGTAGCTCACTGATTAACCTAATAAATAGCCATGGCTTTTATTCGTGTTTCCTTGGTAGAGGACACATGGAACCAAGATGATGTCACCAACGGGTGGCTAAATTAAGAACTCTTGCATACTGAGTGTTCATATATACTTACTGTACCCAGAAAAGTGTTTCTTATATGTTTCTTATATCACAAATATTTAGTGTTCAGGTGCTTCATGTATAATTCATAGTGACTCATGATTATAAATTATCTCTTGGTGCTCTATCTACTACTTATTTATACTTAACACATTTAATGAGTTTCATCCAGCCCATGTCTTCTTGTCTTCTACAGCATAATTAAATATTCTCAAACAATAAAATAAATGCATGTTACACCTGTGAAGAGGATGAACAAAAATTAAAAGGTGTTTTAAGGCCGACCCAATGCAATGACATTCTGAAGACTGGCTTCAGGTTTCATAAGCAAGCCTATCTCTGTCACTTGTCTGTATTCCTCAAAAGGGAAATTTACAGGAAAACAATTTTTTAAAAAGACAAAAAATCTTTTCCTTATCCAGATCTAAAAAAGTTCAACTGATTTTTTTCTCCGTGAAAATTATTAATTTAGGACATACTTTGTACCTTTAATCCGTGGAAGCTCTTTATGTTATTCTACATAAAGAAACATATTCTTAAATTATTGTGCCTTCTTCTTTGAGGGGAACTGTGAGATAGTATAAAAGATAATACTCTGAAGTTAGAAAGATGGACACTTGTCACCTACCAGTAAATATCTCTGTGATAATAGGCCATTTACCTCACTATCTTAAGCTCCAACTGTCCTCATGTGTAAGATTGGGGAGCAAGACTTGAGGATTTCTGTAACTACATTTATCATACAAACAAATTGCCATCCCCCATTCCTGCCTCTGGATTTGACTAAATGTTGGCAGTTTTGGCAGCTTTGGCTTTTTCTGGGAGCCTTAAAAATCATGAAATAAAATTCATATAATCCAAAGTAGGTCTCACGGTCTTATATGACATTTAGCATACACACATGCACAAATTACACCAATGTTTTGTAGAATGTTATTGCATTGGGCGAGCCTTCTAATATCTCTCAATTTTTGTTCATCCTCATCACAGGTGTAACATGCATTATTCCAGTGGCTGAGAATATTTAATTCTGCTATAGGAGACAAGAAAACACGGTCTGGGTGAAATTCACTAAGGAAATGCACTAAAATATAGTTAATTTAGCCTTTTTAGTTTTTAACATCATGACTTGGATTATAGTTAACAGAACTTCTATATTCTACAGAAGAAAATCAACAAATGAAAAATGTCCGGAGATTAGCCCCAAGCTGTAATACAGAGGCAGGTTCATAACGTCTTAAAGAGTCAGCAAGTGACCTTTTTAAATAAATGAATATCACATTATCTCCTCTACTGAGGCAATTCTTCCAAAGCTTTGTTTTTGCTTGTGTGTTATCCTTGCTGTTAGATCATTCTCATTCAATTCTCTTATGCTGCACTTTAAAACCAGTTCTGGTTGTCTTGTACTTGAGAATATCTGCTTACTGAGCTCTGTAGAAATAACTCAATCAAGTCTATTTGAATTACTTTTCTTGAAACTAAAGCATCCTCTTATTTTTCTTCTTCCTTAAGATACTGCATTTTATAGCCCTTATTTTATTTTTCTTCTCTGAATAAGATTGCTAAAGAAGTGAAGACCAGAATTGAACTATTCCCCAGTGCGAACTGACAAGTATGAGGCCAATGAGAAGTTTCTCAGAATCCTACAGATTCTCACAGAAGCACATGACTGCCTGCTATCAGGCTGGGCAAGTCACAGACTAAGTAAGAATTTGAAATCTGATACCATTCCTGACAGGATCCTGCTCCTTTTCTTTGCCCAACTCAGAACTCAGGTTTGACTTATCTTCAAAAAGACTGAAAGTACTAAATTTATTTAAGTTTCAACTTACAAAATTTTCTTATGACTAAATGTACTATCTAACTCCTTTACCATCTCTGAAAGGCAGAGAAGGGGAAAAAAGATCCAAATGGCATGTACAAAAGCAAAACAAGAATAAACAAACAAAAAAACAGTGCTACTTCCAACTTACCTCATTCCCAGCTATACTTGTTGTGTTAAGTTGGGTATGATATATCCAACTGATATTCTTTGTTATTCCTAACACCTTCAGTAATAATTTCAAAACATTATCAAAAGAAGTTGCAGAAGGATTTCCTTTATATAAAATATATTTTGTTGCTATTATAGAAACTTTACATCAAAAAAGCATCATCAGCACTTGCCTCCTTCAAAAATTTGCACGAGCTAAAATTTGCAACTCTTGTCTTTTAAAAGTAGCAGTTTCTAACTTGTATAATATTTCTTTCTCTGCCTCCACATTATCTTCCAGTTTTAAAGTTTCCACCAGTAGAAATATAGACATGACATCAGAAATGAGCACACACATGTGCAATCATAAGGAAAGTAAGCTCATATTGCATGTGTTTCTGCAGTTGGTGACTGCCACTTTAGCCAGGATAAAGGTTTTTGATGCTTCTTGATGTTTCTGTCTTGGAATTGCAAAGTTAAAAATGAGCAAAAGCCACAAATTCACTTTGCCTTTTAAGATTTTCCTGGCATAAGATCAAAGACAAAAGAAGAAAAGCTCAAGATAGGGCTTAAAACTATGAAGCTTGCTCAAAAGCATGAGAATTGAAAAGTCTGTTTGTAGTTGAAATAACTCTGACAACAACTGCTGCATCCATAGAAACAAGGTCTTGGGTCTAGTCTGGATTTCAGCAATAAAAGGGAAGAACAGATGTCTCAGGTACTGCAAATGTATTTAGGATCTAAACTCTCCTCATCTTCCTGAGAACTGGCCTCTAAAGAATCCACATTGTTCCCAGCTACTCAGCGGCTGAGGCAGGAGAATCGCTTGAGCCTGGGAGGAGGAGGTTGCAGTGAGACGAGATCGCACCACTGCGCTCCAGTCTGAGCAACAGAGTGAGACCCTATCTCAAAAAAAAAAAAAAAAAAAAAAAAGAATTCTCATTGTTACACACTTTGTTTGAAGTAAGTAAACAAAACTGAAGAAAGGACAGCTAGACCATGAAATGCCTATTGGAATCACTTTTGCAATAAATACAAAAGAGGGAAATGACTTAGGTTAATATATAAATCATGTAGTACTTAAAAAGAAGTATGATTTTAGCCTCTGCTAGATAAGTAAAAAAGGAAATTCTTTTTTTTGTTTTTTGTTTTCAGGGAGGCTGCTTTATAAAGAAAATGTGAGCTTACCCAGCACGACCCAGGCACCAGGTTATCTGTCCTTTCACAAACTTCCCTTCAGTAACTCATCCAAACAACACCATCCTCTCCAGTTCACAAGGACAATGAGTTCACACTGGTGATCTGCTCCAGTGCCTGCCAAAAGATTCCACTGCCCAAAAGTCAGGATAGTAATTACAATTTACCTATGAGTGATTTTTTCTTCCTACATAGCTTTTTCTATGTACTTTCCAATGTACCTTTATGAATTGGCCATATGAGTCTACGAATAACAATAGGATATATGAGGCTATAAATGCAAATCATGGTAATGTAACACTAAAATTTTCTGTGTATATGGTACATCTGAGGTTTTGTGAAGCCTTTCTTTTGTTTTCTTTTGGGTTCATGGTGTCATCACTTTAATTTTAAAATTAGAATTAGCTTCCCTTATAAAGCACATGGAGGTAGGCTAGTTAGTATTTACAAAAAAACAGTGCCTCCGCGCCCACATTACTGCAAGTCTAAAGCAATGAATTTGATTCACTAAAACAAACTTTAGGAAGTATATATATATAAAACCGCTTATGAAATGCTTTTCTCAGCTCATTTGTAGTTAAGTCCGATACTTTTATCTCTTGAAAGAGAAAATATTTTTCTGTAGATCCCACAGTGACATCAGTTCTCTGAATACTGCTGCCTATAAGTTTCTAGAAGCAAGAAGATATGAGTACGAAAGTATATACCTCGAGTCTCTGTGTACTATAAATATTAATCAGAAATCAGGTAAAGAGAAAATTCAGTATGATTGTATGTATGTATGTACTCAAGTTTCTAAGGCAAGTGCTTATATAGAGAGATCTATGACCACAAAGATATATATTTACATAACATAATATGTATTATTATGTTATGTATAATATATATAATATAAAAAGAGAGACATGTTTTTATATGTGCATGCTATTGTCAGTTTGAGACTATAAACAGAGACTGTGAATCTTCTCCTTTGGGATAAATATTTGTAGCTTCTGCCTCCAGTCCTCAGTTCTAAGCTAGAATGGGAAGTCCTAAAGCTCACTGGTCATGTCTCATCTCCTTTCTGTCCCCTGATGACTTAGAGTTCTCAGATATGTAGAATGAAAGAATGAGGAGCTTTCAGGAACTTTCTGGACAATTGCATCAGGGCAGAAGAAGCTGTACACTTTTCTAGCTCTAATCTTTTCTATGTTTAACCATGTCTTGAATTTTATTTTTGAAACCCAAATTTAGGTTTCTCCACATTCTGGCTTGCAGGTTGTTTTACCCAAACTAAAGAAAAATTAGTTGGTGGAAATAAGAGTGGGAGACTGCAACATCCTTACAAGGGGTTTATTACTTTCCTTTTTATAAAAGGGAATTGATCCCTTATGTGTCCATTGACTTGCTTAGTGTTGATGAAATTAGGAAACTTCCACAGATGGTGTGGACAGTCTGGAAGCTAGATTCATGGACAGGTAAGCAGATAAACAAGTTGTAGGTGCACGACTCGGACTTAGCATTCGTGGAACTACTTCGTCTTGGAGTGGCTTGTTTTAGTTTTAGTTTTTTGTTTGTTTGTTTGTTTTTGTTTTTTGTTTAACTAGAGCTCTCAGAACCAGCAATCAATCTCTTTCCCCCTGCCCCACCCAGGTGGAGTTTATATTCTTCTCATTTGCTC
Source organism: Rhinopithecus bieti (assembly GCF_001698545.2). Taxonomy (NCBI): domain Eukaryota; kingdom Metazoa; phylum Chordata; class Mammalia; order Primates; family Cercopithecidae; genus Rhinopithecus; species Rhinopithecus bieti. Next base: position 2,428,981 of record NW_016807465.1, on the reverse strand, counting down.
ATACAGATGACTCCCAGCTTTTAAATATTTTGGGCCACTGCCTTGAAAATGAGTTTGCACAGTAGTAGAATAATTTGCCTTTGAACATTCTCTGAGTTCCACTTCACACATAATATTTTCAGTTCTCCCTCTCCTTTGACATCATCTTAGGCAGTGGAAGAGATTGTTACACTTAGAATCAGATGCAGATATAGACAGATATATACTTGTAAATATACTGACCAAAGTTTATTCTTAAATAAATGTCACATTATATAATTCATAATCCACAGGTGAGTAATTACAGTTTTATTATAGAAACTTAATGAGTGGGAGTTATGACAAGAAGTATTTTCATGAAAAAACTTCCCTTAATCGTGATCAATACCTACACAGATATTTTGATAAGAAGTCCCTATCTGAAAACTAGTAGAAAAATATTCAGGATTATCCATCTTTTTCATCTTTTCAGGCCTAATAATGTGTAAGAATTAGCTAACATGCATACTACTGGCACTACATATGACTAACAGATAAAGACTAAAACTTGGAAAATGATGTTGAATTAAGATATTTAGAAAAAATAATATATTTATTCAATTCTACAGCAGAGTACTTAGAATTATTCAGAAAATAAATCAATACTTTTAAAACTATCATGTTGTTGATATAAATGATGAATTGATGGGTGCTGACGAGTTGATGGGTGCAGCACACCAACATGGCATAAGTATACATATGTAACAAACCTGCACGTTATGCACATGTACCCTAGAACTTAAAGTATAATAATAATAAAAAAAAACTATCATGTGGTTAATATTTCTTATCAGTATAACCAAGTTTGAGGTACTATATGAATGAAAGTAGTTTATTTAAAGGACAAAATCATAAAAGGTAATTTTTGCTTGGAAGTAAATAAAATATTCAACATTCTTGGGGTGTATATTTTATTTTATATCAGGAATCTAAACTAAATCAGTCATTGGTTATGATGAGATAATCAACCAGGGCATGTGGTTTTTATTTAAACTTCTCAAAAACAGGCAATACTTGCTCTTTCTTTTTTCTCTACTACTTATATACAGCCTGCTTAAGTACTGTGCAAATTCAGCAACAAAAAATTAGTTTCAACATAATGTCTTATTCATTTCTACATTTCCCCCATTATAAAACACAGAATTGTGCACATATTTGGTACACAAGAGAGTTTTTAATTGAGTTAAACTGTGTAGAATATGTTTCTGCATTATTCCAATCAATAGTCATTCAAGGGGAAAAATACTCAAATCGTGTTTTCTAATAATGGTCCCCTGAGTTATGCCTGGTATTCTCTTCTAGAGGGAAGTTGTGGAACATCTGGGGACCGCCAGCTGCTTCCGTTATAAATAGTGCTAAAGGTTTTCTGCGTCTGAGCTTTATGTGATTATCTCTTTGGGGGGCCTAATTTTATTGTAATCAGTGTGCATTTCATTTTAGTAAGCATTCATATTCACTATCAAGACTTGTTTTTTATCACCAAACAACCATTTAGCTGTTTAAATGTAAAGGCAATGAAGGAATCCAGAAATATGCCAAGCTTCAAACCCCACGTTTCTTCCCTCTTCTATATAAATCAGAAATATCTATTTGAACATTTTATACACTTAAAGTCTATTAAAAACAAATCATATTACAGCTTTCTTCTAATGTTACAGTTTTTAAAATAAGCAGAAGGAATGTTTCGGTAAATTACTATTTGAGAAAGGCATTTTATTTCATTTCCATAAATGTCTATCACCCTAATATATCTTATTATTTATCCATTTTATTCTTATTTTGTTTGCTGTTTTTCAGTCTTTCATTGACTGTTTGTCAATTTTTACTTTTGTTGCAATTCCTTTTGGCATCTCTCTCATAAAATCTTCTCCAGGTCCTTTGTCCAGAATGGCATTTCCTAGGTTATCTTCCAGGGTTTTTATAATGTTAGGTTTTACATTAAATCTTTAATCTACCTGGAGTTGATTTTTATGTATGATGTAAAGAAGGAGTCTAATTTCAATCTTCTGCATATAGCTAGCCAGTTATCCCAGCACCGTTTATTAAATAAGGAGTCCTTTCCCCATTGCTTATTTTGTCAATTTTGTTAAAGATAAGATGGGTGTAGGTGTGTGGCATTACTTCTGAGCTTTAATTCTGTTCCATTGGTCTAGTTGTCTGTTTTTGTACCAGTACCAGTACAAACATCAGTACCATGCTGTTTTGATTACTGTAGCCTTATAGTATAGTTTGAAATCAGGTAGTGTTATAATCTAGACTTGTTCCTTTTATTTAGGATTGCCTTGGTTATTAGGGCTCTTTTTTGGTTTTATATGCATTTTAAGATAGTGTTTAAAATTCTGTCAAAAATGTCATTGGTTGTTTGATATGAATAGCATTGAAACTTTAAATTGCTTTGAGCAGTATGGCCATTTAAATAATATTTATTCTTCCTGTCCATCAACATGGAATGCTTTTCCATTTGTTTGTGGCATCTCTGATTTATTTGAGCAGTGTTTTGTAATTCTCATGGTAAATGTATTTCACCTCCATGGTTAGCTGTATTCCTGGGTATTTTGTTCTTTTTGTGGATATTGTGAATGAGATTGCATTCTTGAATTAACTCTCAGATTGAATGTTATTGTTGTACAGAAATGCTACTAATTTTTTTACATTGATTTTTGTATGCTGAAACTTGGCTGAAGTTGTGTATCAGGTCAAGGAGCTTTGGGGCAGAGGTTATGGGAATTTTTAGGTATAGAATTATATTATCTTCAAACAGGGATGGTTTGATATCCTCTCTTCCTATTTTGATGTCTTTTATTTCCTTCTTTTGACCTGTTGCTCTGGCTAGGACTTCCACTACTGTGTTGAATATGATTGGGGTTAGTGAAGTCATCCTTGTCTTGTTTTGGTTTTCAAGGAGAATCCTTCTAGCTTGTGCCCTTTTAGTATGATGTTGGTTGTAGGCTTTACGTAGATGGTTCTTATTATTTTGAGGTATCTTCCTTCAATGCCTAGTTTGTTGAAGGTTTTTAACATGAAGGGATGTTGAATGTTATCAAAAGTCTTTTCTGCATTTATTGAGATGAGCATGTGGCTTTTGTTTTTAGTTCTGTGTGTATAGTGAATCACTGTATTGGTTTGAGTATTTTAAACCAACCTTATATCCCAGGGATAAAGTCTACTTGATTGTGGTGGATTTGCTTTTTGTTATGCTGCTGGACTCAGTTTGCTCATATTTTGTTGAGAATATTTGCATCTATGTTCATCAAAGATATTGGCCTGAGGTTCTCCTTTTTTGTTGTATTTCTGCCAGGTTTTGGTGTTAGAATGATGTTGGCCTCATAGAATGAGTTACAGAGGAGTCTCTTCTCCCTAATTTTTCAGAATAGTTTCAGTAAAAATGGTATTAGCTCTTTCTTATACATATGGTAGAATTTGACTGTGAATCTTTCTGGTTTTAGGCTTTTTCTGGTTGGTAGACTACTTATTACTGACTCAAATTGGGGACTCATTATTGATTCATTCAGGGATTCAGTCTCTTTATGGTTCAATCTTGGGATGGTGTATATTTCCAGGAATTTATCAATTTCTTCTGAGTTTTCTGATATGCATGCATAGAGGTGTTCATAATAGTCTCTGGGGCATTTTTGTATTTCTGTGAATTATTGGTAATGCCCCCTTTGTCATTTCTGATTGTGTTTATTTGGATCTTATCTCTTTTTTCTTTATTAGCCTAGCTAGCAGTATATCTGACTTATTAATTCTTTCGGAGAAACAGCTCCTAGATTCATTGATCTTTTGTATGATTTTTCACGTCTCAGTTTCCTTCAGTTCAGCTCTTATTTTTGGTTATTTATTGTCTTCTGCTACCCTTGGGGTTGATTTGCTCTTGTTTTTCTAGTTCCACTAATTGTGATATTAGGTTGTTATTTTGAGATCTTTCTAATTTTTTAACGTGGGCATTGAGTGCCATCAACTTTCTTTTTAACGTTGCTTTTGATGTGTCCTAGAGATTCTAGTATATGGTCTATTTGCTCTCATTAGTTTCAAAACATTTCTTGATTTCTGTCCCAATTTCATTGTTTACCCAGAAGTCACTCAGGAGCAGGTTATTTAATTTCCATGTAATTGTATGGTTTTGAGTGATTTTCAATATAAAGAAGTTGAAGATGATGTGAAATCATAATGTAGTGTGATGTATGTGGGAAAGCACAGCTTTCAACTATCAAAAAAATAATGAGAAAGAGAATCAAACAGGAGGTAACGTGGGGGGAAGAGATTAACAGTGACCAGGAAAGCCTTCCTAGAGAAAATTACATTTGAATCATCAAATAGAAGTTAGCTAGGTGAAGAAGTTGGAGAAGTAAAGGAAGAGAAAGTGAGAACAGCAGGCAAAGAACTGCATCTTAGACTAAACAACTTTGGATAAAGGAAAGAGTTCAATATGGTTGAAGTATGGAGGATAGGGCTGGGGAGATAGGTGTGATGTGAGTAGAACAAGGCATAGGACACCATGAACAAGAGTTTGAACACTCTCAGTGTTTTAAGCAACGTAGTGACACGATCACACATTTAGATTTTGAAAAGATATATTTATAGTGTGGGAAATTGACTGAAGGCACAGCAAATCACAGTTAAGTTCTCATGAGACAGCAATTTCATATTGAATTAGGGCTAGTGAAGAGGCTTGATAGATATTTGGGAGGTAGAATCAGCACATCTTCCTAACTGATTTGTTCTGAGAAGGATGGTAAAGGAGTGCTAAGAGTCATGGACAATTCTCAAATTTCTGGCTTGGGCATCGAGGCGGATGACAATCCTCTGTCATAAATATATACACCAGAAGATCAGGTTTTGCACAGTACATAGTGAGTTCAGTTTTAGATGAGTTAATTTGAAAGTACCAATATTACATACAATTAGAAATGCCCCAAAAGTAGATGGCTACACAGGTCTGGAGCTAAGGAGGTAAATCTCCAATACATGTATAGATTTGGGAGATATCACAACTCATTTTGCTTTTGAAGCCATGAGAGTCACAAAGCTCACTTTTTAAGGAAAAATGAGATGACAAGAGGGCCTAGCACATTTATGATACAAGTAACATTGTTGGCACCTGTGCAGAGACTGAGACAGAAGAGCCAGAACAACAGACCAAAAAGGCAAGTATACTGCCCTAGATGCCACGGAAAAGGAATGTTATAAAAGGAAGTGATGAGGTGTGTTAAATGTCATTAGTGGGTCCAAGCTATGAAAACAGCACATTATATTTACTAAAGGGATGTGTCAGTGACTAGGATGGGAAAAGTTTCAGAGAAAAGGTGCAGGATAATAAAATAAGCCGGTAAGTGTAACATCTCTTTTATTAAATTCTCCTGTGAAGATGGGATATAAAAATCAAGTGTAGATTAAAGAGAATATGAGCTAGAAAGACTACCTTTTTCAGATATAAGACACCTGAGGTTGTTTAAATCTGATAGAAAATGAGCAACAGAGAAGGAAAATTTGTCCCGAGAGAGGGGACATAAACAATAGATCAGTGTTCTCAGAAAGCAGAAGGGAACGGGAGCCATAGATCAGATGAAGGGACTGGCTTGGGACTCTTCAACTGTAACAAGATAGAGGTGAAATGAATGAGTACAGGGGTAGGTAAACATGAGGCTTTAGTGGCAAGAGACTGAGGGAATCCCATCAGCTGTTAGTTGATTATACTGGCACATAGTGAACTACAAGGAGTGATGTGAATATTGGAAGGGTTTAAGGGAGAGAGAGAAATTATACAAGGGAAAGGAACAAGGAGGTCCAAAAAAAATGAAGAATAAGAGAGTTGGGAAAACTGAGTGAGGAAGGTTAAAGGCAGGATGTTATGTGCAGGTGATGGCCAAGTGCAAGATCTAACTATGAAAGTGGATTGGAGATATGGCATAAAGGTGCAGATAAATGTGGTTGTGGGAGAACTAAGAATACAGAGTTTTATATGGTTCATTTTATAGGTTACAAAGCACCTAGGATTATTATGAGTATTGAAATGCAAAAGACTAAGCCCAAAAATATAAGGATAGGTGTAGAATAGAAGGTAGTTGAGTCCTGCAACTTGTCAGTGATCAAAGAACTAAAGATGCTTAAGTGGACTCAGCTGACCTGCAGGTGCAGTCACTTTTTGGTGGATCGGGGAGTGTCTCTCAGAGCAATGAGCTGTGGCCCTTTGACTGTGTTTGTAAGTCCTTTCCAATTGAGCAAGGGATTTTTCTCTCTTCATATGAGATAGTATAGCAGCTTATTGTGGCTAGGAGAACACTGGAAAGAAACAGGCATGGTCTACTTTTACTACATGATGTGGATTTAACACTGTGGTTCCCATAAGGAGGTGACCCAGCCTATCTGCTATGGGTGGAGTGGACTGAGGCACCAGAGGTAATTGCCTAGTTTTTGATGAGACAGGTTTCTGGGTCAAACTGAGTCAAAACGGAATTTTAGCCACAGTTTTAAGAATGTTCAGCCTCGATTAATTTAAGCCATTGTAAACTAGTCTACCTATAAAATGGATTTAAATTGCTGATATTTGGACTACCAATAAACTAAGAGAGTTAACACTAGTCCAAACAATGAGCAAAGGAACTGTCAACATAGAGAATGTCCCTTATACACTATTCAGTATTACGTAAAAACAATAATCCAATGCCACTTTTGTAAACACTGGGAGTAAGCTCATTATTTTATCCTCTGTCAGAAAAAAAAAAATTAAATAAATTAGAAGAATATATAAGGAATTTTTATATGTGTGTCTGTGTATATATGTGTGTATATATGTGTGTGTGTGTGTGTGTGTATGTGTGTATCCTTTTTCAAAGGACGAGAAATACCATAAATAAAATGGAATCATCTTAGCATTTTTGAAGTATTTGTCATTTTTTCCTTCCTACTGTATGTGCTAAAATGTAGGGCAAAATACCTTCTTTGGTGTTACCGAGGAAAAATCTGGTGCTAATTTGGAGAGGACAGTTAAATTTGCTAAGTGTGAAATAAAGACATTTAGTGTTCTCTCCACATTCATTTTTTCTTTTTTTGCCCTTACTGGGTTTATCACATAAGAATTTGTTAAGTAGTATTATCTGAGCATGAGTTAGCACTTACAGCTTCTTTGTAAATTCTGAAGGTATAAACATTCTGCTTCTGACTCCAACTGAACTTACCAAATGATGAGAAAGTTATCACCACATCATTATTTTGAGGTTTTATCTTTACAGGCAGGAACATTGGTTTTACAAATTTGCAATTCCTTTTTCAGCCTGAAAAAAATGGTCTTGTGAATGTTGTTTTCAATTGAGAGAATTAATGTCATGGTTTACATAAGCAAATGACATATCTTTATTCAAAATTATAAAGGCATTTCTTGATGTTCTGAATTTAAATACTCTCCAATTTTTATAATCTACAAATATATAATGAACATGAAATTTCAATATTACTTCGAGAGACTTTGTAATGAAGATTTTTCTGGAACTACGAGAATTAATAAAAGTAGAGTTGTTAAATACTGCCAGTCTCCAGAAGGTTTTGCCAGTCACAAATATGGAGAAGTGTGATAACATCACACTTATCTTTGGGTTATATACTTCTCATGTCAAACTCTAATTTTAAGAAATAAGAGACTTTAAAAGTCTTCACAAAGAGTACTTTCTCAAAAAACTTATTTTCACCCTTTGGAAGAGTAGAACCCTGCAGGAAATCCACTTGACCTTAATGTATACCCCAATCCATGCATCCAACTTACAAGTCAGAAGCCTGGACAACTTGTAGGGTGTCCTGTAACTCAGCAGAAACAGCTATATATTTGTATGACATTCCATATTTGGTGTTCTCAATACTACAAGGCCAATCTTCAGGAAGTTTGGAACCACCTGGAATTTTCCTAGACCAGGGGAAAATGCTTTCATCTAACATAAAAAAAAGACCATTCTCATGGTGAATAACAAAATAACCCATTTTAGGTTTCTTTCTTTTCTGCTTTCCTTCTTTCACTTACACATTAGCCAATGTTCCCTCCTTCTAATGACAGAGTTATTTTGCTCTTTCTTCTCCAAATAAATTTGTTAATTGTGTCTGACACCACTTGTTTATATCTGAATACCAATTTGAGTTCACAGGTAAACTTTCCCAAAACTTTGGCAACTTAGGCACAACCTCCAATAGTGAATGTGTCTGACAAGGCTCAGTGCTGTCTTGATTCCTCTTTCAGAGGTGAAAACTTACATGCTGATATGGCTTGCTCTGTGTCCCCACACAAAACTTATCTCAAATTGTAATCCCCATAATCCCGACGTGTTGAGGGAGGAATCCAGTGGGAGGTGATTGGAACATGGGGTGGTTTCCCCTATGCTGTTCTTGTGATAGTGAGTGAGTTCTCAGGAGATCTGATGATTTTGTAAGTGTTAACATATAGTATTAACAATTTCCCAATGAAAACAGATGCTCCAGAAAGATACATCACAGTGAGCATCATCTAATAAAAACTCTTCCCCCCTTCACTGTTCACACTTCTCTCTCCTGCTGTCCAGTGAAGTAAAACGTGTTTGCTTCCCCTTGCGCTATGATTGTAAGTTCCCTGAGGTCTCCCAGCCATGCGGAACTGTGAATCAATTAAACCTCTTTCCTTTGTAAATTACCCAGTCTCCGGTATTTCTTTCTATCACGAAAACGGACTAATTCACATGCCCTGCTGCTTCAGCTTTCAGCCCTCTTCAGAAATTGTGTTATCTGAGAAGCATCACGTTGTCCGATATCTCAGCCCCTTCCCAAGGTGGCTTGTTTCTAATTACTAGTCAACACAAGGCTATAAATGCACAGCCCCTTTGCCACAACTAGGAACAACTTTCAACGTTCATTCCAGTTTGAGAACTTTGTGTAGGGTTCTGAGAGGTCTTTGTTAATGTTAAATTATATCCAAATTTTCCATCTGTTCAGGGTTCTTCCCTTCCTTAGGTGTTTATTTCCAGAATACTTCCTAATACATTTTTTGTACACCAATCTTCTCAGAGTCTACTTCCTGGGAAGCATCAAAGAGATTCTGTTTTATCATAATTTCTCATATGAGTACAAAGATTAAATGAAAATAAAAATGTGCCTATCACTTCATAGATGATCAATAACTATGCATTGGATGAAAGAAAGATTTCATGCTTTACTAAGAGCTTCAGGTGTCAATGAGCAAGCAAGTTCTTTTGCAGAGGGGTTGGGAAAGTAGGTCTGGCAATTTTCCCAGTGCCTCTGAAATAACTTCATTTGGATGGCCATAACCAACAGGTAATTTTTTTTTCGGATTTTCTTAATTTTTAGCCTCACCTTGCTGATATGTCCTGAGACTTCATGTTCCCAGATTTTTGTCTATGCTTCTGGGCAATTCTGTTCAGAATTATTTTCACTCAAATACTCTTCTGAGCCAGAAAGGTAGTTAAGGCTCCCTCCCTCATGCCCAGTAACCAGCACTGAATTAAAATGTCAATGATATAATGTAGTTACTTTTTTTAATTTCCTGTTTTTGCCTATCAATGTTTTTTTTTTCTTTTGCCTCTACAAAATGGGGACAAGAAACTTTTAGGGATGTTGTAAGGATTGCACCAAGCACTCCCATAGGATTGGTGGGAATCCTCTTTGCTTAGTGGGTAATTTACATTGTCTAATTATCAACTCCATGCTCAGATTCCTATTGTGGTCAGAAATTTACAGAGTCAGTACTATTTTCACGTCCTTTTGTGAATATTTCAAATATAATTTGCATAGAGCAAAAGCACAAACAATAATTATTAATACTAACTTTCCTTAAGTTGTTTCCCTAAGATTAACTAATATCTTAGAATGTGAAATAACACCTATTTGAGTAAGTAGCAGATAAATTAGTGGATGGTTTTGTCCACAGCTCTCATCTTTGAGGCAAAGTAGAAAAGAAAACAATGGCAGTATTTCATACAGTTTTGCCCTGGGAGGTTTATGCTCAATAAATGGTATTATCGAAATCATCATTGTTAGTATTAACATTTTCCCAGTGAAAACAGATGCTCCAGAAAGATATACCACAGTGGGCATCATCTAATTCCTAATATAATGATTTGCTTTGTAAATATTTTGTTTTTATTTTTAATTTATTCCATCAGGCAAGTGATGGTAATGTTTTTTTTTAATGTGATAACTCACATTCACATGTGATTTACATATACTCATTAAACCCCAATTCTGTTTTCTATTATTCTAGTAAATTTCAATCCAAGTCTAAAATTGTGAACTGCAGAGGTAATCTGAATGTTAAAATTACTCTTCTAGTTTTTAATGCTGATTTTTTAAGTGACTTAAGATAGAAAATATATTAGAAAATATTTAAGCAAAATTTGGTAGTCAGTGATTTAAGAGTAACACGATCTAAAATAAATGAGTAAAATGTGAATTAATGCAACTCAATTCTTATAGTGAATGTGTTTCCTCCAAGGCTCAAGCAATATGAAATAGAGAAAAGCCATTATCTCACCTGATCATTCTCAAGTTGTACATCATTCAAGCAATGGGGCTTCCTTCATTTCCACCGAGATTATTGCTCTATGCTAACGATAAAAGCCTGTTGGAACATTTGTCAGAGTCTATTTTCCCAGGCTCATTTGTTCACTCTACTTACAATTTTTTGAACAATTCAGTTTTTTTCATTATGTTTTCTGCCTTTAAAAAACCTATGAAAAGTTACACCATCTCAGCTTAGAATTAGGTACTTCTGTTCTGGCACAATTCTTCTTGTATGTAAAATGTTCTACAATAGAACTGTCTTGTTTATGTCTTAGACCTGTGACAACACCACTCACACACACTGACATAGAATTGAAGCAGTCCTTGATTTTCCTCTAACCTTCTTGAATTAGTGAATACAAATAGCATGCATCTGCATCTTTTAAGTCACCTGTATAACCCTGGGCAAATTATGCAGTCTCTCTGTGCTTCAGATTCCTCAACCATTAAAGAAAGTAACAATAAATACCTATACTACTACTTGGTCATTATGATGTTTAGACCAGTTAACACACATAAAGGGCTTAGAAAAATATCTGCTAAATAGTACGAAATAAATGTGAATTATTATAATTATAAAAGTATTAATATCCTTCTTTGTTTTTTCTCTACCTTTTTTTCTTACAAATCTGGGAAGACTGGAAAGGTGTTAGTACTGGGGTCTTATGGCAGAGGACATGGCTAATGAAAGAAGAGAAAATGACTTTCTCCCACACTTGTTCAAGCAGTGGGAGCTGGGTCTCTTCCTTGTTTCTCCTCTTCACCAGCGTCCCAAGCCCTTGCTTTTCACTCTCTTCCTTCTCCTCACTTTCCAGTGTTGGGTTAAGCTCTTTATAAATTTTAAGCTGGCAGCTGAAACTAGCAGAATTACATGAGAAAAAGGGAAAAGGAAACCTGTTCAGTTATTTCCTCCCACACACTTCTTATTCTCAGTCCCCTTATTCCTATCATCCTTGCTTTTCCCTAACATCCTGGTGTCAATCTCATCATAGTAAAAACGGTGGGAGGAAAGGGCAAGAGAAACCTGTTTTCCTTCTCAGAGGGCTGCTAGGACTGCTGCTTCTCCCTCTTTACTTACTTCTAGAGGTGCTCCCAGGCACACACAAGGCTCACTGAGCAGTAGTGAGTATCCAGGAAATGAAGGTTCAAGAAAGGTTAGCTCCACTCCGCCATTGTTCCATGCTGAGTCCCTGGCCTACCTCTCTGGTCTCCTTCCTCTTAAAATCTCAGGGCTGAGTCCTACTTCTTATTCTCTCATACTATTCCAGATTCTCCACCCTGATTCTTGAGCTCTCTACTCTGGTCGGAAAGCATCACCTCAGGGAAGCTGGAGGTCTTGGAAGCCTTCCTATTGCAGTCAGTGAGAGCCACAGAAAAGAGATGACCTCCCTCGCCCATCTTAATTATGGCAATATAGAGAGGGAGGTGTTGTCCTAGCATTCCATACTGGAACCTAGAAATACTTTTCTTCCACTGAAACATGGCTAATATGTGCTCAGACTTTCAGATTTATTAGCATTTTTCTTCATAGACATGTAAACGTTTTTTCTTGAGTTACATAGAGAACTGTAATGGAATTAGACCACCTGTGCAAAATTGATTCTACAGGGGAAAAATACATTTCATGTTCCAAGCCACTGAAGTGTAAATTACTTTTGGGACAAAGGCCATTTTTAGGATGAGAATTGTCTATATCTACAAAGTACAGGATGTATCATGACCCCACGTCTTAGGGATCATAACCCAAGATTGCACAATACAAAAGCTTCTGGTCTAGTGGGGTATTTTTGTTTGCTTTTATTTTTTTTTAAACCATTCTAATAATGTTTTCATGGAATTCAAGTTGCACATACAGATACTGAGTTCACTGTAAAATAGGTTGATGACTTTTAAAAGTAATCCAATCTCCTACCAAAATTCCAACAGTAAAATATATGTATAAAATAAAAGTCTTTCTCTGACTGCAAACTTCCCTATTTCCAAAAATAATCACTGCTAATAGTTTCTTTCCCAGGGGACTCCTTTAATAACTTTCAAAACAAATATTAATATATCTAATGGTTTCAAGAGGGTCTTTTAGAGAGGCCCAAGTACATTTGTCACTAGTAGCTCCCAAAAGTTTCTCTAGAAAATAAAAGTTTTCAATTTAATTTTGTTATCACTAATCAGTACAACCCTGAGCAAAATACTGCCTACTATAGAAGTTTCTGTGAGAATGTGGGGCTCAATGATGTCAATTAAAGTCTTTGGCCTTTCTGTCTAAGTCCCTGGTGAAGGTCTGTCCATGACCCAACTTATTGTCAGGCTTATCAGCAGTCAATAGCATTGTGATGATACAGCAATGCTTCTGATAAACTCTTTCAGTTGTCTTACGGGCACACTTTAAAAGGAAGGTCATCTGCACACAGCAGTAGCTGAATGACATTTGAGAGTTTTCAAGACAGTGGAATTAAAGGAGTTCCCATTAGGGAACAAGCATATTTCATTCTGGCTCGATCCTAAACATGCCTTGGTATGGTAGTTTGATAGAGACAAAGCCTGCTACAGTGTATTTTCTTTCTAGTTGATAGAGAATTTGGTAAAATAAAGTTGGTAAATGATTAGATGATCATATCACAAGCTCAGGATCTAAATTAATTTCTAGCCAGATTGGCCTCAGAGTCTGCTGGCAGGTCAGGTACAATATAGATCCTTTACACATTTTTTTTTTTTTAATCCTTTACCCATCTTTGTAAGGCATCTGAGGCTTCTGTGCTTTGTTAATATTTTCCTGTCCTTTGGAGATGAAATTTTATATATCTCCTCATTCTACAAATATGATTTGAATAGCTATTATGTAATCAGTGCTATTCTAGGTACTTGGAGTACATTTGTACCCCAACTAACAAAGACCTCCACCCTCACAGTATCCACACCTTGATAGGGGGAGACCAACAACAAATGATAAACATCAGAAATAAGTAAATTATACATTATGTTCAAAGTTGACATATGTTTTAGAAAATATTTTAAAAGTAGACCAAGGTAAGGGCCTTACATAGTGGCATATGGGGGTTTGAAAAGGGTAGCATGGGTAGGTCTCAGTGAAAATGAAGCATGTAAATAAAATCTTTAAAGAGGCAAGGAGTTAGCCACGAAGGTACTTGGGTAAGAGCAGAGGGAGAACAGACGAAACTAACATACCAAAAAATGTCTCAAAGACATCAAGAGGCCCACAGCGAGCAGGGAGAAATGTAACAAGAGATGAAGTCAGAGCTAACAGGTGCCAGATAACACAGGGATGCATAGAGCATGGCACAGATTCAGGCTTTTAAAATAAGGGAAGTGAGGAGCTGTGGAATATTTTTGATCATAGGAGATCCACAATCTATTGTAATATTGAAAACATTGTTCTGGTTTTGGGCTAAGATTATGGAGGGATAAAAGTAGAAGCAGGAAGGCCATTTAGAACGTTATACTAGTAATCCAGGGAGGCATGGAGTTTGTTACCCTTCCAAAATGTATTTTAATTTTACCAGACAATGCCTCACCTCCCCGGAAAACTGATTGTTTAATTAAAAACAAAGAGAAGAAGGAGAAGGAGAAAGAGGCAGAAGAAAAGAAGAAGGGGGAGATCACTAATAGTTTAATTTTAAGCATTGCTGAAGAAGAAATTTCAGGCGGAGCTATTTATGGGCCTCTCAAATTATTCCACAAGCATAATTTCATTGACGCACAAGCTAATGGTTGTGTCAGATTATGCTAGAAATTGTGAGAACAAGAAATGTTGAACAGAGATGTATATAATACTTTCTATTCACTCATTCATTCATGCCTCAAGTGTTCCTTAACACTTGTGAGTCAGGAACTGTTCTAGACAGTGAGAACATAGCTGTGAACAAAACAAACAAATTTCCAAGTCATTGTATTACTTGTGTTCTAGGAAAAAGTTGTAAAAGTAAAAATAAACAAGCCGTTTAGCATATTATACAATGATGAGAGTGCCATTGGAATAATGTAGAGGTGAAATAGAGGGCTCAGACTATGTAGCAGGTGGAAGATATTTCAGGTTTATTTAGAGAGCTCAGGGTAGACCTCAGTAATGAGGAAAAAGAATGACAGGATATGAGTACCACACTCAGATTTCAAAAACTGATAATAGAGCTCCTATGGCTTCCAAAAGAAGTTAAAAATTGATAAGTTATTACACCTCCAATTCAAAAGGACTTTGACCAGGAATTTGGTAGTGATTGAGCTCTAAGAAAATACTGTATCAATTGTAATCTGTTTATTATGATGATTTTTAGTGCATATCTAATATTGTACTGTATTTGAAATCTCTTATATAATTCACTGTCAAGTGAAAGAACACAAATCATATGATTTCTGATACAGTTAATTATAATTATTATGTTTTATTTCTTTTTTCCACACTACATGTATTTAGGAAATTGCTAAAAAGAATATAAATGAGAATAAATTGTTTTAATTCCAAAATACCTTTCTATCTGCCTTATGTCAGTCTTTTTCTTAAATCGATTAAATGTTTTAAAATATAGGAATTGCTGTAATAATAATATAAGAAATGATGCTACTTTTCCAAATGTGGCTTGGCACTCTGGTATTATAGTTAAGGCAAAATCTGACTGGATCTTTGACAATTTTGTGATGAACTACACCTTTCCAGCTGACTTCATTTAGCCCCATGTTCACCACCCAGAATAGTAGTCATCTTTAATATGTCAAAACTCTGAATATCTATGACATTCATTCCAAAAGTTCAGCAAAATATGTTAACGAGGCTTAGGCTTTATGAAGAAAGAGGTTGTCTAAGTGATGACGAGAGATTTCTTTTCCATTTTCTCAATCTGGGAAACAAACTCAAAGACCACAAAGCATTTAAATATTATCACTAACCTGTAACCTAGAATCTTCCTCCAGGTGAAATTGAATAGCAAGATTTTAAAAACTATTAATATATTCCTCGAAATAGGAGCTTATTAGCAAATATGGTATCCATGAATAAATAAAATTGAGGGACACTCTTTTTAAATACTATTACCAGGATCCTTACTGAAAGATTTATTAGTGATTTTAATAAAACGTAGCCCCAAGAGATTGATATAATTAGCAATGCTCTTCAACAAGCTATTTCTCATGAAATCGTTAGATTTGTAGAAAAGCCTATTTACAAGGAACATTGCTGGGGAAGCCCTTATGTAGAGGGTGGAAGTAGGAATGATTATAAACACTTAAACACTGTATCAGGTGTTGGCCACTTCACTCATTATGTTCTCTTCAACTCACTGTATTTTTCAGAAGTCTTTTATATGCAAATGCAGAAACCCAATTTACATTGGCTTAACCCTCCCAGAATAGCTTCCTGTGAAATAAAAGTGAAAATATAGGGCTAGAACTAGCTTTGAGTATGGCTAGGTCAAGGAATTCAATCATGCTTCTATTCAGTCTCTGACTCTCCTCCACCTGTGGCTGGTTCACATCCCTCTTACTTAACTTCTTTTCAGAGGGTGACCACCCATCAAAGTCAGATTTAATTCTTCTGAACCTCTTAGTTTAGCAGAACAATGGCTGCTCCTTCCACATTGTGCAATGAAGGTCCTTAATTAAGTCTCATTGGCTTGGCTCTGGTGATGTGCCTATTCCCATACCAGGCTCATTTGTCAAGAGGATGGGCTTTACTCATCCAAGTCTGCGGCACATGCTCAATTCAGAATTAGCACAGGGAGCAAGTCAAGCTCACCCCTCCTCATGTTCTGAAAGTGGGAGGACAGTTCCTCAAAATGTAATGAGGTCTCAGCTGTACTTATGAAAGTAGAGATGAAGGATCGTCAACAAGAGAAAAAAAAAAAAAAAAAAAAAAAACAAATGGCCACAGATTAAAATTGTAAAACTAGCTGAGGTAGAAGTAAAAGTAAAAGCTGACTCTACATTTTTTAAAAAGAAAAGTCATGTTTTAAAAATATTGGATACTTCTTCTTTAGCATATAACTTTATTAAGGTATTTAATAAGCTGTACTTATTTGCATAATAGTTTATTTCCTCTATTTGACTCTTGACTCCCTATACATGTATATCCCATTGCTCCCAAGATTGTCCTGTGAAATTCTGTAGATTTGTTTGCAGCTGCCTTCACCATCACTGGAGAGCTCCTCAAAGATCAGGGTCTTTCTGTGTACTCTGTGAACACAGTGTTTGGCACACTTTAGGCATCTCATGCTTGTTGAATAGAATTCTTGAAGCAGGGAGTATGTCTTACTTACCTTCTTTCTCTAGCCTATATTGCCATACAAATACAGATATTCACTGAGTGAGCAAACAAATGCTTAAGAAAATGGAAGACAGTAATTTAGAAATAGACCCAGGACTCTAGTGGTAAATAAATGTTATTTCTTTTACACATTCAAAATCATAACTTAGACATCACTACAATGAGAGACTACTGCTGAAAGAATGGGAAATCCATGATTTTTAGGCTCACAGCCTGCACGTTGTGCACATGTACCCTAGAACTTAAAGTATAATTTAAAAAAAGAAAAAAAAAAGAAATATTGGAAATATTTTTAAAGGTCAGGGATATGGCCCGTCTGTTTCCTGCTCTCTTTCTTATTGTCAGAAATAGTTTTTATGGCTAGAGTTGAAATAGCCATGTGAGACCATGTAATCCCTGGGTATGGAGACCACGCATGGCAAGCAGCAAGACAGATGAAGCCTGCTCCTATAACATCATGGACCATCATATTCATATCATGCCTGGGCTCCCCGTCTGGACATTTATGTGAGTGAGAAATAAACTTCTATTGTGACTAACCCCCTTTAATTTTGAGTTTATTGTCATTTGTGACCAAACTTAGTCCTAACTAAAGCAATGACTATTTATTATCTATGTCATATCTCCATTCCATTAACATGAACAACAGACACTTGCTATGTTCTGACCTACAAATCTCTTGGTTAGCCTTTCACTTTTTTTCTGGTCAGTTTTTGTTCTAAGCCTTTGAATGTTACAGGCAATAAGGTCAACAATAGCACTTTGCCAAGAGCCAAAATATCTCTCCAGGGAGCCTATAGCAACACTGACAGGATATCAGCCTTTAACATCCAAACCACATAACTCAGATTAATTGATTTCTTCTTCCGCCTACTGAAAGGATTTTAAATAGTTCTGTCATGCCACTATCAACCCGCCACCTTATCTGACATGTGTCCTTTCTGAAAGACCCATTCGAGCTCTACTCCTCTTTTTTTTCAGCCCAGCCCTGGGTGACCTGAGTCATCCCTCTTATTCTCTTTGCTGCCCATTTGGCACATACCATTTTTTATAGGGAGAAGTGAGACTGCCTCCTTACCTTTTCTACCTTCAACCATGTAGAATCTACTGGTTTGGCTATTTATTTTTAGTTTTCAAAATACTATAGAACATGAATAAAGATCAAGAGAGGAAGGCTTTTCATTTTTGACTAATTACAAAACAGAATATTTTAAAGTTTATTTCCCTATTTGATGACGAAGCTGAAGTAAATTTAATCAACATGATATCCTGGTCTCTCTGTAAGTGCTGCAGCACTTTGTTTTAAGAACTTGCATCATTTAACATTTGCTCAACTCACTGTCATTGCAGTAAGAATATTCCATGTTTAGAATCTAGAATCTAGATTAGAATTAGAATCTAGAAATTAGAATCTAGAATCTAGAATCCATCTATTATATGAATATGTTCCAAAGTATTTCTTAGCAATACACTATTAGATAAATATATAACTGAGAGGAAGTAAACACAGAAGGTGCTCAAACTTCATTGAATTAATAGAATTAATAGAACATTATTTCCAGTCATTTTTTCTAACCTCATAAAATGTTGTCTTGAAACAAATGAAGGATTGGAGACACAGAATTTCCTCATGATCTCCCTAGATTATAACAGCAGGATAAGACCAAGAGCCCATGACTCTGTGCCCTAGCTCCTGGACAGAACAGTCTCAGCAACAAGTCACAAAGTCCCCACAATTACAGAGCCTGGTCATCACCATCTTCTTATCTTCTCCCACTGTTGCTTGTCTCTGCCTGTCCTGGGATAAGGGCCACACACTGTCAGAGTGTCCATCATGCCCTGAGAAGCGGTCACTCATCAGCTCTACTGCCCATGTATGGCTCAGCCTGTCATACTGAGGCTATGGCTTCCCAGTGCCTGCTTGAAGGGGCCAGACAAGACAACTTAGACATGGGCAGGAGAGGGCACCCCACCGTGAGAAGTTTGGCCAATTAGAGACAGCAGGTAGCAAGAAGCTGGCAGAGAAATTGTTTCCGTCTTGCCTGCTATGGATTTTCCCCTGATTGTAGAACCAGCTGTATTTTCTTCTTAAGCTGTGGATGAATCAGAAACAAATTTATATTTGCTTTTCCTCCTCACTTTCCCTTTTACTCTCACTTCCCTGAATAATAAATTAGCATGTAAGTTTGTCTAAGCCTCTACTTTCTAAAAAACCTAGACTTCTTAGTTCATGGTCCAATTAGTATACTCAAATATCAGGCAATCAAGGATTACATCTGCAATCCAAGCAATAGTACAACAGTAAGCAGGCAAAGAGAAAGAATACAGTTTCTCCTTAATCAGACAATTTCCCAGAAATTATAAACAACACTTTTTCCTAATTCTCATTGGCTACACTTGTAAAAAGAGGCATAACTAGCTACAAAGAAGGCCTAGATGTTCCAGAAGATAATCTGTTAAACTAAAATTTGCAAACCCATAAAAGAGGCAGAAGGAGAGGATAATGCTGAGGGTGGACAATCAGTGATATTTCATACAGTATTCACAGATTGGAGCTGAAACAGTCCTACTCCTAAGTCACAGTTGCATTCATTTTTCTCTATCTGCAAACCTCCAGCACACCTTTTACCATTTTTGTTTTCAGTTAATGACCTTGTTTCTTTTCTCAATAAAAAATTGAAGCAATCAGGAGAATAATTCTACAAGCTCCTATTGTAATATCTGCCCACCTGCCTGCAACTATGTCTATATTCTTTGTGTGTGTCTTCACTCTTAGTCAAGGCCATTCCTTTCATGTGTAAATTACATCTCATTCTTTTTCAGTCATTCAAATACAACACTCCACTTATTCTTTTCATCTCCTGTGGTTCACTATTTTAAGCAGACAAAAGCATGTTGTAATTTCTCCTATCTCCAAGAAGACTTTCTTTATCCTCTTCCTCCTCCAGTTACTGTCCCATCTCTCTCTTATTATTTACAGCAAAACTCCATAAAGAATCATTTATATTTTCTCTAACTTTTCTCATCAAATTCTTGAATTCAATCCAGTAATCCATTTGTTCCTCTGTCACTTCACCAAACTCCTGTCATCAAAGTCACAATAGAGTCCATGCTGCTGAAGACAATCATCAATTCTCATTCCCCCTCTTAACTGATTTATCAGCAGTATTTGCTGCAGTTAATCACTCTCTCCCCTTTGATGCAGTTACCTTACTTAGTTTACATCACAACATATTTGGCTGTTTTTGTTTGTTTGTTTGTTTTTTCTATCTTTCTGGTCCCTGCACCTGACTCTTCTCACTGAATTATTCTCTTCCTCATCACTGCTAAATGTTAGACTGCTCCAAGGCTCAGTCTTTGATTCTCTTCTCTGTGCTATCAGTGCTCACTTGCTAGGTGATCTTTTCCAGTTTCATGGTTTTGAATACCATCTGTGTTCTGATAGCTCCCATATTTATGATATCTTTTGTGGTCCCTACCTTTCACACTCAACAACCACCAACTCACCATCTCCACTTGATTTCTAACAGGTATTCCTTAAATAGGATGTCTAAAACTGAGCTCCTGACCCAAATTGGTTTCTCCCACGGTATTCACCACCTAAGTTAATGGCAACTCCATCTTTCTAGATGTTTAGACTGAAAGCATTGATGTCATTCTTGACTTCTCTGTTTCTTTTACACCACACATTAATCCAGTCAGTCAGTCTTTCCCATTCTACCTTCAAAACAGATCCAAAAATTACCATTTTCCACCACCCTCATCTTTTACCTGAGTCAGTGCTACTTATTCTTTTATCTATTCTCAACCCAGAACCAAAAGAATGCAGCTAAAGCCAGGTCATATCATTTCACTGCTCTGCTGAAAACTCTCCTGTGGCTTTCCATCTTATTTGGACTGAAAGTAAAAATTATTACTAGGATCTAAAACTCATTGTATGACCTGTCTCACTCTCTCACCTCTCTTACTTACCCACCTCTTGATGCTCTTATCGTCCATAGATGATGCACTCTACCTGGAACTTCAGCCCATTCCACTACTTCTTATCTCCTTCCCCTGCTTTCTCTATCTCCTTAGTTTTTAACACCTTATGACACAGTACATAATTTACTTAGATCTTCTATTATCGATCTCTTTTGCGAAAATATAGGCTAAATAAAGCCAAGATTTTCTTTCTAGCAGTTCTTTTTGTCTGTATTCCAATATCTGGATACACCCTTGGTACTTACAGTATCTCAGTTTCTAGGGAAGTCCCTGGCACATAATAATAAGTATTCAGTAAATCTTTGAGAAGGAAATAAATGACAGGTTGCCCTGTAGTCTTACAATGGCTTAGCACATACCACATTCGTATTGTTCAAAGAGGCTCACACCTGTTCTTGGCTGACATCTGAACTTAAATTTCCTGAGAGACTTTCTAAAAATTGCTTCCTGGGGCATGCATTACCAAATTGCTGCATGTGGAAAATCCTATTGCAAGAACAACAGTAGCTAAACAGAACGTGGAAATAAATGCAATTACAACAAATGAAAAAAGTGAGGAGGCCACAAGAAAAAAAATATTTATGAAGCACATAAAACAAGATCTAAATGAATGGAAAGACAGCCTGTGTGCTAACACTAAGTAAAAATGTAAATATAATAAAAGTTAATATACAATCTAAGAAAACTTCAATCAACATTTCAGTGAGAATTTTTGAACTTGCTCATGTTATTTCGAATTATATGTGGGAGAAGGAATCTGCCAAGATTCCCAAAGAAATATGGAAAGTAATAGAGAATAGGGACTGTCAAACATAAAAACAATGTGGTATAAAAGCAACAATGTAAGAGAATAAAGAAACTGTGGATTACATAGAGACTCCAGTCCTTGGGGAATCTTGACTCTTGTCCTTGACATGGCAATCCTTAGGAACCCAGTGACTTGATTTTAATCACTTTTTGAGAGACTTAATGCTTCCCATCATACCTGTCTGATAGCATTGATGACAGCACTTCCAGCAGGTCCACTCACACATAGCGTATATCTGGTTCAAAGGAAACTCGTGTCTCCTACCCCAATGCACTGAAAGCCAGACCTGACTTACTGCCACAAGGACTTGACTTCCCTCTTCCACTAGATCTCTCACTCTCCCACCTGTCTCATGCTCTACCTTTCCCAAACAGAAGGCAGAGGCCTACCTCTGTCTAGTAAAGCAGAGGGAAGAGATAAAGCTGTAATGGTCTTGGTGAAGCCCTTTCACTGGGTGTAAGCTAAAAGCTAAATCCCTATCCCTTCTCTCTTGGGGATGGGTGTGGAAGTCACAGCACCCTAGCCAGATAAATTTTCTTCATAAATCTTCTTCTCATTTTCCTTGAAAAACCTCAGCATAGGCTTTCGTAAGTTCTGAAACAATATTTCAGACAATTTCTTTAAAATTCTGTATTATCATACTAGCTCCTTCCTTTGCAATTATATTACATATTTCATTTTTGTGTTTTAATCAAAACCTACAATTAAATATACTGATTAAAATATGTAGCTTTCAACCTATTGGATAGAATATTTAAAAGATAGTATAGGACAACCAGTTTATTAAATAGAAGCCAAGAAACAGGGAAATATAGTTAGAAGGAATAAGTTGCAGTATTCAATAGTACAGTAAGAAAATGACAGTTAACAATGATTTATTTTTGTAACTAGCTAGAAGAATTGTAGTGTTCCCCATACAAAGAGAAGATACATATTTTAAATTGTAGATATCCTAATTATCATGAATTGATCATTACACATTGTAACACATTGTATACTTGCATCAAAATAATCACAGGTATGCCAAAAATATTTATAGCCATGATACATCAATTAAAAATATAAAACAAAAAAGGAAGAATAAAGCCAAAAGAATGATAGTTTTAAAAAATTTCACAAACTATAGAAGAAATAAATTCTGTTATAAATATTTAATATTAATTCTGATAATTGCCTACATTTAACCATTTCAGTTAAAAGAAAAAGATCTTCAAAATTTTAAAAAAATCCAGCTAAATGCTTTACATAAACATTGCTTAAATATGATATTTCCAAAATATAGAAAAAAATAAAGAATTCTGTCCAAGCCAGTTTATATGGCTAGTATGAAAGATTCAAACTGTATGAAAACAACTTTTGATGTGAATGGAAAATTATAAGCCAATTCTACTTATGAATACCAATGTAAAAACTTCTTACACTTATTTACCCAAAAAAATACTTATTTGTATTTAATTCTGACAAATAGAATTATGGGAATTTGAAATTTCTTAACATTAGAAAACTCTATCAATGAATTTTCTATGTCAACACAAAACTCAGAAAATCATAACATTATTTCATTCGATGCAGAAATGTTAGATGCAAAATCCAACATCCATTTAGTACAAAATTAAGAACAAGTGAGAATTTTCTTGACTTTAGTAGAAGGCATATTTTAAAAAATTAGCAAACATATGTAACAATGAAATGTTAAAGTAATTTCACTTAAATATGAAATAAAACATGGTTTCCCACTCTCATTATTTTTAACCAACATTTTAGTGAAGGTTCTAAGTCAGTGAGTGCAACGAAGCAGAAACATTAAAAATGATATGTAAATTTGTATCATTTCAGCAACAAAAAATGCTTTTTGTCAATTGATATTTACATACTCAGTTGGAAATTTTGAAATGTTCACTGAAAATTTGGAAAAACAGCAATAATAATTTTAACTTTTGATTCCTCAAATTACAACAACTAAACCTATGTTTGGTTAAGGAGGTAAGGAACAGGAGGTATTGAGAGAAAGATCATTAAAATTAGAGGTATTAATTCATTTCACAATGACTCTAAATTATTATCCAGTAACAGCACCCTAACTTCAAAGCTCTCAGGTATCCTCCTCTCTCCTGAAAGTGTCATGGTCCATTCTATGTTTATTATTCTCCCTCTTCCATCCCTTCTATCATCTGTGTAGCTTGCACCACACCAATCTTGTTGCTTTTCTCTCTGTGTTCTTGCCCACATAGAAAAAGACTAGCTCTCTCAGATTGTGAAAGCTTCTGCATTAAATAACATAAATCTTGTTTTATTGATTAGAGAGATGATTTAAAAAAGACATAAATCCCATTCTTTCTTTCAGCTGAAGATATAATGGATCTTTGAATGGTGCCACGTAGACTGCATTCAAAAATGTTCCTCTTCACCAAGCATTTTATTCTCTCTTCCCCAAGATGAGCTTCCTGATTTCTTGGGACAGACAGATCCTTGTAATACCTTTTTCTCCAGTCCTTTCCTTGTTTTGCTAATCCCAGAATGCTCCAGTGTCCTAGTTGTAAAATATCATTATTATTTCTTCTCTCAGAAATAAGATTTATTGACTTCTACCTGGATATTGTGGGATTACCAAAGTGAATTGACAAAATAGAGTGTTCCAATTTCTTCCAAAACTTACAAAATTTCCTACTTCTTAAAAACACACAAACCAACAGATATCCATAAATACACACACACACACACACACACACAAACACACACATTACCTCACCTAAGATTTGTATAGCCATGTTCTGTCTCTTCAGATCATCTGATATCCATTTCAGACAATCTATTAGACCTGGTTATAGTTATTTAAGTGAAGCATTAGTGGTATAATAATTTAAGTAATAGGTGCAATAGTGATTGATATCATGAGGTAATTAAACATCATAAAAATGCCACAACCAACATTAGTGTTTAAAAGCAGTGAAAATATAAAACCAAAATTTTCCAATTATTTAACGTGGCTGTCTGATATTAACTTGCATGAATATTTGTACACTTTAGTGACCTTATTACCAAAAAATCAACAAAGAACACAAAAATATAACCATACTAGTATATCCTCTAAAATTTAAAATCAATTGTAAGAAGCCAAACCAAACAAAAGCACCCAAAGAACTTAACTCTTAATTCTTTAGGGTGCACTCAACTGCATCTTAAACTCTTAGAGTACAAACATCAAACACTTCCTTAAGCTAAAATCTTCATCTGGATGTCTTCAATTCACTTCTTTCCATTAATGCAACTGCAAATCATTTTGGTTTGTGAAAATCCCTTTAAAATATAATTATTTAAGCTCATGGCCAGAAAAATACATGAAACCAATTTAGTAAATAGCTCTGAATCCATTAAACCGCTACTGCAGCCCAAGTCTATATTCATAAATAATGATAACTATGTATATAAGCATGGGTATCATTTACTCTTCTGATTGCAATCTCTAGTTAATAGACATACTGCATAGTGCATTGCTCCGTAGAAGCTTCAAATAATTATCTGCCTCTCTTCATCTCTTTTGCACTGATGTTGAAAAATTAAGGAATTCGTTGATAGGGCCTCCAAATGGAGAGCGCTGATTCAAGAAAGAGAGCATCACAATTGAGCGCTAGAGGTAATAGCCAAAAAGCCAGAGGTAATAAGTGGCAGAGAGCAAATTAGTATTCAGCTGACCAGTTCTCATCTCTTTCTCCCCAGTACATTTCAGGTGTGTCTCATTCAAGGTCAACAGGGGATTCATGTGCAGAAAAATAATGGGAAAGCCAAAGGGTAATAGCCCAGGCTCTGAGTCCCCTGGGCTTCAAAACTTGGTTCATCCTCTCAGAACTCACCTTTGTCATATGCTGACACTATCAAAAGGCTGTAAACACACTCAGCAGCTAATTTTAAAATCTCATTATTGAAAGCATTTTGCACTTTAGGAATGACAATCAAATTGTCTAGTAACTAGATAAAAATAAGGGTAAGTACATATACCAAACCAGCTAGCTTCTTTAAGGTACTTCTCATTCATTTTTGACACTTCAAAATCCCCACATTGCTATCTTTCAAAGCAACATGGTCCCTCTGAGGCTGAGTTATTTGACAACTTAAGGATTTTAGCCAATTTTTATGACTGGAACATAAGCCTTTCACATCATCAGTATGATACAGCAGTCCTACTGAGTAAATTAAATTAAAAAGCACTTGTCATAATTCTGGCTCAAATTAGTAGAAATACCCTAATTAAATCCACTAGCAGTTCTGGTTTCCAAATTTGTGAGAGACAAGTACATTTGCCTCTAATTCTAGCTTTCTAAGACAGGGCAAAAAACCTCACATGAGTTGCTATGTTTCAAAGAGAATTTGAGTTTCTTTATTTTTTAAGTGACTGTAGGAGCAAAAAAAATCACACCCTCAAATATTTGCTTTATCTCCTAGAATTGCAAGTGAACATTCTTGTTACTATCATTTTCTATTTAAGTTCAGTTTAAAGAGCAGTTTTTCTGTCTCTAGGTGATGTATAAACATTTCACTATGAAAATGTTCTGGCTTAATCAAAATGAGTCAGAAAGAAGTTTAGCCAGGAATTTTCCAACCTTCATCAAAAGTGGCACTGTCAAGGTTGAAAGAAAGCACTAATAATCTGATCTTCTGTTCTCGGTTCTCAGGCTTTTCTTCCTGAAGTC
Source organism: Rhinopithecus bieti (assembly GCF_001698545.2). NCBI lineage: Eukaryota > Metazoa > Chordata > Mammalia > Primates > Cercopithecidae > Rhinopithecus > Rhinopithecus bieti. The sequence goes on along the minus strand of NW_016807465.1, from coordinate 2,402,682 downwards.
CGAATGTTTATGTCA
>NW_016807465.1:2398199-2402578 GCF_001698545.2 Rhinopithecus bieti | reverse complement strand
TATATGATGGATATTTATATATATATAAATCAGATGGAAAAATGATACAGCTCTGCTCATGTTAGAGTACAGGCATGTTTGAGATTGGTCGTCATTTTCATTACTTTTAATTTCATAAAGACTAAGATAGCAAAGCCTGTCATTTAAAACCAAAGTATACATATGACTTCTGATGGTGCTGTTTTGTTCAATGGTAGTAATCAGGTGGGCTTGCTAGGTTCCCAAGAACAGCCTTTTCTTATTAAGTGATAAGAAACCTAGCAAATCTAGTTGGCAAAGCCTCTCGGAATATCCTGAGTCTGTTAAAGGGTTGCAGCCTGGGCATTTACTTGATGTTATAAGACATGTTGGCAACAGTCTAAATAATATTTCTGTCTATAATTTCCTTATCCTCAACAAAGATATTCATGCCCATTGTCAGGAGTAAACCATGTGTTGGAAGTAATTAGAAGAGTTAGAGCTGGGGAAAACAGGATTGAGAGGGAACTGGAAAATTTTGAAGGCATTTTTAGATAATGTATATATCAATATCAAAATATGGCCCAATTCAAAATCAAATGATATTTTCCTTTTTATGGTCCTGAAAAGTTCTACAGTGATTCTTAACTAAAACTTTTTATTCTTTCCTTTGAAAATATAAATTTTTTTCACAACTTAGGCTGAGTAGCCTGGTAGGTGCTAAATTCTTTTCATAGATTTGCCAATATTCAATTCAGGTACAGGCAAGTAGACATGATTTCTAGATTTTACTCCCATGTAATAATTGTAGAATATGCTATTCTTATTGTGTCCAATCCAAAATAAAGACTGTTAAAAAATATGTGATTTCCCATAAAAGATATTCTCTGTTGGAAGTAAACTAAAGGTGGCTTTTAAGAAATAAATTGCCTCCCTTCATACCTAATTTAGAATGAAATCCAATATAAAGTTCTTACAATTTTCCCCCTGCCTTCCTCCCTTCATTTTTTCCTTTTTCCATAAATGTTTATTGAGTACCAATATGTCCCAATTATTATTCTAGATGCTGGAGATTTGAAAATCAACAAAACATAAGAAAAATTCCTACCTTCATGAAGATTAAATCCTTCTAGAGGAAACAAACAAAAAACAAGATAAGTAACATAGGAAGAAAAATGAGGGACAAACAAAGAAGATAAATAGAAAACATTAGATGCGAGTTGAGTTTTGAGCTGAGTGCCCACGGAAGGTCTTATTCAGTAGCTAATGTTTATGTAAGAACCTGAAGAAGGAGAGTAAATGAGATGTATTTGAAAAAGACGTATATAGGGAGGTGCAACAGTAAGTGGCAAAGCCCCAAAGCTATGAACATATAAGGTTTTTTTAATGCAAAGTGTGGAGGTCAGATGATTAGAGCAAAATAAACAAAGCAGAGGTATAAGAGATCAAGTCAGAGAAATATGTGAGAACAACCAGATCATGTTGGCTTATAAGTCGTTGTAGTGATTTCATCTTTCCTTTTGAAAAGTGAAATAGTCACCATTGCAGGGTTGTGAGCCAAGAAGTGATATGATCTGACTTATAGTTTAGCAGGATCACCCTCGCTGCTTGTTAAGGAGGGAATGAGATGGGCCAAAAACAGAGTAGGGAGACCATTGGGAAAACTATTGGAATAGTCCAGGGGGAAGAAAACCATGGTTTGGATAAGGGAGCTGGCAATGAATGTGGTAAGATGTTTGAACTCTGTGTGCAACCTAAAGGTAAAAGTAAAGATATTTGTTACTGAATGGGGCATGAGATATAAGGCAGAATAAGGCAAGAAGCATTCCAAGATTTGGAGGCAAAATAAAAGAAAGAATGGGATTACCATTTACTGCAATAGGGAAGGCCACAAGAAGAGTATTTACAGGGATGAAATATTAGAAGAACAATTTTAGATGTGTTAAATATGTTGTCCAACATGAAATGGAAAAATCAAATTGTGGAGTTCAAGGGAGAGAACGGGACTTGGCCCAATGTGATTTAAAATTTCCAATATGTGCAATTTAGGCATAGTATTCTAAAGAATAGCCACTGTTAAGTTTCAAGTGGAGGTGAAATTTAATTACATGCCATTAGTTTATAATAGAGAGGGCAAATTTGAACTACTTTTGTTCATCCTTCTTCATAACTGGACTAAATAAGCTTTTCAATAATTTTTGTCAGGCTGGTAGTAACCATTCCTTTGGTTAACTTCCACCAGGCCAAAATTTCAGGGTCTAGCTTTATTATAAATCACAAGACCACTAAGTTGCAAAATCAAAGGAATAAAATACTATTTCAAAACTACCTATCCTTCTATTTAAAAAAATTATAAAACACTGATCCACACTGATCTAGTAATTTAAAAAAATGTATTGTCGGGGCATGTCTTCTATACAATGTGGTATTGCTCTCTTCAGTCTGTGAAAAGTTTAGAGAAGAGTTAAAAAAATAATAAAACTGCTCTGAGACTTTTGGACCAAAATAACAAACTGAGTATGAGTACATGACTTTTCTCTTATTTTCCCTGAACTAAGTGAAAGGAATTAAGGAAATAAAGATGTAACTAAACCTAAGACATAGATGCAAATTGAGGATATGCCATTAGTGACAAACAATTTAGACAAATATCTGAAGATGAAAAGTAAATGTGTTTAAACTGATGCATCTATCAAAATGGAGAAAGTTGCAGTACAAAACCTAGTCAAAGAAGAATTCTATGTGGGAAACTTTCTTGCTTATAGAACCCTAGACATACCTGAGGTTTGATATGGTTAGATATGAAAACAAGACCAATGTGTGAAATAGTACTTAGCGTACCATGCAAGATGAATGAATGAATACCCGTATTGAAAGCATCCTTCTGAAATTTCACATGGGAAAATGTTAAAAGAGCTTTCAAAGTTCACTTTCAAAGGGAACTAGATACATATATTCATCCCTTGCCTTATGATGGGGATACATTCTGAGAAATGGTTCTTAGGCAATTTCGTTGTTGTGTGAACATCACTTAGGGGTGTACTCACCCAAACCTAGATCATATATCCTATTACATACCTAGGTTATATGGCATAGCCTATTGCTTCTGTATAGCATGTTATTGTAAAAAATAATGTAGGCAACTGTAGCACAAAAGGTATTTGTCTATGCAAACATATCTAAACATAAAACGGGACGGTAAAATACAATGCTATATTCTTAGGGGTTCCCATCATATATGCAGTCCATTGTTGAACAAAATGTCATCATGTTGTACATAGCTGTGCATATATATGTGTGTGTGTATGCAGATATATATGTGTATATATGTATGCATATATGTGTGTATATGTGTGTACACACATATATGTAAGCATATGCATATACCCACAGGCATACATACACACATATATGCATTTGTATGTGGGAGTATACATGTGCACATATGTATACATATGTACTTATACATATGTATACCCATATATATACACATATGTATACACCCACATATATATACCCATGTATATACCCTTTTACATTATGTTCTGACGGCCTAACATTCTTAGTTCCAGAGGGAGGGACGCTGCCACTGGGAGACAACAATTCAATTAAACTGATATTTAGGATTGCTACCTGGACACTTTGAGCTCCTCCTACTTTTAAGGCAACAGGCTAAGAAGGGACTTAAGAGTGTTGGCTGGGGTGATTGACCCAGACTATCAGGATGAAGTCAGTATACTGTTATATAACGGAGATAAGGAAGAGTATATGTGGAATACAGGGGATACATTAGGGTGTCTCTTAGTATTACCATGCCCTGTGATTAAGGTCGATGGGAAACTACAACAGCCCAATCCGGGACTACAAATGGTCCAGACCCTTCAGGTGTGAAGGTGTGGGTCACTCCACCAGGTAAAAAAAAACCATGACCTGCTGAGATGCTTGCTGAAGGCAAAGGGGATACAGAATGGGTAGTGGAAAAAGGCAGTCATCAAAACCAGCTATGAGCACATGACCAGCTGCAGAAATGAGGACTGAAATTGTCCTGAATATTTCCTCACTTTTTTGTTAAAAACATATATGTCAGGTATACACTTGTACTAAGAAAATATCTTCATTTTATTTCCTTTTACTTTATGATGTGACATAAGATTTATTGACTTCATATAGCATTTAAGTATTATTAACTTTATGTAATAGTATTTGGGTTGGAGATTGGTGCATTTCCAGTTGTATAAAGGATAGTTGTACTACGTTAGGCATAATTATGACTTCATCATTGTCTTTATTTGAATATTATGTATGATCTCAGGAGTTGTGTATAGGTTCAAGTTGACAAGGGGTGGACTTGTGACGGGTAATACTGAGTATCACTTCACTGGATTGAGGGATACAAAGGATTTATCCTGGGTTTGTCTCTG
>NW_016807465.1:2386708-2397522 GCF_001698545.2 Rhinopithecus bieti | reverse complement strand
TATAAATCACAAGACCACTAAGTTGCAAAAATCAAAGGAATAAAAATACTATTTCAAAACTACCTATCCTTCTATTTAAAAAAATTATAAAACACTGATCCACACTGATCTAGTAATTTAAAAAAATGTATTGTCGGGGCATGTCTTCTATACAATGTGGTATTGCTCTCTTCAGTCTGTGAAAAAGTTTAGAGAAGAGTTAAAAAAATAATAAAACTGCTCTGAGACTTTTGGACCAAAATAACAAACTGAGTATGAGTACATGACTTTTTCTCTTATTTTTCCCTGAACTAAGTGAAAGGAATTAAGGAAATAAAGATGTAACTAAACCTAAGACATAGATGCAAATTGAGGATATGCCATTAGTGACAAACAATTTAGACAAATATCTGAAGATGAAAAGTAAATGTGTTTAAACTGATGCATCTATCAAAATGGAGAAAGTTGCAGTACAAAACCTAGTCAAAGAAGAATTCTATGTGGGAAACTTTCTTGCTTATAGAACCCTAGACATACCTGAGGTTTGATATGGTTAGATATGAAAACAAGACCAATGTGTGAAATAGTACTTAGCGTACCATGCAAGATGAATGAATGAATACCCGTATTGAAAGCATCCTTCTGAAATTTCACATGGGAAAATGTTAAAAGAGCTTTCAAAGTTCACTTTCAAAGGGAACTAGATACATATATTCATCCCTTGCCTTATGATGGGGATACATTCTGAGAAATGGTTCTTAGGCAATTTCGTTGTTGTGTGAACATCACTTAGGGGTGTACTCACCCAAACCTAGATCATATATCCTATTACATACCTAGGTTATATGGCATAGCCTATTGCTTCTGTATAGCATGTTATTGTAAAAAATAATGTAGGCAACTGTAGCACAAAAGGTATTTGTCTATGCAAACATATCTAAACATAAAAACGGGACGGTAAAAATACAATGCTATATTCTTAGGGGTTCCCATCATATATGCAGTCCATTGTTGAACAAAATGTCATCATGTTGTACATAGCTGTGCATATATATGTGTGTGTGTATGCAGATATATATGTGTATATATGTATGCATATATGTGTGTATATGTGTGTACACACATATATGTAAGCATATGCATATACCCACAGGCATACATACACACATATATGCATTTGTATGTGGGAGTATACATGTGCACATATGTATACATATGTACTTATACATATGTATACCCATATATATACACATATGTATACACCCACATATATATACCCATGTATATACCCTTTTACATTATGTTCTGACGGCCTAACATTCTTAGTTCCAGAGGGAGGGACGCTGCCACTGGGAGACAACAATTCAATTAAACTGATATTTAGGATTGCTACCTGGACACTTTGAGCTCCTCCTACTTTTAAGGCAACAGGCTAAGAAGGGACTTAAGAGTGTTGGCTGGGGTGATTGACCCAGACTATCAGGATGAAGTCAGTATACTGTTATATAACGGAGATAAGGAAGAGTATATGTGGAATACAGGGGATACATTAGGGTGTCTCTTAGTATTACCATGCCCTGTGATTAAGGTCGATGGGAAACTACAACAGCCCAATCCGGGACTACAAATGGTCCAGACCCTTCAGGTGTGAAGGTGTGGGTCACTCCACCAGGTAAAAAAAAACCATGACCTGCTGAGATGCTTGCTGAAGGCAAAGGGGATACAGAATGGGTAGTGGAAAAGGCAGTCATCAAAACCAGCTATGAGCACATGACCAGCTGCAGAAATGAGGACTGAAATTGTCCTGAATATTTCCTCACTTTTTTGTTAAAACATATATGTCAGGTATACACTTGTACTAAGAAAATATCTTCATTTTATTTCCTTTTACTTTATGATGTGACATAAGATTTATTGACTTCATATAGCATTTAAGTATTATTAACTTTATGTAATAGTATTTGGGTTGGAGATTGGTGCATTTCCAGTTGTATAAAGGATAGTTGTACTACGTTAGGCATAATTATGACTTCATCATTGTCTTTATTTGAATATTATGTATGATCTCAGGAGTTGTGTATAGGTTCAAGTTGACAAGGGGTGGACTTGTGACGGGTAATACTGAGTATCACTTCACTGGATTGAGGGATACAAAGGATTTATCCTGGGTTTGTCTCTGTGGGTGTTGCCTAAAAGTGATTAACATTTGAGTCAGTGGGCTGGGAAAGGCAGACACCCTTAAGCTGGGTGGGCATAATGTAATCAGCTTCCAGCAAAGATAAATCCTGCAGAAAAATGTGAAAATGAGAGCTCGGGCTAGCCTCCCAGCCTACATCTTTCTTTTATGCTGGATGCTTCCTGGCCTCAAACATCAGACTCCAAGTTCTTCAGTTTTGGAAATCAGACTGACTCCCCTTGCTCTTCAGCTTGCGGACAGCCTACTGTGGGACTTTGTGATTGTGTAAGTTAATACTTACTAAACTTTCAGTTTATTTCTGTCCCTCTTTTAGTCCTGTCCCTCTAAGAGAACCCTGACTAACACAAAGTATTTAACAACTTTCCTGGTATATTTTCTACTTTACAAAACTTGCTACTTTGGGCACTTCCATGTTGAAAATAGCTTATTGTGCCTTCTAGTACTTCTAGTACTTTGATAAATCCATGGAAACTTTTCTCTTTTCATGTTTAATTCCCTTTTCATCCTCACCATTTTTTGGCTTATCTTCATCTGCCTTGACATAAAATTTAAAGTCTGTCTCATATAATTGATCAATTTGCTACCACCTCCAAAATTTCCTCAACAGTTTTGTCAAAGTTTAGTCATTATTTCTGATAGATGCAGCAGGCAGAGAAATTCTAGGCGGACAGAGGTAGGTCTCCAGCAAACCTTTGAGCTGAAAAGCCTGAAACCCGTGGCCCACAGTGAGACCTACTATCCCTGTTTGCCTGATCTCTCCCAATTGGTTCTTGTTGAATCATGTATTTTTATCAATTGAATGCTCCCTTTTCGAAAACGACCTGTGGCCCGCCCTGCCACCCATCCTGTGTCTATAAAGACTCCAGACTCAGTCAGTAGAGAGGGAGAAGTGGCTCGACTGGAGAGAGGTGACTTGACTTCAGAGGGATGGCTGGACTTCAGAGGAGCCAGCCAGAGATGGCCAGAATTCAGGGAAGATTATCTGCCCATCCTCTCCAGCTCCCCACTCCGCTGAGAGCCATCTCCATCACTAAATAAAATTCTCCACCTCTACCATCCATCAAGTGATCCATGTGACCTAATTTTTGTTGGACATCGGACAAGAGTTCAGGACTCACTGAGTGCAGGTACCCAAAAAAGACTGTCCCACTGGCCCTTTGTCCTGTCTGGTGGAGAGCAGCTGCCCCACACCACGAGGCAAGGGCCCCACTGAGCTGATAACACACTGCTGTCCATGAACAGCAGAAATAAGAGAGTATTGTAATGTGCCCTGTGGGGCTTTGGAGGTTGCAGGCACGCCCCCATCTCTCCCATTGGGTGCCACTGCAAGGCCTGCGTGGAGCATGCTCCTGCCACCCAAAGCAGCTGGCTGGATCCCTCACTTCATCACTCACACCTGTTCTGGCCATGGAATCCACACAAAGCCTACTTCTGCCAGCGTCCAAAGTGACTGGCTGAATTTTGGACTCACTCACTCACGGGCTCCCTCCTGCAAGAGGTCGCAAGAGGTTGAGCACAGCGGGCCCAATATTCAGGGCCCCCAGTAGCAAGTCCAATAAAGGGATCAAGAAAACTCCTGCATCATTTCTACAGTTCTTTAAATGTGTACTTAAGTTTTTTAAAAGGCGAAAAGAAAAAACATTAAGTATAATTATCAGGAATTCCTTGCCCATTTCCCTGCCAGTAAAATGATACTGGACAGTACCTATTTCATTGGGCAATTTTTAAAGATTGTCTATGCATGGAAAGAATATAGCACAGTGAGTAACACTCAATAGACATTGGTTTTTCCCATTCTTTAAACACCCAGACAGGAACCCAGTTCTGAAATATAGGATAAGTACCATGTCACTAAATTCCCATAAATTCATGAAAAGCATTTTCTAGTATCACTGTTCTGAAAGATGTACCCCCCACCCCCCCAGGTCTATTAAGATGCAAGTCCCTTAACTTTTCATACTATTGTCTTTTCCATGACAAGTTTTCATTTGACCTTACTCTCATATAAAGAAGGACTTAAAGTGAAGAGAAATATCTTGCCTATCTTGTGCTAATTACTGGAGCTTCCTTCACTACCATCCTGGTCTTTAGTGAAAAAGAAAGACAAGTCTTGAGCCTCTTTGACTTGAGCTAATTACCAAACATTTTTTTCACTGGGCTCTTGCTCAGAGGAGGGCAATAATCAGGACTCTGAGCATTGGCGTTTCCTTGGCAGCCATGTCAGATACTAATTCGCAGGCCTGAGGCTGTGGGGGAAGAGATTTTACCTGACTAGTTGAGCTGAGAGCCTCAGGACTTCTTTCTTAAAAGCAATCTCCTGCTGTGATTTCTTACAGAAAGCCTGAGATTTAACCAAAATGCTAGTGATTGTCACTCGTTGGGCCTGTAAAAAGGTTCAGGGCACTAGGAATTTTCCACTTTGTTGCCTGTGCAAGTGACAGTGTTCTGGATTGCCCAGGGTTTACTATGTTGATAATTAACATTTTGGCTACAGTCAATTTTAAGAATTGACCAGAAAATGAAAAACTGATTAGCATGACACAAGTGGATCAACCTGCTTATGAGGAAACGATTTGGTTGAATCTTTTTGAATGAAGTGATGAAAATACTCCCAGCCTTCAGAATTGCACTAGAAACAACACATGCAAATGAAAGTATAAGAATCCACAATGATAATTTGCATTTTACACACTTTCACACAAAAGTCCCAAAGGCCTCCCAAAACACAAATTAAATTTCACAGATCTCCCTCTAAGGACACATTTATTGTTGTTTATGAAAACAGAGTGGGAAATTGAGACATAAATCGAGGGAGAGCCACAAATTAGTCTGGTCGACAGAATGCATAAAAGATAGAACTCAGTTTCAAGTTCTAAGAACTAAACTACATAAATTCTTATCCAACAGTAAAGATGAAAAGGAAAAATATATTAAATTTATTTTTCTGTTCTTTACAAGGTGGAAGCCTACATTTCAAAGCTTGTCATGCTGAAGATTTATAATTTATAAAACAAAGCAAGCAGAAAAATATTTCTTGTATCAGTATAATTTTTTTTTTAATCCAATTCTCTTGCCTTTTCAGCAGATATGCACTGAGCCATCACCATACATAAGGCACTTTGCTCTGATGATGGAGAGTATAAAACACAATGCATTCTCTTGCAGACTTTGCCATCCATTTGTATAGAACAGCAGTCAAGCCTGGAAAGTAAAAGACAACTCCATATCAGACTGTGATTAAATGTGAAATGATTAGTGTCACGATTGTTAGAAAGAGGGACAGCTGCCTGTGGCTGAAGGCATTTCAGGAAAGCTTTTTGAAGAAAGGAATAATTGAACAAGGCTGCTAGAATATGAGAAAAGACAAAAAGACAAAGAGTGACGAGAACATTCCAGTGAAGGAGTGAACCCTAGGGGAAGGTGGAAATGAATTATGTCGCTTCGTGAGAAACAGGCAGACCAGTATAAAAAGTTTGTGAAATCAGCAGAGCAGTTTGGAATCTGATTATTGGAAGCCTACAATGTCAGGAACTTGAGCTTTATATTATAAAATATGTTCTTCCAATTGCCGAATTCCCAGCGGTATAAAACACCTTCCTGCTTCCATCATTTCATTCAAATATAGTAGCATCAATGGTCAAATTTATCTTTTGACTATTTTCATACAAAACAGAATATTTCAAATGAATTGTTTTCATCACCTGTTTGTATATTTTAGTAATGAGATAAGGTCATTTCATTTCTCACTTCCTACCTCATTCAAAAAAGTGAGGAAAACTCATTATAACTTGGGTGCCCTAGGAAATTAAATCCAATAATGAAGAAATAAATGTTCATAATGCATGTTTTTACAAATTGCAACCCTACCTAGGCCACAAACCCAGAGATAGCCCTTCAAGGAGGTTAAGAACTGGGATCCCAGAGTCACTCACACTTGATGTGACTCTATATTGCCAATCATTAGCTATATAACCTCATACAAATTACTTAACCTTTTTAAGCCTCAGTGTCATTATCTGTAAAATGGGGATATGATGTTCTCTCATTGTTAACATTGTTATTCATTTATCTTTTCAACAAGTATTTATTGAGCACCTACTCTGTGCAAGAAACTCTTCCAGGCACTGGGGATACAGGAGTGAACAAGATAGATGAGCAGCAAGCATGTTTGGAAGGTTTAAATAAGACAATACCTATAATGGATTAAGCAATACACCTAGTGAATGATCAATAAATGTTAACTATTATAACTATTATTAACACCTTACTACACACTTTATGACTTTGAGCAAGTCCCTTTACTGCTCTGAGCCTCAGGTTCCTTATTTTTAAAATAAGAAAATAAATATATAGGGCTCCTAAAATCCTTTCCATCTTCTACATGCTACAATTTTACGACTGACAAGCTTTTTCGAATGTTGAGGGAGACACCAGAAAAGAAAAGAGAAAAAGGAAACAATCCCATTGATTCACAGAAACAGAAAGGTAAGAAAAAGTCAACATTAGAGTTTTCTATACCTATTACTCTATATATCAGCTAAAAGAAGCATTCCACTATTAAATCAGAATGTAGTATCTACAAAGATTGAGAGTGATATATAGTGCAGGCAACACAATCGCATTTGTAGGGTTTATTACTACTTATATTTTTGTTTTGAAAATTAGGTAAACATAGAATAATTTCTTGGAGGTAACTGTATGACAGAGATAACCAGACTGTAAGACAGTTGGTCTAATGACAAACTCTAGAAAATAGCAGCCAATTCGTATGCAATCGACTTATAAATATGGCCGATGGTACTAAGTGAATTGTAACATAGACAGTTTGATGATCTTATATAAAGACTTTCTGTGAAGTTCTAAGCACAACTATACTTAGTAAGAATGTTATTTTCTTCTGCAAGTGGAGATTTAGTGAAACACTTAAAAAAATCTGTTCCAAGCCAACCAGTTAATTGATTTGCCACCTGACAACAATTTGTTGTTATCCTGTGAGCAATGGTCCTTGAATCAATGACATGAACATTAATTTATGATTCTGAAAAATAAAGAATCAAGAGGACTTCATGCATGACTTGCCGTGCTTTTAAAATTGTGAAGTAAGTGTGATAATAAAAATGGTAGTAATAATAGTAGAAGCTACCATATTCCAAGGGAATGCGAAGCCAGGAAATACATTATTTCATTTAATTCTTATAGTAACCCAAGGAGCTGGGTATTATTCTTTCTATATTTTGGGTAAGGAAACAACTCAGAGAGTTTCAGGAAATTTCCCAAGGTCACACAGCTAGCAAGCAGCAGCAGAAGCCTGAAAATTGTCACTCCTCTTTGTTAATGATAGTTGCCAGATGACTATGCTAGAAACTCTTTAGGTATAAAAGCAACTCAAGAGAATATAAATGAGTCATTCCTGGACTTGTTAGCAAAGAGACCTTCATTTTCTGCATTTACATTTCAAAAGACTATATGATAAAGAAATCATTTGCTATTGCCAGATAAGTGCTCCTTCAAGCAAGAAATTTAAAACGTTTAAAAAAATAGGCAAAAAAGAAAGAAAGAAAAAGTACCAGCTCTAATTTCCTCTCTATATTAGACAACCACAAAAGACACTTGAAATTCTGGCATTAAAAGCAGGCTGCCCAGAATGACTGCAATCTCTAAGAGTTTGCATTTTAAATGAAACAGTTGTCTCTGTGACATAAATCAAGATATTCCATACATTTATGAAGTTGGAGGCCTGCTTTATTTGTGTTCATATTGTTAACAACCTTCTGGCATATTCTGGAATGTATCTCTTTCTTTTCATCTATTTTCCCGGCAGAGTTTAACTCTACTGGCCTGGGGATTTTTGTCTTCTTTATTCAGTATCCTCAGCACCTATAAGAGGGTTTGAAATAGTAGGTATTCACTATATATTTGTTAGTTAACAACTTAATAAATCAATTAATATGATATAAAATATATTGAAGAAAAATGCTATCTAATTTTGTGTGTGTGTGTCTTGAAATTGTCACACAACTCAGAAACCGAGTTCCTCTGAAGCCATCATTTGCGTATCTGAGAAGTTAGTTTTCATGATACCCAGGACGAATTGAAAACTGTTCAAAATATTTTTTCCTTATAAAATCAGATGGGCTGGAAGTCTAAAAGGATTATTAATACCTTGACTACATCAAGAAGAAAATTCTCCAATTCCAATGTTATCCCATTTCAAAGCCTACCCTTTGTAGGTTTGTATATAAAATATGCTCTGCCTTCTTTCAAAAACAATTGGCAACAGCTTAGCACCAAAATAACTTAATCAATCCCTGGAAAGATTTTTTAGTTTTCAACTCATCCTGTTGCTTTACCCTGAGAAGCCTTAAAAATGGTCTTAGAGCTGCTGGAATTCCCTTAAACTACTCTCTTAAGGAAACTATCAGGAAGATTTATGTGGCAGCCTGCTTACTTGTCTGCCTGTCTTCCAAGGGGCTGAACTTTAACTGCTAAATTAACTTAGTCCCTTTGGCATTTGGGGGCTTACTATAAGGGAAGCTATATATATATTTTTTCTCTCTCCTAATAGCTACTTCAGACTATTTGATAAAAACTTCTATCCCACTAGAAATCTTAGAAAACCTCACTCATTTTTTGGACCCCTTTCTCTCTCTCTTCTACCCTAGAGAACAGTAACTGTGTAAATTAAGATAATGCTAGCTGTTGTAACAAATCTTCAACTTTCAATGGCTTAGCTTAGCACAATAGAGATATCTTTTTCACTCATGTAACAGTACCAGTACCATGCCATTAGATCTAACTGTCTTTCATAAAGTGGCTTAAGAATGTAGACCCCTCCCATGAATGGCTCCACCATTTGTTAGGTCTTGAAAATGTCTACATCTAAGTACCCAATGAGAAAAGGAAAGAGATGGAGAATAAGGGACAGCATAGTTCAGAAATGACATACATACGTTCTATTAATATTCCATTCGTGAAAAAATTGTCATATGATTTCACCTAGAGGCAAGAGGTGGACTGGAACATATAGCCTTTGGCTGGGAACCTGCCTTCCAAGAAAAACTCCAAAACAAGGAAAGGGTACACATTATTTTATAAAATGTTTGGTGGATTGCATGTACCCTGCCAAAGTGAGACTGTGGGACCCTGCCCTGCACTGGGGAAGTCAGATGGTTGGGTTGGATAAGTCTGTTTGCAGATGCTTTATGTCTCTTCCTATTTGGTGCTTTGTTGTTGAAATGGTCCACCTGGAGTTATCTCTGTCTTTTGGTTAGCCCTCCAGGGCAGACTAGAAGAACCTGCAGAGGAGACTTGCAGTTGTCAGTTTTCCAATTTGTGACTTAGTGAGTAAGTTCAACTCACAGGGAAAGTGGAATAAAACACCCCTGTTGGCCTCAAATTCAAGCTTATTGTACTATCTAGCCTTATCAACAACACATCTGATTTCTTTTTTTTTTTTTTTTGATACAAGTTTTCACTCTATTGCCCGGGCTGGAGTGCAGTGATACAATCTTGGTTCACTACAACATCTACTACCTTGGCTCAAGCGATCCTGCCACTTCAGCCTCCAGAGTAGTTGGGACTACAGAAACGCACCACCATGCCTAGTTAATTTTCTTTTCTATTCTTTTTTGTTTTGTTTTGTTTTGTTTGTGGAGATGCAGTTTTGCCAAGTTGCCCAGGCTGGTCTGGGACTCCTAAGCTTAAGTGATTTGCCCACCTTGGCCTTCCAAAGTGCTGGAATTACGGGCATGAGTCAACACATCTGGCTCACATCTGACATTTTTCTAAGTTTCTGTTAGATAGAGGAATATAGATAGATAGCCAGATAGATAGCCAGATAGATAGATAGATAGATAGATAGATAGATAGATAGATAGATAGAGAAAAAGGAGAAAAAATCAAAGCTCCATAATTAAGTTGAACGGTAGCCAAATTTAATTTTCTTAAAGTAATTATTATTCTTGTTTGAGCTTTTTAAAGTGGCTTAAAGAAAATAAACCACCAAGACTCTTGTAAACACTTTAGAAAACAAAAAATATATATTAAATCCTTAACCTTCCAAATAATCTGAATTCTTGACATTTAAATAGTTTTCCCAAGATAAAACTAAAGGCTCAAAAAGGAAATAAATGTTTAATAGGAGCATACTTGGATTCCTTTGAACTTGCTGCCAGCCATTGTTCAGCCTCCTTGTTGGGTTTAGGTTTGCAAGTTTTTGCCTATGCCCTTCAAATTTCAAACTTGTTTCTTCAGAGTGGCATTAGCCCCTACCTATATGTGAACCAGACACAATTTCTTTTTGTGCCATGCCACAATACTGTAGTGATCTTTTAAAGTGTTCTGGGTGGAATTTCAATGGCGAAACAGCAAAGCTCTCCAAGAAAGTACTTGGGTGGCCTAGCATTGAAGACAGAGAAAGATTGCAGAGAGAACCAAGCAACCAATAAATCCTGGTTATCCATTTAAATACAGCCACAACTTTAGTACAATAAGCCTTAGCCACAGTGGCACAGGGAGTTGGACTCAGCTCTCTGGAGACTGGCACACAAGCTACATTGAATTGGCAGAGGAGGAGCTGGCTTGCTCACAGTCCAAATACGAATGAAGTATTAAGTGTGAATTAGAAAAAAAAAAAAAA
>NW_016807465.1:2384424-2386347 GCF_001698545.2 Rhinopithecus bieti | reverse complement strand
AAAAAAAAAAAAAAAAAAAAAAAAAAAAAAAAAAAAAAAAAAAAAAAAAAAAAAAAAAAAACCATTTTAAGATATGTGTGGCCTCTTCTCTCTCCTGGCTGCTTTGGAGTCAGTGTTTCATTCATGGAAACAGAATCACAAGTAAAACCTTATTGGATTGTAACTTCTCGATCAATATGGAGTCATTTTTGACATGATCCTGTAGCACCTATTTTCTTTTCTTTATTTTTCTTCAATAACAATGTTTAAAACAAATTAAATGTAGATTTGAATACAGTCCCACACTGGTTACCTTCTTTGGCAGGAGAATCCAAAACATAGTTTGGAAGTGATGTCTATACACACCAAGTTAACTAGAATGTAGCAAGTAACACCAAATCATGGGCTTATCAAGAACATTAATTAGAAAAAGGTCCTGATAGTGGTCGTTTAAACAGTAAGACATCAGAGAAGAAAGATAAAATAAAGAGATATAATGGATTGCCTGCTAACTTTCATTTTTTTGTAATTTGCACATTTCAAATAACCTGAACAACGAAACAGCCAACTAGGTTAATGATTTACGTCAAGTCTTCATTTCCAACAAAGTTAGTAGATTACTGCATGAAAACAGACTGTTGATGGAAACTGTTGGAAATGAAATCCCTCAAATTTTCTTTTCTTTTTTTTTTTCTTTTTTGAGATGGAGCAAGGCTGGAGTGCAGTGGTTTGATTTCGGCTCACTGTAAGCTCCACCTCCCGAGTTCACGCCATTCTCCTGCCTCAGCCTCCCTAGTAGCTGGGATTACAGGCACCCGCCAGCACGCTCGATAATTTTTTGTATTTTTAGTAGAGACAGAGTTTCACCGTGTTAGCCAGGATGGTCTGGATCTGCTGACCTCATGATCCACCCGCCTCGGCCTCCCAAGTGCTGGGATTATAGGAGTGAGCTACTGCGCCTGTAATCACTGGAGTGATGCAATTACAAAGCAAGAAATGCCAGGGATTGCTGGCAACAGAAGCTAAAAAAGGTAAGGAAGTATTCCTCTCTAGATCCTTCAGAGGAAGCAAGGTCCTGCTGACACCTTGATTTCCAGCTTCTAGCCCTCAGAACTACGACAAAATACATTGTTGTTGTTTAAAGCAGGGGTTCCCAATCCCCAGGCCAGGGACCTTGGAGTATTCTCATAGGAGCGTGAACCCTATTGTGAATTGTGCATGTGAGGGATCTAGGTTACGCAGGCCCCATCCCATCCTACCCCATCCCGCTCCATGGAAAAACTGTCTTCCAAGAAACCAGTCCCTGAGGCCAAAAAGACTGGGAATTGTTGGTTCAAAGGGAATAAGAAAAATCTCTGTGAAAAGATATAAAAGTAGTTCTACTTTGGTGGCAAAAATGGAGATATTATGTATGTGTGTGTGTGTGTGTGTGTGTGTGTGTGTGTGTGTATTTATATCTATACACACATAAGCACTGGAAAAGTAAATGATAAATTAAAGATGGGATGATGTTTTAGAGAGTTCATAACAATGAGCTGGAAGAATAGGAATGGAAGTGATGTTTTTCTGAGTATTTTGATATTTGAACTCTATATTAAAAATTAAAAAATAATTAAATCTAAAGAATGAAAAAGAAAATTCTCAATTGGAGTTTAAATAGAAATAAGTGAATTCAATCATATATTGAAATGACTGGTGAACTAGGTAGAAAAAAATTCATACAGTTTTGGACATAATATCTGACTATATATCCAAAATAAATTACATGGCCAATTGAGAGAACTTAAATATGATTTATAGATAAGATTGTATTATGAAATGATTTGTAATTTTCCACATTTCCAAAAATTTCCCAAATTTCTATAAACACTTCCAAAAAATATTGTTTATTTTCGGAGAGTGGTAATGGTATGTGGTATTCTTTTTTTTTTTTTTTTTTTTTTT
>NW_016807465.1:2370169-2383069 GCF_001698545.2 Rhinopithecus bieti | reverse complement strand
TTTTTTTTTTTTTTTTTTTTTTTAGAGACAGTGTCTTGCTCCATTACCCAGGTTGGAGTGCAGTGGCATGTTCATAATTCACTGCAAATTCACACTCCAGGGTTCAAGAGGTCTTCCTGCTTCAGCTATCCAAGTAGCTGGGACTACAGATACATGACAGTGTGCCCAGTTAATTTTATAAAATGTTTATAAAGTTTTATAATTTATATTTTAAAATTTAAATTCTAAATTTTTGTTTTTAATTTAATTTTATTTTTTTCCTTGGTAGAAATGGAGTTTCACTGTGTTGTCTAGGCTCATCTTGAACTAATTTTAATTCTTTTTTTCTTGCTAGAGGTGGGGTTTCACTGTGTTGCCTAGGCTTATCTTGAACTCCTGGCCTCAAGGGATCCTTCTGACTTGACCTTCCAAAGGGCTGGGACTACAGGCTTGAGGCTGGCATTGTTATTCTTAAGAGATGCATTTTATATTTCTTAGAGAAACATTGCCATAATGCCTGCAACTTACTTTTAAATAGATTATATACATAGTTAACAATAATGTATACATGTACACGTAATTGTATACTTGAAATTTACTAAGATAATAGATCTTAAGTATTCTCACCACACACAAAAAGGTAACTATATGGCGTGATTAATATGTTAATTAATTTGACTGTGGTAATCATTTCAATATGTACATGTATGTCATATCATCATCACATTGTATACCTTAAGTACGTACAATCCTTGTCAATCATACCTCAATAAAACCAGAAAATACGCAATATAGGGAAAACACATAAAATATATAATTTTAACTTTTGAGCTTGACTTTGTTGCCAAATCGTATCAGTCATTCCATGAAATACCCATATAATATAGTGGTTAAGAACACAGTTTCTGGAGCTAGAAAATCTAGGTTTAATCCCAGCTTTAGCTTTATAATCTCAGGTAAGTTATTTAACTTCTGTGTGCCTCAGTTTCCTCAGCTGCAAAATGGTGATAGCAATAGTACCTAGCTCATATGAAGTTAAACACACACAAATAGAAAGCAGAAACTGTGTACATGTATATATAAATAATGTTAGTATATATATAATTAGCAAATATAAATAAAAGGCGTATGGCAATCACTGTATTCTTTATGCATTCTATAGGCTTGAACATTTTCAAGATAGCTGGAGAAAAATTAATCAGCTAAATTTTATACCTTGGAATGTGACTGTTTAATCATGGAAAGTAACTGAATAATTTTGGAATCGGGTAGAGATAAAAAATTAAAGCCAGATATTTAGAGGAAAAAACAGTTTCTATTGAACATGGTTTGCAGCAGTTATTAAAAAAAACAAACCAATCCTTCTTTGTACCCCAAAGATCGGGCTGTTTGGCGCATTTATTATGCAGGAACCACCATCCCATAAAGTGGCTGCTTTTAAAATTTTTATTGACATTTCCTATATTATATTCATCCCTGAAAGCTTCATAGCAGCCAAGTCTAACTTTTCTTGTCAGCAGAGGAAAAAACAATTCAGTGTCATTAAACGCTTTGAAACTGCCATTATAACTCATTCTCTGATGAAGGCAATATGCTGGAAATGAATTATCACGGAGAAGATAAACAAAGAAAATTGAAGGGAAATCTTCCAACGCTGGAGGACTATCTTCTTACTCTTAGCCTGCTCTGCACTGTAACTCAGAGATGGGGGTATGTGTGGGTGTGGAAGTGGGACTGATGCTTGCAGGCTGCCTTTCCCAGGTTCCAATGACAGCTGGCTTGCAGCTGGTTTTGGTCAAAGGGAGACTAAAAAGGAAGTGAGGAATAGAAGGGATGCAGAGAGAGGCCAGGGTCTTTATCTCCCTCCTCTGATCGGGTGGGTTCTTCCACAGCATCAGAGTCTCTGGCTCCAGCCTCCCCCAGATAGGCCTTAGATGATTCCAGCTTCTACTTTGTGAGCATAGTTGGGTTCTGGTAACAACTTACCTTATACCCTGGAGCCTCGGGTTTTCTGTTGCCTCTTACTGCTGCCAGTTTCAGCGCCTCCTCCCCATCAACTGCTGGCATCTCATCTTTTCTATTTCCTGTTTAAATAATCCCTTTATAAATTCCTCATGTTTCAAATATGCAGAATTATTTTTTCCTGATTCAGGATGTGACTGGAAAATGTGAAGTAAAAAGAAAATGAATTTCAAAACAGTCATATATGAAGACATAGAAAATAAAGAGAGAATGGCAAATATTCTGATTGAATATTAACCAATATATATTATTCTCTTCTATAAAACCTTTAACCTACTATTTTTAACTTTTGAACTTGGTTTTGTTGCCACATCTCATCAGTCATCCTATCACAACAGCAATATAGCATAACGATTAAGAACATAATTTTTGAAACTGTCCAATCTAGGTTTAATCCCAGTTTCAGCTTCGTAACCCTAGGTAAATTATTTAATGTCAGTGCCTTAGTTTCCTCATCTACAAAATGAGGGTAGTGATAATACCTATGTTATATGGAGTTGAATTATGTAAAAAGGCAACATTCAGTAAACGCTATTTAATGCATGTGTTTACTTATTTTATTTTACATAGTAAACATATAAACAAACTGATATTGGCAATGCTGCCTTTCCCATATTATAATTTTTATGTCAGATCACAGCTTTCAAAGTACTTTTAGATACGTGACTTCATTCCACTTAACAATTTAGTTGACGTAAGTAAAATAGGTTTTATTATCCCAATACAGATAATAAAACTTAATCTGTAAGAGATCACTAGCAAGAGAGAGATAAGCAAAATTAAAACAAGTCTGTTGATTCCTAGTTGAGAACTTTTCTGTGACATCATTAGTCACATTTTTGGGATACTAGCATACTTACTTTTAACACATTCTCTTAACTTCACCTTGCCAAAATAATGTATAAAGAGTAAAAATAGTTGAGCGCCAATGATTAAATATAATCCCATAGGTAGTTTTATTACATTTAATAGTTTAATTTTAAGAAAATTCATCACATATTTATAATATCAAGAAAACAAAAACAAATTGGAAGGAGCAACCAATGAGAAAATTAACAAAGTAGTTAATATAGAATTAAGAGATGGATGCTCTACAATTTGAAAGCATGTAATTAACCCTGAGTTATAAGAATCTGTGGGGAAGGTAGATAACTTCAGAGATAACATACTGAAAAGACCTAGGAGAAAGAGAGACATGTAGGTGGGATATAATTCATGAGCTCTATTACCTCAGGTTCATTCAGTGTAATGAGTTATTTTATTCATCATTGTTTCCAAGGAAACAATAGTTAACTCATTTCATGGTTTAATATCTTGCAATCACATATACCATTTTATACATGACATGAACATAATGGTTCTTACTCTACAATTCATCCATGTGCTCAAAACTCCCACGTACAGTACACATTGAGAGCAGTTAAACAGTGAATTTAACCTGAATAATTACATAGTACTTTAGGTATTTTCTCACTATATTCAATGATCTAATGTTAAAAATAGACCACTACACCCACATTTATTCATTCGGGTAGCCAGAATATATTTATTTGCCTTTCATTATTATATTAACATAAAATATGTCATTAATTCTTTAAAATGAATTTTGAATTATGAGTTATCAGTGCATGCCAGTCTTTCAAATATTTTTCTTATACAACTCTCATGATAAAAACATAAATGTAACATGCATATATGCAAGAAAAGTAAAACTTTGAAGATTTCCAAACTGTGCTTCATGAAAACAACATTTTCTTCATATTTGTTACAAATGCAGCCAAATTTTAAGTAAAAGTTTTCTAAACTTTTAAGACACAGAATATCTGAAACCTTGTAAAAGCTTACATTTATAATGTTCAGTAATTCATTCATATATTTGATATCTTGGACAGACACTATTCAATGAATAGGAAAACATATTATCTAGAAATAATTACATCATAAAATTGATTAGCATCAGGTAACAGAAAGATAGCATTAACGAGTTCAGTCTTGATAATGAGGACATATAGATTGCTAAGTAAAACTTAGAGGCACTCCAAACACAACACTGGCAGAAAAGAAGGGCTGTCAGAGAAAATATAGTACAGTACAACATTACTGCAAAAATAGAAAAAGAGATCATTTGCAAGATTTCAAGTAGCTGTTCAAATACTTTTAGATCGTTGTAGAAAAAGAAACACTTAAGGACAGAAAACTGCACTTTGTGAGCATGCATAGACACATCATGGAAATTTCCATAAATTATTAATAAGTATTCTGATGCAAAGAGTTGACAATTCTAGTGGATCTCAGTTTAGGATGAGAATCCTGAGTCATAGTCATATAGAAAAGATTAGTAAAACTGAATTATTCAGTAAGCAAATATTTCCCTAGATCAGAACAGATGAAATTCTCAAACTCTACAAGGTAAGGATTTTTACAGTTTCTGAGAGGAGGTAATGGAAATATTTTTAGAGCTCTGGCTTTGTTGATATCTACATCTGTTTATATCTAGCTAGCTGGTTAGTTTTTGTGTGTGTGTGCTTTAAGTATATTTTAAATATCCTAAACAAAATATTAGCAAAGTGAATCTAACAAACATATGTAACATTTTGTTGAGAATATTCTTATAGAAAGAATAATACACTACGAACAAGAGGGATTTATTTCAGGGATGTAAGACTGGTTCAACATTTGAAAATCAATTAATGTTATCCATCACATTGACAAGCTAAAGAGGAAAAGTCTATATTAATAAATGAAGAAAAAGCAGTTGAAAAAATTCAACATTCAAGATTTAAAAAGCAACAGATTAGGAGAGGACTTCCTCAACTTGTTAAGGGAAATCTACAAAATCCTATAGCTAACATCATACATCATGGTGAGAAACACAAATCTCTTACACTAAGATCAGGGAAAAAGCAAGACTGCTCTCTGTCCCCATAGCTCTTCAACATTATATAGGAAATTAAAGCTAATGCAATGAAAAAGAAAAGAAAAGGTAGATAAGTTGGAAAAGAAGAATTTAAACTGTCTTTGTTTTCAGGTGACATGTTTATCTATGGAGAATGTCCAAAGAAACTGACAAGAAAAAAAATCTGAAACTAATAAGCAATTATAGCAAGGTTTCAGAATAAATGATTAATGTAAAAAAGAGAATTACTTTTTTATGCACCACCAATTCAAAATGAGACTTGAATTGTAAAATACAATGCCACTCATATTAGCACCCAGAAATGAAATAGAAATAAATGAAGCAACATATGTACAAGATCTATGTGAGAAAAACTATAAAAATCTGATAAAATATCTACGAAGAACTAAATAAATGAAGAGAGTCCATGTTCATGGAAAGAAAGACTAAATATTATCAAGTTGTCAGTTCTTCTCAACTTGATCTACAGACTTAACACAATCTCATTCAAAACCTCAGCAAATTATTTTATGGACACCAACAAACTGAATCTAAAGTTTATATGGTGAGGCAAAAGATGCAGAACAGCTAGCACAATACTAAAAAAGAGCAAATCAGAGTACTTACACTATCTAATTTCAAGCCTCGCAATGAAGTCACAGTAAGAAAGTGTGATATTGGCAAAAGAATAGACAAATAGATGGATGGAACAGAAATAGGTACACATAAATGTAATTAACTGATTTTTGACAAAGAAGCAAAGCAAAACAAAGATAGTTGCTTCAACAAATGGTTCTGGAACAAATAGATAGCCACATGCCAAATTTAAAAGTACAAGAAGAATTTAGGCACAGACATTATACCCTTTACAAAAATTAATTCAAAATGGCAGCTGGACCTAAATGTAAAGTGCATATCTATAAAATTCCTAGGAGATAACAGAAGAACAAGTAATCAAATTTGGGTATGCTGTTGACCCTTTAGATAAAACACCAAAGGAGTAATCCATGAAAAAATAATTGATAAGCTGAAATTTATTAAAATTAAAAACTTTGTGAAAGACAATGTCAACAGAATGAGAAGATAAGCCACCAACTAGGATAAAATATTCATAAAAGACGCATCTAAAAAAGGCCTGTTATTCAAAAGATACAAAGAACTCTTAAAGCTCACCAAAGAAGAGTTTTCATAAGGATATGAATAAAATGTTCAACATCACATGTTGTTAGGGAATTACAAATTGAAACAATGAGATACCACTCCATACCCATTAGAATGGCTAAAATCTAGAACACTGACAACATCAAGTTCTAGTGAGGATGTGAAACAACAGGATCTCTCTTTCATTGCATTTGGGAATGCAAAATGGTGTAGCCACTTTGAAAGACATTTGGCAGTTTCCAAAACTAAACACACTCTTACCATATTATCCAGAAGTCACCCTCCTTTGTATTTACCTAAAGGAGTTAAAAACTAATTAACATACAAAAACCTGCACGAGGATGTTTTAACAGCTTTATTTATAACTGCCCAAACTGAGAAGTAACCAAGATGATATACTTTAGGAATGGATAAACTGAGGTAATCCAGAAAATTGAATATTATTCAGTACTAAAAAGAAATGTGTCATCAAAACGTGAGAAGACATAGATAAAATTTAAATGCTTATTGTTTGGATGAACGGAGCAAGATGGCGCACTTCCAGGTTCTTCATCACCAACTTTTCCCGCAAGCGCGAAAATGCAGCTGGCGCCCGGGAAGGTGCAGACCAACCGGGCATGCGCCAGGTGACGTCAATCCCAAGAGACCAAGATTTACCTGGTCGCACCTACGGAACGCCCCCCGACACGCCCGTGCCCCGCCTATTGCCCTCCCACTCCTAGAAAAGCTGCTCCGGCCAGCGCCCCGCAGGAACTTCCTTAGTCCCCGCTCCTGTCGGGACTGCAGGAACTTTGTCCGAGAGCTTCACCGGGCGACTCTCTTGGCCTCCTTTGCTGGAGGCCGACAGACCTCTCCCTACCCACCTTCTTCCCTGAAGCTAGGTGACCAAAATAAATTTGCAGTTTTGCTCCTACCCTTGCCTACTCACCGGTTCTTTTGTGCTTGCTCTGGTGGTCTTAGAAAAACAAATCACTTATTACTAAGTAAAATACACTTGTCTGAAAAGGCAACATACTGTATTATTCCAATTATATGACATTCTGATAAAAGCAAAATTGCTGTGGTCACACTGCCTCTCTAGATTCCTCCTCTCTGGGCAGGACCTCTCTGAAGGAAAGGCAGCAGCCCCAGTCAGGGGCTTATAGATAAAACTCCCATCTCCCTGGGACAGAGCACCTGGGGGAAGTGCGGCTGTGGGCACAGCTTCAGCAGACTTAAACTTTCCTGCCTGCTGGCTGTGAAGAGAGCAGATCTCCCAGCACAGAAGTTAAGCTGTGCTTCCTCAGGTGAGTCCCTGACCCCCATGCCTTCTGACTGGGAGACACCTCCAAGCAGGGGGCGACAGACACCTCATACAGGAGAGCTCTGGCTGGCATCTGGTGAGTGCCCCTCTGGGATGAAGCTTTCAGAAGAAGAAGCAGGTAGCAATCTTTGCTGTTCCACAACCTCTGCTTGTGATACCCAGGCAAACAGAGTCTGGAGTGGATCTCCAGCCAACTCCAGCAGACCTGCAGCAGAGGCCTTGTCTATTAAAAGGAAAACTAACAAACAGAAAGGAATGGCATCAACATCAACAGAAAGGAAGTTCACACAAAAACTCCATCTGAAGGTCACCAACAGCAAAGACCAAAAGTAGATAAATCCACGAAGATGAGGAAAAAACGGCGCAAAAAGACTGAAAATTCCAAAAGCCAGAATGCCTCTTCTTCTTCAAAGGATCATACCTCCTCACCAATAAGGGAACAAAACCGGATGGAGAATGAGTTTGATGAATTGACAGAATTAGGCTTCAGAAGGTGGGTAATGACAAACTCATCTGAGCTAAAGGAGCATATTCTAACCCAATGCAAGGAAGCTAAGAACCTTGAAAAAGGGTTAAAGGAATTGTTAACTAGAATAACCAGTTTAGAGAAGAACATAAATGACCTGATGGAGCTGAAAAACACAGCATGAGAACTTCATAAAGCATACACAAGTATCAATAGCCAAATCAATCAAGCAGAAGAAAGGATATCGGAGATTGAAGATTGTGGGGAAAAGAAAGAGAGATCAGACTGTTACTGTGTCTATATAGAAAGAAGCAGACATAAGGGACTCAATTTTGTTCTGTATTTGAGATGCTGTTAATCTGTAACCCTACCCCCAACCTTGTCCTTACAAGAGACATGTGCTGTGGTGACTCAAGGTTTAACAGATTTGGGCTGTGCAGGGTGGGCTTTGTTAAACAAGTGCCTGAAGGCAGCTTGCTGGTTAAAAGTCATCACCATTCTCTTAATCTCAAGTACCCAGGGACACATACACTGCCGAAGGTCACAGGGACCTCTGCCTAGGAAAGCTAGGTATTGTCCAAGGTTTCTCCCCATGTGGTAATCTGAAATATGGCCTCGTGGGAAGGGAAAGACCTAATCGTCCCCAGCCTGACACCCTTGAAGGGTCTGTGCTGAGAAGGATTAGTATAAGAGGAAAGAAGGCCTCTTGGCAGTTGAGATAGAGAAAACCATCTGTCTCCTGCCTGTCCCAGGGCAATGGAAGATATCGGTGTAAAACCGGATTGTATGTTCTGTTTCCTNTACACTGCCGAAGGTCACAGGGACCTCTGCCTAGGAAAGCTAGGTATTGTCCAAGGTTTCTCCCCATGTGGTAATCTGAAATATGGCCTCGTGGGAAGGGAAAGACCTAATCGTCCCCCAGCCTGACACCCTTGAAGGGTCTGTGCTGAGAAGGATTAGTATAAGAGGAAAGAAGGCCTCTTGGCAGTTGAGATAGAGAAAAACCATCTGTCTCCTGCCTGTCCCAGGGCAATGGAAGATATCGGTGTAAAACCGGATTGTATGTTCTGTTTCCTGAGAAAGGAGAAAACTGCCTTAGGGCTGAAGGTGGGACATGCTAGTGTGCTATAAAGCATGAAGACAAGATTAGAGAAAAAAGAATGAAAAGGAACAAACAAAGCCTCCAAGAAATACGGAACTATGTGAAGAGACCAAACCTACATTTGATTGATGTACCTGAAAGTGATGGGGAGAATGGAACCAAGTTGGAAAACACTCTTCAGGATGTTATCCAGGAGGACTTCCTCAACCTAGCAAGACAGGCCAACATTCAAATTTAGGAACTACAGAGAACACCACAAAGATACTCAAGAAGAGAAACCCCAAGACATATAATCTTCAGATTCACCAAGGTTCAAATGAAGGAAAAACTGTTAAGGGCATCCAGAGAGAAAGGTCAAGTTACTCACAAAGGGAAGTCCATCAGACCAATAGCAGATCTCTTTGCAAAAACCCTACACGCCAGAAGACAGTGGGGACCAATATTCAACATTCTTAAATGATATGAAATCTAGAATTTCATATCCGGCCAAACTAAGCTTCATAAGTGAAGAAGAAACAAAATCTTTTACAGACAAGGAAATGCTGAAAAATTTTGTTACTACCACGCCTGCCTTAAAAGAGCTCCCGAAGGAAGCACTAAATATGGAAAGGAAAAGCAAAACTGCAAAAACATACCAAATTGTAAAGACGATCAACACTATGAAGACACTGCATCAACTAACGGAAAAAATAATCAGCTAGTATCATAATGACTGGATCAGATTCACATATAACAATATTAACCTTAAATGTAAACAAGCTAAATGCTCCAATTAAAAGACACAGACTGTCAAATTGGATACAGAGTCAAGACCCATCTGTGTGCCATATTCAGAAGACCCATCTCACGTGCAAAGACACACATTGGCTCAAAATAAAGGGATGGAGGAATATTTACCAAGCAAATTGAAAGTTAAAAAAAGCATGGGTTGCCATCCTAGTCTCTGATAAAACAGACTTTAAACAAACAAAGGTCAAAAAAGATAAAGAATGGCATTACATTATGGTAAAAGGATCAATGCAACAAGAAGAGCTAACTATTCTAAATATATATGCACCCAATACAGGAGCACCCAGATTCATAAAGGAAGTTATTAGAGACCTACAAAGAGACTTAGACTCCCACTCAATAATAGTGAGGGATTTAACACCCCGCTGTGAATATTAGACAGATCAACGAGACTGAACATTAAGAAGGATATTCAGGACTTGAACTCAGCTCTGGATGAAGCAAACCTAATAGACATCTACAGAACTCTCCACCTCAAATCAACAGAGTATACATTCTTCTCAGAACCACATCATACTTACTCTAAAATCAGCCACATAATTGGAAGTAAAACACTCCTCAGCAAATGCAAAAGAATGGAAATCATAACAAATACTCTCTCAGACCACAGGGCAATCAAATTAAAACTCAGGATTAAGAAACTCACTCAAAACCACACAACTGCATGGAAACTGAACAACCTGCTCCTGAATGACTACTTGGTAAATAATGAAATAAGGGCAGAAATAAATAAGTTCTTTGAAACCAATGAGAGCAAAGAAACATGTACCAGAATCTCTGGGACACAGCTAAAACAGTGTTTACAGGGAAATTTATAGCACTAAATTCCCACAGGAGAAAGCAGGAAAGATCTAAAACCGACACACTAACATTACAATTAAAAGAGCTGGAGAAGCAAGAGCAAACAAATTCAAAAGCCATCAGAAGACAGGAAATAACTAAGATCAGAGCAGAACTGAAGGAGATAGAGATATGTAACACCCTTCAAAAAATCAGTGAATCAAGGAGCTGGTTTTTTGAAAAGATTAACAAAATGGACCATTAACCAGACTAATAAAGAAGAAAAGAGAGAAGAATCAAATACACACAACAAAAATGATAAAGAGGATATCACCACTGATCCCACAGAAATGCAAATTACTATCAGAGAACACTATAAAAGCCTCTATACAAATAAACTAGAAAATCTAGAAGAAATGGATACATTCCTGGACACACACCCCCCAACTAAGGCTAAACTAGGAGGAAGTCAAATCCCTGAATAGATTAATAACAAGTTTTGAAATTGAGGCAGAAATTAATAGCCTACCAACCAAAAAAAGGCCAGGACCAGATGGATTCACAGCCAGATTCTACCAGAGGTACTAAGAGGAGCTGTTACCATTCCTTCTGAAACTATTCCAAATAATAGAAAAAGAGGAACTCCTCCCTAACTCATTTTATGAGGCCAGCATCATTCTGATACCAAAACCTGGCAGAGACACACAAAAAAAGAAAATTTCAGACCAATATACCCGATGAACATCAATGCAAAAATCCTCAATAAAATACTGGCAAACTGAATCCGGCAGACATCAAAAAGCTCATCCACCACGAAGAAGTCGGCTTCATAACTGAGATGCAAGCCTGGTTCAACATATGCAAATCAATAAACGTAATCCAATGCATAAACAGAACCTATGACAAAACCACATGGTTATCTCAATAGATGCAGAAAAAGCTTTTGAAAAAATTCAACACCATTCATCCTAAAAACTCTCAACAAACTAGGTATTGATGGAATGTATCTCAAAATAATAAGAGCTATTTATGACAAACCCACAGACAATATCATACTGAATGGGCAAAAATTGAAAGCATTCCCTTTGAAAACCGGCACAGGACAAGGATGCCCCCTCTCACCACTCCTATTCAACACAGTACTGGAACTTCTGGCCAGGGCAATCAGGCAAAAGAAATAAATAAAGGGTATTCAAAAAGGAAGCAAGGAAGTCAAATTGTCCCTGTTTGCAGATGACATGATTGTATATTTAGAAAACCCCATTGTCTCAGCCAAAATCTCCTTAAGCTGATAAGCAACTTCAGCAAAGTCTCAGGATACAAAATTAATGTGCAAAAATCACAAGCATTTCGATGCATCAATAACCGACAAACAGAGAGCCAAATCATGAGTTTACTCCCATTTGCAATTGCAACAAAGAGAATAAAATACCTAGGAATACAATTTACAAGGGATGTGAAGGACCTCTTCAAAGAGTATTACAAACCACTGCTCAAGGAAATAAGAGAGGACACAAACAAATGCAAAACATTCCATCCTCATGGATAGAAAGAAGGAATATCATGACAATGGCCATACTGTCCAAAGTAATTTATAGATTCAATACTCTTCCAATCAAACTACCATTGACTTTCTTCACAGAATTAGAAAAAAAACTACTTTAAATTTCATATGGAACCAAAAAAGTGCTTGTATAGCCAAGATAATCCTGAGCAAAAAGAGCAAAGCTGGAGACATCACGCTACCTGACTTCAAACTATAATACAAGGCTATAGTAACCAAAACAGCATGGTACTGGTACCAAAACAGATATATAGACCAATGGAACAGAACAGAGGTCTCAGAAGTAACACCACACATCTACAACCATGTGGTCTTTGACAAGCCTGACAAAAACAGCAATGGGGGAAGGATTCTCTATTTAATAAATGGTGTTGGGAAAACTGACTAGCCATATGCTGAAAACTGAAACTGGACCCCTTCCTTATACCTTATGCAAAAATTAACTCAAGATGTCTTAAAGACTTAAATGTAAGACCTACAAACTATAAAAACCCTAGACGAAAACCTAGGCAATACCATTCAGGACATAGGCATGGGCAAATACTTCATGACTAAAGCACCAAAAGCAATGGCAACAGAAACCAAAATTGGCAAATAGGATTTAATTAACCTTAAGAGCTTTTGCACAGCAAAAGAAACTAGCATCAGAGTGAACAGGCAACCTACAGAATGGGAGAAAGTTTTTGCAATCTATCTATCTGACAAAGGACTAATATCCACAATCTACAAGGAACTTAAACACATTTAAAAGAAAAAAACAAACAACCCCATCAAAAAGTGGGTGAAGGATATGAACAGACACTTCTTAAAAGAAGACATTTATGTGATCAAGAAACAT
>NW_016807465.1:2362173-2367758 GCF_001698545.2 Rhinopithecus bieti | reverse complement strand
GGAGTTATACCTGATATAAATGATGAATTGATGGGTGCTGATGAGTTGATGGGTGCAGCACACCAACATGGCACAAATATACATATGTAACAAACCTGCACGTTATGCACATGTACCCTAGAACTTAAAGTATAATAATAATAATAAAAATATATATATATAATTGATAAACTCTAGCCCAACTGAAAATTTAAAAAAAGAGGATAAAAGGACACAAATTGCCAATATCAGGAATCAGAGAGGTTATATCCTCAAAGATGCAACACATACAAAAAGATAAGGGAATGTGATGTACTACCCTATGCCAGTAAGTTGACAACATATGGAATAACAGATGGCCTGAAAGATAAAATAACAAAGCTTACTTATGAGGAAATGGTAGAATAGCCTATGTATATTAAGTAATTTATACTGGATTTGTAGTTTAAAATCCTATCGAAAGTAAACTCTATTCACAAATGGCATGGCTGTATATGTAGAAAATCTAATGTGATCTTCAAAAAAGTGACTAGAAGAATGAATTAAGCAAGGTTCTGGAATAAAAAAATCAATATGCAAAAATTAATTGTATTTCTATATACTATTAATAGTAATGGCAATCAGAAGTTAAAATTTGGAATAGTATTTATAATAACTTCAGGGAAAATGAATTATTTATGGATATATTTAACTAAAATGAGTAATAATTGTACATAAATTCTAATACTAAAGTGAAAGAAGACCTAAATAAATGAAGAACTATATAATGTTCCTAGATTAATATGTGGTTAATGTGGTTTAGATATCAGTCCTTCTCAAATTAATATATAGATTTAATGCAATCTCAATTAAAATTATTGGGCTTTTCTCTAGAAAATAAGCAAATTCTAAAATTTGCATGGAAATGTAAATTTGTAGACTTATTGTAAAGCTACGGTAAATAATCAGATTGTATAATATTAGTGGTAAGGTAGACAAGTGGATCAATAGAAGTTATTAGAAAGTGAAAAAGTAGATTCATGTATATATAGTTAAAGTATATCAGTTGGGAAGTAGCAGACTTTTCAAAAAGCAGGGGTAGGACAATTGAATATTTATAACCAAAAGAGAAAAAAAATCTGTAATCCATCCTCACACATATAAAAATAGTAATGTAAAATGATTTATAGATCTAAATGTAAATCTTGAAATTATAAAAATTCTAGAAGACAGCATAGGATGAAATAATTGTGACTCTGTGTTGGGGCAAAGAGTTAGTAGATACTCCACCGAAAATATAATTCACAAAAGAAAAAATAAATTCAACCTCATCAAAATTAACAATTGGGCTGGGCTCAGTGGCTCATGTCTGTAATCCCAGCACTTTGAGAGGCTGAGGCAGGTGGATCACTCGAGATCAGGAGTTCGAGACTAGCCTGGCCAACATGGTGAAACACTGTCTCCAATAAAATTACAAAAATTAGTCGGGCATGGTGGCACATGCCTGTAGTCCCAGCTACTTGGGAGGCTGAGGCAGGAGAATTGCTTGAAGCTAGGAGGCCGAAGTTGCAGTGAGCCAAGATCGTGCCACTGCACTCCAGCCTGGGAGACAAAGTGAGACTCCATCTCAAAGTAATAATAATAATAATAACAATTAAAGACACTGTATGAAACATTAAAAGACAGCAACAGACAAGAATAATTAAGAATAATTACAAACATATTTACACATAATGAATCTGATAATGTGTATCCAGACTATATAAAAATTCTCAAAACTCTAAGTAAAAAATTTCAGCCATATGAAGTAATAAGAATCTGTCACATGCTACAATTTGAATGACCCTTGAAAACGTACTAAATGGAAAGAAGCCACACCAGAAAGTATCACTATTGCATGAATTCATTTATATGCAATTTTCAGAGCATACAGATCTAGGGAAACAGAGTAGATTCATGGGTTGCCAGAGATGAGTTGAGGAAAAGATTAGGCATGATTGTTAACAGGTATAGGATTTCTTTATGGATTAATGAAAATATTCTGGAATAAAATAGTCATAATTGTTGTACAACATTGTGTAGATATACTAAAAACCACTGACATATACACTTCAAAATGATGAATTATATGCCATGTGACTTATGTCTCAATGTTAAACATTATAGAATGAAAAAAAACTTATTAATAAGAAAACAAGCAACCCTATTTTTAAAAATAGGCCAAGACTGAGAACAGATCCTTTTAAATAAAGATTTACACATAGTAAATCAGCATAGAAACAGTTTCTGAACATCACAAGTTAAAAAACACAGAAATACTAGTACACACACCAGTAAGGGTGACTAAAATTTTAAGATTGACCTTACCAAGTATTGTAAATGTCAAACAACTGGAACTCTCATTTACTGCATGTAGGAATGTAAAATCTGACAGTTGCTTTTGAACAAAAGTGTAGTAGTTTCTTAAGAAGTTAAATGTATACCTACCATTTGACTCTGTCATCGCATTTTTAAGTGTTTATCAAATTAAAACACATATGTTTATACATAGACTTGTACATAAAGGCTGATAGTAACATCATTAACATCATCTTTAATGACTCAAAACTAGGAGCAACCAAAATGTCCCAAATGTCCAATTGCCTAAACGTGAATGAATAAACAAATTGCAGTATATCTATAAAATACAGTATTTCTCAGCAGTTAAAAAGGCATGAAATAATGATACACACATTAATATGGGTGAATGTTAAAATAGTTATATGAATGAAAGAAATGAGGCAAACATGATTTCACTTAGATAAAATTTAGTCATCCACTGTGAGAGCAGACAAAGGATTGCCAGAGAGGAATCCAGAGAGGTGAGGGCTGGAAGCAAGAGGTGAGAAAAGGGCATGAGGAACGCTTTGAGGATAATGCACATATTCATTACCTTCATTGCGGTGGTGGTTTGACTGGTGTACAAATAGATTATGTTTTACCAAATTGTACTTTGAGATATTAGTCATTTATAGTATGTCAATTATACCTCCATAAACTGTACAAATACATTAGTTTTTAAAAACTGAATAAAATAAACTGATTTAGTCTCTGGAGATATAACAGATAATTAATGTCAGAGTTCATGACATTTTAACCACATACTATGTGTAAACCAACATTATCAGGATGCTAATTCTAAGATGTTTATTTTGGAAGTGAGGCTGCAGCAAAGTAAAGCAATGTGCAGAAATATATGCAAGGTAACTCATCTTGAGCTAGAGAGAAAGAATGGATCCCTAGTGATTTTGGTTCAATCATTGCCAAGATCAACTTTGTTTCCTGAGATTCTCTTTTTTCACTTGAGTTTCTATGGGTTCTTTTCATCTTTTAAAACCAAACTTCCATCATTTGAACAGTCTTTTTATTCATTTATTTACTTTGTTTTTTTGTAGGCACAGGTCCTTGCTATGCTGCCCAGGCGGGTCTCAAACTCCTGGTCTCAAGTGATCCTCTCACCTCTGCCTCCCCACATGTTGGGATTACAGGTGTGAGCCACCACAATTGACCTTTCCTTTCAAGCCTAGAGCAAAAACAAACAAACAAACAAACAAAAGGCTTTGTTGGTGTCTCTATGAATTAATAAGTAGGTAACTAAATTGGCAAATAACCTAGACTGCTTTATCAAGATTTTATTGACCAGTACCTTAGCTTGAAGTCCTTTTAGAAAGAGACATGGAAGCAAGAATTCAAGTAAAAATAATTTATTTAGGAGGTGATCGTACACTTTTACTGATACACAGACACTCTGAACTAATAACAACAAAGGTGATATACGCAGGGCACAGATGTCATCTGCTATGCCCAAGTAAGGGAAACCAGGCAAAACATCACTGCTTACAGAATTTTCTTTAAGAAGAGTTATTTCCAGCTGGCAATGCTGTATTTTATGCCTTCCCTTGTTTTCTTCCCTTATCTAACCTGGCTCCCTGTTGCCGATAAGAACCAAAGTATGTGTTGGCCTGAGGCACAACAGGCACAGCATTAGCTAACCCTCATCTCCTTCACAAGTGTCATCTCCTACATGATCCTGCCATAGATAACACATTGAACTACTTGCAGTTCTGCAAATACACCATAGTTTTGCATAACAGTATGAATTTAAACATGCAAACCAGCAACCAGAAATAGCCTTCCTCTGTGGTGACTGCGTAATGTTTCAATATGTAACATAAATATACCAACTTTTACATGAATACTCCAAGTGTCTGTCTCCTCTGTGTCTCTGTGCATATTTCTGAGACAGCATTTACATTGCATTATATTGATTAATTCATTGTTGTATTCCAGTAGATCAGAAACTCCCTGGTGGCAGAGATTATTGTATTCATCTTAGCTCCAGTTTTGGGCACAATATTGTGCAGATTGAAAATGCCCAATAACTTTTATTGAATTGTTTATGATTTTCATAATTTAAAATAGTAGCAATAAATTAGCTAAATAAGTGACAGTGCACTTAAAGAGTAGTATATTATGCAGCTTTTAAAAAGAATTGACTAATAGTACATATACAGTTATGCAAAGGTAACCAAAATATATAACAAAAGTTTAAACATAATGTTAGGTGAAAATAACAAGTTACAGAATGCTATACATAGTGTGATCCAATTTTTGTAACATTTTGGTAAAATACAAACATATCTATATATAGTATTCATAACTAAATACATATATTCTATGAAGAGTCTGGATAAATCATATAGTCATGCATGACTTGACAACAGGGATATAGTCTGAGAAATGAGTCATTAGGATATTTTTTTCTTTGTGCAAACATCAGGCAGTGTATTTACACAAACCTAGATAATGTAGCCTACCACACAGCTAGGCTATCTAGTATAACCCACTGTTCCTAGGGTATAAACCTGTACAGAATACTACTGTACTGAATACTGTAGGCAATTATAACACACTAGTAAGTATCTGTGTATCTATACATATCTAATCATAGAAAAGATACAGTAAAAATACCAGATAAAAGATTTAAAATGATACGCCTGTATAGCATGCTTACCATGAATGGAGCTTGCAGGACGGGAAGTTGCCCTGGGTGAGCCTATGATTGAGAGGTGAGAGAATGTAAAAGCCTGGGACATTTCATTACTGCAAACTTCATCAACACTGTACACATAGGATGCACTAAGTTTACAAAAAAGCTTTTCTTTCTTCCAAAATAAATTAATACTGGCTTATTATAACTTTTGCTTTATAGAGTTTTAAATTTCCAAACTTTTGTCTTTCCTGTAATAACACATAGCTTAAAACACAAACATATTGTACAGCTAGCTATATAAAATATTTTCTTTATATTCCTATTCTATAAGTTTTTTCCTATTTTACTTTTTTAATTGTAATTTTGCTTTTTAAACTATTTTGTTTTAAGAACTAAGACATAAACACAAAAGTTATACAAAGCCTACAAGGTCTCAGGAGCATTAATATCACTGTCTTCCACCTCCACATCTTGTCCTGAATGTCTTCAGAGGCAATAACACAAGTGGAACTGTCATCTTCTATGATAACAAGACTGCCTAAAAAGACCTACCTGAGGATGTTTTACAGTTAACATTTTTATAAGTAGGCATACA
>NW_016807465.1:2314733-2360149 GCF_001698545.2 Rhinopithecus bieti | reverse complement strand
AGTATTCCTCAAGGATCTAGAACTAGATGTACCATATGACCCAGCCATCCCACTACTGGGTATATACCCAAAGGATTATAAATCATGCTGCTATAAAGACACATGCACACGTATGTTTATTGCGGCACTATTCACAATAGCAAAGACTTGGAATCAACCCAAATATCCATCTGTGACAGACTGGATTAAGAAAATGTGGCACATATACACCATGGAATATTATGCAGCCATAAAAAAGGATGAGTTTGCGTCCTTTGTAGGGACGTGGATGCAGCTGGAAACCATCATTCTTAGCAAAGTATCACAAGAACAGAAAACCAAACACCACATGTTCTCACTCATAGGTGGGAACTGAACAATGAGATCACTTGGACTCGGTAAGGGGAACATCACACACCGGGGCCTATCATGGGGAGGGGGGAGGGGGGAGGGATTGCATTGGGAGTTATACCTGATATAAATGATGAATTGAGGGGTGCTGACGAGTTGATGGGTGCAGCACACCAATATGGCACAAGTGTACATATGTAACAAACCTGCACGTTATGCACATGTACCCTAGAACTTAAGGTATAATTTAAAAAAAAAAAAAAGTAGGTATACACTCTAAAATAATAACAGATAGTATAGTAAATATGTAAACCAGTATCATAGTGATTTGTTATCATTATCAAGTATAATGTAATGTACATAATTGCATGTGCCATGCTTATAAATTGTCTGTACAGTAGGTTTGTTTACACTAGCGTCACCACAAAGATGTAAATAATGCATTGCACTACAATATTATGATGATCACAACTTCACTAGGTGATAGAAATTTTTCAGCTCCATTATAATCTTATGAGATCACTGTAGTATATGCAATCCTTCTTTGACGAAATTGTTGTCGTGTGGTACATGACCATATACAAAACTATTAACAATGGTAATGCCTGGAAGCTAGAATTGTGAAGCATGTACATTATGTGTACAACTCTATGTTGTTTTAATTTATATAATAATAAGGTAATTAGTTTTATAGTATAAAAATAACAATGATAAATACCGAATTAGGTTTTATTATAATAATAAAACCTAATTTAGAAATAGTAATGTGAGAATCCAATCAATTCCATTTAAGCCAACGAAGAAGCTTGAGTTCCATTTAATAGAGTATCCTTGTAGATTAAAAAAGAGAGGTGGTGGGGAAAAGCATAATGAGATACTATGAAGGAAATTGAAAGTTTTTTGTATATTTTAAGCTGAGATAGAGAAGACTTGGTAAGGAACATAACCTGTATTCAAATCCTTGAAGACTGTTATATGGAAGAGGTCATAAATATGTTCTGTTTTGCCCTTGGGGTTTTACCAAGGTCTATGTGTGAAACTTGTAGAGAGAGATTTAGTTTTAGCATGGTCATCATTCTACAAAGATAGAAAGAACAATCTCCATTGTTTCCTCATTTTCACAATACCTGAAGCTATCCAAATATAATCTGGAAAAACACATGTCAGGGAAATTGAGCAGTAACTCCCGGTCTGGTTAGAAGGGTTAAATGCCCTATCTAGGCTCCCTTCCAGCCATGAGGTTATGATATTGTGAGATCAGAAGTTTCCAAAAGAGCTTTGTAATTTTGAGGACATGGAAAGCATTTCTACAAAAAAGTGACTCTTTTATTAAATTTGGTTCACATTACACAGTTAAAAGCAAAATGAAAAGAAATCTGGAGACATAGTTCTGTTCCAAACTTTCTAATAAATTCATTCATTCATAAATTCAAAATTTATTGAGTGCCTGCTATGTGTCAGGAACTTCATGAGAAAAAAATAAAAGAAAAAAAAAGGCATAGTCCAAGTAGTTTGTATTTGAATGGATGAAGAAAATTCTTAAGCAAATAATTGCAATGCAATAGTTGAATCAATAGAGGAACATAACACTGTTCAGTAGCAACAGAAAGAAGAGGAAGAACCTTGTCAAAGAATGCTAAGAAGTGTATGGGTAGGGGGACACACAGAAGCATGCAAATGTGTGAAAAAGGATGCAGATCTGCAAAAATGTAGGTGGTTTACTATTACTACAGCTTAGAACATCTATATTTTAAGAATATCAGGCTAAAAAGTCAAAGCCTTGTTAAAGAGTATTTTGAATACCATTCTAAAAAAATACAGGGTTTTCTTTGAAGGTAATTGGAAGCCACAGGAAAGAATTTAATAATTAAAAAGAAAAGAACACCAAGTATTCACTTTATAAAATTTGCACCTGACAGCTCCATGAAGGAAAAGATGGTGAAAATTTAGATAAGAAAAGGAAAGCCAGTTAATAAAATGTAATTGGCATTTCAAAATGTGGCTGAAGAAATTGAGAGAGAAGCAAAAGAAAGGAGGGCCAATAAGAAGGTAGAATCATCAAGATTTAGTGATTGACTGTGGATATTGAAGGAAAAAGTAAAATTCACTAGACCTACAGTGAATCTGGTTTTTGAAACTGCGTAGATTATCTGAGACAAGGAACGCAGAAAGAGGAACTCTTTCTGGGAAAAAATAAAAAATAAATACAAAACAATAGACAATAGCATCAACACAAAATCTTCTCCTGTTTAATGTTATTAAGAGGACTAAATAAAAATGTCCTGGACACCCTGGAAGAAATGGACTGGAGCTGAATTACAAGATCTGAGCTAGAGACACATAACTGGAAGTCCTTATGAACATAGATATTTGAAAAAGCTTATTTATATGGATAATATTCCTGGAAAGGGGAGCAAAACAATAAGAGAAAGGAAAACTGACATCTTTCCATATCATATTTTTTTTTTTTTTTTTTTTTTTTTTTTTTTTTTTTTTTTTTTTTTTTTTTTTTTTTTTTACTTTACTTTAAGTTCTGGGATACATGTGCAGAATGTGCAGGTTTGTTACATAGGTATACGTGTGCCATGGTGGTTTGCTTCACCTATCAACCTGTCATCTAAGTTTTAAGCCCCACACGCATTAGGTATTTGTCCTAATGGTTTCCCCCACCTTGCGCCCCATCCCCCAGCAGGCCCTGGTGTGTGATGTTACCTTCCCTGTGTCCATGTGTTTTCCTTGTTCAGCTCTCACTTATGAGTGAGAACGTCCGATGTTTGGTTTTCTGTTCCTGTGTTAGTTTGCTGAGGATGACGGTTTCCAGCTTCGTCCATGACCCTGAAAAGGTTATGAACTCATTCCTTTTTATGCTGCATGGTATTCCATGGTGTATATGTGTCATTTAATCTCATTTGCAATAGCTACAGACGAAATAAAATACCTAGGAATAAACCTAACACAAGAAGCGAAATATATCTACAATAACAACTGTAAAACATTAATTCGGGAAACTGAAGAGGACACACAAAAACTGGAAAGATACTCCATGTTCATGAATTGGAAGACTCAATATTGTTAAAATGTCCATACTACTAGAGGCAACCCATAGATTCAATTCAATCCCTATCAAAATACCAATGACATTCTTTCACAGACACAGAGTAAACAATCTTAAATTTTATATGGAGCCACAAAGGACTCAGAATAACCAAAGCTGGAAAAAGAACAAAACTGGAGGAATCATATTACCTGGCTTCAAATTATACTACAGAGCTAACTATTATAACTAAAACGGCTTGTTACTGGCATAAAATACACACATAGACCAATGAAATAGAACAGAGATCCCAGAAACAAATCCATACATCTACAGTGAACTCATTTCTGACAAAGTTGCCAGGAACTTATACTGGAGAAAGAACAGTCTTTTCAATAAATGGTGCTGGGAAAAAGGGACATCCACATTTAAAAGAATGAAGCTAGACTCCTATTTCTTACCATATACAAAAGTCCAATCAAAAATGGATTAAAGACTTAAATCTAAGACCTCAAACTATGAAATTATTACAAGAAAACAATGGGGAAAATATTCAAGACATTGTCTGGGCAAAAATTTATTGAGCAATATCCACAAGCATGGGCAGCCAAAGAAAAAAATGGATAAATGATCACATTGAGTTAAAAAAGCTTCTGCATAGCAAAGGAAACAAGCAACAAAGTGAAGAAACCCATTCAAATTCCCCCACCAAAAACTCTGCCTCTCTTACCCTAACTGGCTCTAAGAATGCTGCCAATTAGGTCTTTACCTTCCAGAGAAATCTGGAAATATGACAGCCTCAAATGAAATACCTAAGATTCTGATATCAGAAGTTTGCCAAATGAAAGCGCCAGCCACATCATCCTACAATGAAGCTTATAGTCAATAGGCCTCAGAGGATTCCACTACTCTTGATCATGTGCAGGCAACCAAACATGAGCACACATCTAGGGAAAACCTCTAACAAGAGGTATAGAGATGAAAGAAAACATATAAGAACAAGCGCTTTACAGGCTATAGGGAGGATACACGGAAATAAAACTCTTTAATACAACAGTTAGTGTCCTTAAAGAAAAAAGGAAAGATGGCAAACCATAAAGTAAGAACCATAAAGGAATACTTAAGGGAATAAGAAAAGATCTCAGTAATTAAAAATATAATAGTAGTAATGAAAAACTTTGGAGAAGTGCTGAAAGATAGAGTCAAGAAAACGTTCCAGAAAGTAAAGCAAAAAATAATAAATGTAAAAAGTATTAGAAAATGAATGCTGGAGATACAACTTACAGATAGAAGTTCTAAAAAGAGAGAACAGAGAAAATTGAGAGAAAGTAATCATTAAAATAATTTCAGAATAGTGCCCACAACTGAAGGTTGTGAGTTTCCACATTAAAAGGATACTTTAATAACTACGTTTTAACTATTATTATAGGAAGTCAGTAAAAGATACCTAAAACTGACCAATAATAAAAATGTATTATAGTCCTATTATTTAGAAATGCTGAGACAAATGCCAAAATAATCAGATAAAAGAACAAAAAAATATTTCTCAGGATGAAGAAATAACAAGAGAGAGGTTATAAGAACTGCTATTTTCATAGTTTGTAGAATCATTTGATTTTAATTCACATTTATTAATTAGATAAAATAAAATTAAAATTAAAATAATCCTGAATAAATAGATTTAATGGTAGATTCAACCAACACGGATGAATAAAAAAACTAATTACCTACAAGATACATCTGAGGAAATTAATCAGAATGTAGCATAGAGGGATAAGGAGATAGAAAATATGAGAAGGCTAAGAGACTGGGAGAACATGTCGGGAGGCCTAGTATGTAATTAATTGGAGTCCCAGAAGGAGAGAGAGAGATAATAAAGGGGAGACAATACTTAAAGGAATAATGACTGAGTTTTCATGAACTAATGGAAGACTTCAGTGCCTACCTTTAGAAATTCCAAAAGAAAGGTCAAAGATAAACCAGGAGGTGAGGATGTCATGGAATCTAAAGGAGTACAAATTTTGTGATAAGAGCTGGATCCACAGTTCTGGTTATTTTTCTATCCTGTCATCAATTATTGACTAAAATATATAAACCTACTTGGTTACACATTTAAAGAATGTATTTGCCATCCACAAAATATTTCAATTTGGGCAAATCAGATACACATGTGTAGACAAATATCATGCAAACTATTTAGGAGGGCTCTTTACTAGTAAACTCAACCAAAGTGATCAAACTAATTTGTG
Organism: Rhinopithecus bieti; assembly: GCF_001698545.2. Lineage (NCBI taxonomy): Eukaryota > Metazoa > Chordata > Mammalia > Primates > Cercopithecidae > Rhinopithecus > Rhinopithecus bieti. The sequence continues at coordinate 2,354,536 of NW_016807465.1, read as the reverse complement.
GGTATAGATTTAGTCTCATAACTAAAGAGAAAATTATTTTCCCTTAGACAGTCTCCGTAGGAAATGTGGCCGGAGATACAAAGGTAAAGTAGCTCAAAACATATGTAGTGTTGTCTCTATAACGCCACAAACAACTGAAGACAGAACGCAAGCATCAGGGAATCAGTTCTCTGTTTTGCTTACATGATAAAACTCAGTCTAACTGATTCAAAATACTTAATTAGTTATTTTGGCATTATGTAGACAAAACCTTGGTTATCTAATTAGGGAGTTCATTTCCTGCTCCTTTTCCTTAGCAGTCTGGTTTCCATCTGTTTATTATCTGATCATTATTAGTTTCTACTTGGATGACCAGGTATAATTTAGGCAGTATAAGTATCATTTCAAAATGGTCAACCCTGCATCATACTGTAATAAAATTCTTTTGCTTTTAAAATTTTATATGATTTTAAAATTAGTGAGCATGTCAATTGGGGTTTCATGAAAAGCAAAGCCAACAAAAAAAAATATTTTTTATTGGGTTTATTTGTTAATTTAAGACATTTCTCTAGTGGCAGTCACACGTTAATAAGACATTGCCTTAATTGACAGTAAAAAATTTCTAGCCTTAATGGACAGTAAAAAATTTCTTCTAGAATCTAGTGCAAACTGTTGAGAAATGCAAAACATGTGAATATCTGCACTGATGTGTTTATGGACAAGTAGAAGTAGAGTAAAGACAGAAAGTGGCAATAAGACCAGTGAACAAGTGACAAGACTTTCTTGGAAAGAGCTTGGTAATTAAACACATTAACACTGTTCCTTGGCAGTATGTTAGTTTACCTAAAGCTAACTTAGAGGACATTTTACAGATTGCAAGAGCTCATATGAAACCTTTATTTAACAACTTTCGGATCATCACATCCAGGTTATAAAATAATAGCATCTTCACTTACAAGAGAGTATCATGATCAATTTTGTCTTGTAAATGTTCTTCCTGGCTGGCTTACGTATTGACTTAGGTAATGCAAATATTTCCTGTGATATTTTTAGCATTAAAAGGGTCCTTTCATAGCTAATTTTTAAACATTTATTATAGGAAGTAAGCAAATGATACCTAAAATTGACCAATAGTAAAATGTATTCCAGTTCCATTATTTAGAAATGCAGAAACAAATGCCCAAATAGTTAGATCAAAATAATTACATATTATTTATTTTGGGTTTTGCCTTTCTTTTAGTTGCTGATAGAAGCACAATTTCCATCTGCTGTCTCTTTGCTTATTTCTTATTCTTCAAATAAACATTTTATGTGTAAATGGAAGAAGAAAATTACTTTTCTTTTCTTTTTTTCTTTTTTGAGACAGAGTCTCACTCTGTCACTCAGGCTGCAGTGCAATGGCATGATCTCAGCCCACTGTAACCTCTGCCTGCTGGGTTCAAGCAATTCCCCTGTCTTGGCCTCCTGAGTAGCTGGGACTACAGGTGCATGCCACCACACCTGGCTAATTCTTGTATTTTTAGTAGAGATGGGGTTTCACTATATTGGTCAGGTTACCTGCCTCAGCCTCCCAAAGTGCTGGGATTACATGCATGATTTTTTTTTTTTTTCTTTTTTTTCCTTTTACACAGAGTCTTCCTCTGTTGCCCAGGCTGGAGTGCAGTGGCACAATCTCAGCTCACTGCAGCCTCTACCTCCTGGGTTCATACAATTCTCCTGCCTCAGCCTCCCGAGTAGCTGGGACTACAGGCGCCCGCCACCTCGCCTGGCTAGTTTTTTGTATTTTTTAGTAGAGACGGGGTTTCATCGTGTTAGCCAGGATGGTTTCGATCTCCTGACCTCGTGATCCACCTGTTTTGGCCTCCCAAAGTGCTGGGATTACAGGCTTGAGCCACCGCACCCGGCCCTATATTGGAATTCTAAACACAAAAGATGCTACCACTAGTTAGAACAAACATAATTTAAAACACTCCTAAGAAAAGAAGTGGTATTTAATTGCTTGTCAATAGGCTATTGTTCAATGTTATTCACCTCAGATCAAACTTGCTCAAAGACAAATGTTCATGCTTTTATTAGCTGTACTCTGTGACATGACATTCAAATAAACTAAGGACTAATAAATCAAAGTGTAAGAATTAGAACCACAATATTTATTCTTTCTAGGCATCTATGATATACAAATGATTGTTTTGTGTTAAAATTCTCAATAAATAAAATAATATTGCTTGAAGGCATGAAATTAAATTATGTTTGCCATTACTCTGAACACACCACCATTTTTTAGTACTCTTTTTCTATGTGGAAAATTGGAAACCTTCTTTACTTCATAATTTCCAGTGTTTATACATATGCCTGTCAAACAAACCCTCCCTTTTAAACAGAAATTATTCTTCATTTAATTTTGCATTCTCATTCAAAACCAAGGGTTAACACAAAGCAATTGCTTCCTAATGTATAGAGACCGGGTGAGTGAGTGAATGAATGAATATGGATAGTTGGAAATTTTGGAAGTTTGCCTCTCAGTGTCAGAAAGTCAGATTAGGCAAACCAGCATCTTTCCTTGGCCTCTAATATAGCATCTCACTGTAATTCTTATTTTTCCCTTTCATTTTGATGCTCCTTCACCTCCTAATTTCTTCAGGCAAAGAAGAATTTATGAAGCACCTTTCCACTGCAAATCAATTTAGGTATATGCTAATTGTACTCATGGTTTGTTCATTCAATAAGTTTCCTGTTCAGTATGGAAGATAAGAAAATACAAATAAGAATAAATTAAAAAGTTATATCCTAAGAGTGAAACAAATGAAGTTCTATGGCAACCTCCGTTCTTCTAATGACACCATTAATTTACCACAGTTCCTTCATCCTAAAACAGTATTGATTTTCAAGGCATATCATCAAATTGAGAATAGCATTTTGAGGAAAGACATTATATTAAAATGCACATACTTAAAAACTACTTAACAGTCACATTCATTTATCCATAAAATTGCATGTCACTTTATTCCTCAGTATCAACATCTAAGCCATGACACAGTCCAAGTCTAAGAATTCTTCTGATAAATTTTGTCCAGCAGTGGGTAAGTATATCATCATAGTGATCAACAGTGCTCACGATCCTAATTTCTTAACATTTTCAGGAGCAACAGTGTAATTTAGAAACCAATCAGGTAATACTAGCTTTTTCTCCATTTACTATTTTGTTAAATTCTAGTTAACTTGTTTTTGTTTATGACTGTTAATTAAATGAGTGATAATTCCCCAGGACTCAAAATTGGTCATAGTTTTATCTGGTTTTGAAAAATCTATGGTGAATTCCAAAAACTTTGGCAGTACTACGACCTTCATTATGCTAGATGGCAAAAAACAGGCGATTACCTAGGTTCACAGTAACTTCTAGTTCTAATGCTTCTTAAGGGGTTATCTTTTGTGGACTTTTTAAATGACAAATGCAGATCCAAATATAAAATTCAACCATTGTCGATGGTATTAAGGCAAATAACCCTTCTCAAATAGCAGACTGATGAAACGGAAGTTAGATGAAGATACCTTTAATTCTTGACCATGCTATCATAAGCTCAGAAATGACAAGTATAATTTATTTCATGCATAGAATACTTTTTTGACATCAATGATGTTTACCAATTTCAGTAACACTAAAAGTAAGTTGAATTTCTTAGAATTGAATTTCATTGAATATTTCTGTTTCAATGTGACCCATAACTTCTGATAATTTAATAAAACCACATTCCCTATTTTTATTTGTGCCTAACATGCTGGACACTTTACACTTTATTAATGTACTCAGGATGTTGCTATATTCTGGCCAGTAGTGTTGCACCTCTAATTTCTACTGTTAGTACGTGTATACATCCCCTAGGTAAATCACTAAAAATATAATAGACCTCTTAGGGCAATGAGGGAGGCTTAGTCTAAGTTGCTTTTTATTCATATAAATCAGAAATGTACAAAAACAAGTAGAAATGTAACGTACCCAATCAATTAAACTTTGTATCACTGATATCAGCTTTCCAATCTACCTTAAGGTTTAAGTATAAAATAAGGAAATAAAAGATAAATCAAACATAGGTATGTTGGGGCTGGGAATGTCACTGAAAAACAAACAAATCAACAAAAAAACTATATTACAAGGGAAATTCAGTCCCAGAGGAAGATGATAAATCTAAATTCACATTTGTTATTTGCGGGTAACAAAATAATATCCAAGGAAAAATTTACATTGGTTATTTGGAAATGGTATAAGTTCTGCAATTAAAGAAGTGAACTGTTGGTAATTGTTTGGAATACAGCCAGTAATTGAAGCCACAAAGAATTAACTGCTATTAAGAAATAATGATAAAAATAAATTAGAACTTGTGTTCAAACTTAATGAATATTTTAATGTAACCATTGACTTCTATAACATACATATTCCTTGAATATGGTTAATATGATGAGGTCCACTCAATCCTATATTGGGAAACGTAGACCACACTAGAGTGAGTTTCTAATACCCTGGCATTGCTCTGAACTGCCAGTTCCTAACCTACCTTAAATCCTACAATTTTTTTCCTCATCTCTGCAGATTCTTACCACAGGGTTTCTCCCCCAACCCCATTTATGGCCTTGCTTCTGCCTTCAGATTGTAGGATGGATTCACTCCTTTGTTTTTGCTTTCCATGACATCTGTACCTCATCATTATTTTGTCTATAGCTGTACAGTCTTCTGCAGCCCTAGGTGAAGATCTGCACATCAGGAACAACGTTCAGGATTCTCTGTCTCATTGCAGCCCTCCCTGAGTGTTGTCCTCTTCTGTTTTAGAATGGATCCCTCTAATCAGACCCATGTCTATTTACTTAATAGGAGACCACTAGTTTCTACAAAGAGTAAAAAAGGATTGAGCATTAAAACAAAGAGTATGTTTCTTGTGGGGAGCTCTAAAACAAAAGAGCAAATTTAAATATAATAGGAAAATCCATAGGATAAAATAATTTGTTCTTAAAATGTTATGTTTGTTCAATAGTTTCTAAAGTACATTTCATCAGTAAAGACTAACTTCTCCAAATTCTAAAAGCACAAAAAGTGCCAGACTATGAAAGATCTATTCAATTAACTCACATGTACACCATCTGCCACCATCATATTTACAAAATGCATAAACTCCACAAAACAATTTATAACAATTTATAACAAAATTGTAAATCATGCATTTAAAAACTAAAATTTATACTAAGTATTTATGTATACATACAAACATATATTAATACGACTATGTATATATTAAGCTAGTATGCACAAATAAGTAAAACAACTACATGTTAACAAATATAAAAAGTATTTTCTTACAGAGCAAATCTTATGCAAATTTAGCAATAATTTAACTGTTAAAATTTCAAATTCTTAGAACAAAACAAGTTTCTTTTTTGCTAAAACTTTTTTTTTTGAAACTTCCAACATAAGTAATAATGAACCTCAGCAGCTTTCAAACAATACTTTTGTTTGAGTCCTTGGCTTCCAAGTTGAAAATGGCAAAATAAATCTCCAGTAGAGAAAATTATCTTCGTTTTTTGAAACCTTTATATTACAAATGCTACTTGCACAATATTAAAGTTATTTATCACAGATTTTAATTTCATTAAAAATGATATTTGTAAAAAAATGCAAATGTGTGCTAAGAAAAGTTAATCTGGATCATATTTTGGACAAGATTAACAAAAATGAGGTTGAATATTTTGCTCTGATCTCAAATCCATCCCACAGGAAGTAAAGTGAATTTGAAATGAAATCAGGCGGTTTTCACAAGCTCAGAGAAACTGAATTCTGCAACTAGTATTACCTACCACTAGTGGCCAAGAGTCCAGATGGATCCTAAAGTTAAACATGGCTTATTCTGAGCTATTAGTGCCAGCCACCAGACAACTGAATATTCTGAGAGATAATCAGCCATTTGTTGAGAACCTCAGGCATACACCTGTGGCCTCAGGAGCTAAAAGGGAAATACATATTTCCAAATATCATCTCATAATTATTTAGCAGCAGGCCTGGAATCACTTGATTACCTCTTAATTGAGTAAAGTGTTCTTACCAAAATGACCATAGGTCAAAATGGGAAAGCATCTACCATCCTTCTTTTCTCAGATTTGTTTCCCATCATATACCTGGAAAATCCAAAAATAGAACATGGAATTTTGCTGCATTTTAAACCAATAAGTTAATAACTGGTTATTATAGGTTGGAAGGTTGGAAAACTGGGAGATATATATATATATAGATATAGATATAGATATATAGATATATATATTATACGCATATGTATATATATATTTGTGTGTGTATCTCTCTCTGTGTATCCCTCTCTCTCTCTCTTTCTCTGTGTGTGTGTGTGTGTATATATATATATATTCACTTGAATGGTCTTGAACTCAAGTCTCATAGGAAAGAGGCCCACCGTGAAGTAGAAGTGGAAGTGAAATTTCATTCATTTGAAAAGATCAAAAGGATTATAAAGATATGTGCTGGAAATAGATCTACAGGAGTTGTTGAGATTTTAGCAGGCTAAGAATGAAATGACATGTTTATCCGAGGGAATGACAGAGGTTAAGAGGCTTATGTTTAGGAAATAGCCATCGAGATGCAGGAGGGTAACAATAGCTCTCTTCAATGCTTGAAAATTGGGTGCCAGGCACAGCCAATAGTATACACAAGTAGATTTAACGACTGGTCTAATATTCCAATAAGGTTATGTGAGTAGCAGTATTAAATTATCACCTTTTAATTGATGAAGACATTAAGGTACAAAGTGTTCATATAACTTACCTTCAAGAACACAGTTAACAAGTATGAGAGTTAGGATTATGAACTGAGGTGGAATGACTGTCAAGCCAATATTCCTAATCAGTATGACATACTATATATTGAGGAAATAGGAGACTGTGAACTGGTTAAGTAGATTAAGGCTATGTCATGGGGACCCTGCCTGCCTCCTAGACTAAATACTTTGTTTAGGCATGTCTCCTATTGTGTGAGTTTATGTGATATGAATTAGAGAGAACATGATTAAATAATTAAGGGGAAAGATTATCACTACTCCAGCAGCTGTTGGAAACAATGTTATTGTGATTGGGAAGAAGCACCTTGCTCAGTGGAAAAATGCTATTGAGTATACAGAGTAGGAACCCACACCTGCTTGGTTTGCAGTAAATGGATGCTCAGCTGGTGTTCTTTCTTCTATTTCCTGCTGGAAGTTGTAAACAACACTAGAATTCATTTTGACTATACAAAGTTTATTGATTCTTGTCTGATCTTACATGCTCTTCAGTATCTCCCCAGGTACATTTTGATTTATTTTTATTGGTTTTGTTTATTATTTGTTCCTTTCATATAATATTGCCATACCTAGTTTGAATAATAATTTCATCGAATAAATTTTTGAATAAAATATAATTTAGTTATTGTGGTCTGGTATTATTTACTTCTTTCCTTATCCTTTCTTAACACATACATATTGAAACAATTGGTTTTATAATACGATTTTTGAAAATGTGAATTTTATTAGTAATATTGCTGTCATTAATAGCAAAAAAAAAAAAAAAGGTTTAATTTAAAACTCAGTATGCAATGGGGAAGCATTAATGGTTTCTGAGAAGATAAATGTTATACAATGAGCCATGCATTAGATAGATAGATACTGGGTATATGGTTTGCAGTAGGGAGAGAGAAAAAACAGAAGAAAATAAAGATGAGCCAAACATGACTGCATTTCAAACCCATTTATCTGAGAGAATAGTAGTAACATTAATAACCTCAGCTATAAAGACATAAGGACAAATGTAATAAAACAACAGTCTCAAGTGACCGTGTTTCAGAAATACATATTTTATAGGCATAGTTCTCTTGTCATGACATTTAGTTATCTGTAACAAATATAAATGTCACATTAAAACCATTTGTTTTCCCAAAGGCACACACCCGTGCCTAAGATGTTACTTATAAGAAACAATGAAAATCAGTCCGTTAATAATTTATACTTTTCCACATACACCCCAATTCCTCTGTGTTTTTGAAAAGGCTGCACCTAATATATGAATAGATAATTATGTGCAATGCCTATTATAAAGTGCTTCATGGTTAAACTAATATACTGCTTGCTGAGTTACCATGGAATTTAAGTCTTAGTAATAGAGCATAAAAGCACTACTAAAATGGAACTTAAAACCCATATACTTATTAGGAGTCTCTTTATTTCTTCTACCATTAGTAGTCTCCATACATATATTTTCAATAATCAAAATTATAATTCATTCAACAGCTGGAGGTCAGATATCAATTCTAAATCATTTTCTCACAAGCTCGTGCCTTTGAAAATTAAAATGAATTAGCCAGTTACAATAGCAGCAAATCAAAGTTAAATTCTTACATTATCACAAGGAGACCTTTGTCATAAGATCTAATTATTGATCTATTTTCTGACGCAAAGAAGCATACCTAGTTGTGTATAAATGTGCTTTTGATAGTTTTTCAGTGGAATTGACAAATTATGGATTAGCCTCACCTCACCTTCCTCAGATCAGCAAATATTTGGAAATCCTCCAAATGCATTAATCGATTGGAACACGTCTGTTTAGTCTGACATTATCTCTTGACAAATGCCTTCATTCTCTTCTGAATCAGCATGATATACACAACTTCAATTTGTCTCTGTAGCAGACATTTTCAGTGAGGCGAAAACAGATTGCAGCATGAATACATTGTCTAAATTTATTTTGAATTCTTCACCTAAATTCTTAAATCTTAACAAAATATTACATTTGCTAAGGTTTATTTTATCATTTTCCAAGGCAGGAGTAAATTGAATTCTTATATACCTCAACCAAAAGGGTAAAAACGGAAAATATTTAATAAAATTTTAATAAGTAATCTGAAGAGATAAATGTGTGGGCAGTTTTTCAATATGAACACAAATATTTCATTGAACAATTGACAATTCAACAACCATGCTTATTAATATTTTTTCACAGTTCTTTCTGCTATATCCAAATTGTTATTTGTGTTGGGAAAGTAGATCCAAATGTTTAAACATATTCCTTCCTTCTTTTCTGTGAATACACCTGCCATAAAAATGATATTTTGTTCTGTGGTTTCACATAAGTTTATATAAGACATCTAAAGGAATATAGCAATATCGCACACCTCACAATTAAGGTGGCTCTGTTTCCGAAGATGAAAAAGCTGGTGGGAGGTATAGGGAAAGGAGTAATGCACTTGGAAATACCATACCAAAAGATAGCTTAAGGATGGCCTTTGTTAGAAAATATGACTCTGCCATGATAAGAAGTTGGAGTGACCCTGAGATATCTATCCATTGTAGAGAAACAGAGCTAATCTGATAAAGGGCTTTTGAGGCAAAGTCACCCTGGAGCATTTGTTGCCTTTGTGACAAAGCTGACTAGTCTGGTCCTCTGGGCCACCACTAAGCCTACTCTTGAAAGCAACACCTGATAAATGTACTCCCCTACCTGTTGTGCCTCTTTCCCTTAAACAAAACTTTACCCTATAAAACAAAAATTTTGTTTTTCCTACCTTGGATGCATATTAAATGCCTAGGATGCTTTTAATACATGCCTTGGTCTCTAACTTACTCAAGACCCATAAAATCAGGATGTGGGTTGGAGCAGAAATTGTTTTGTAAGGGATCTCCGTGGTTGAGAATCAATGCCTTAAGTGATGAGGCTACATACATCCTCTTCTACCGGTCACAGTCACTTTTCCAGGATCAATTCTGCTCCAGATGCATGCCCATGACCAACTCAAATCACATGCTGCCTGAGGGCCACATCGTAAGCTCCCCACACCTATCATGGAATAATGTTCCTAAGATACTGAGGCTGATGATTGTGCATTAGACACATGCATGCTAAAATCAAACCAGAAAGGATAATTTAGGAGAAGAATTAAAACATAATCACAGCATAGGTGGGCTGGAAATAAGTCTCTCTGAAACAAAGAAAGCAAACAAATGCTAGAGAGTTCATGCATAATGTCATACATCAGAAGTAAGTCTTACTAAGGCAGCATACTGTACAGAGTGTAGAAACCAAAATCTTTACCCAGTTGTAAGTAGGGCTCCCTCCATGTATAACAATCCCTGAAGAGGCTATGTAATGCAAGACTTTATAAGAACAGAGATTAATTGACAGTTACTGAGTGTGTTCAATGGGATAAGAATAACAGAGTTTGCTTCGAAGAGGCACACAAACAAACTACACATGCAATATAAATTTGCTATTAACTGTCATTTTAAATTCTTTAACTAATACACTCACAAAAACCTCTAACCCCATGAAAGTAAAGTAGTTGCTTCTCATGGGCCAACACTTGTCGGTAGATTAAAAATGGCAATCTCGAGTATATAGCCAAGGAGGATTGTTGGGTCATGTCTGAAATTAGCAGGAAAGAAAAGCCCTATTCAAACAGCAGTGCCTGCTGTGGGTGCAGGAGCGTATATGCTGCAACCTCACCTGCCTTAGCCATGTTCCTTATCTGCTCCTTCTGTATTGTCTTCCCTTTACCCTCTTATCTGGTTCTACTTAAATTGCTGATCTTTTTCTGTATTCAAGAGTTTTAACACTCCAACACTCTCTGACTAGGAGCAGGTATTTACTCATAGCTGATCTTTTATACTAATTACAAAAATTAGTTTTATACTAATTACAAAAATTAGTTTCCTCTTCTTATTGCTGAGAGTTTGCATGTGTATCCTTAATGAATGATTTTTTTGCAGGAAAGGGTGGAGAAAGAAGGGGTTGTCTTCCAAGGATCTCTGTTCTTAAAAGACCTGGAGAGTTTCTCTTTCTCTTTTTTTTAAAAATATGTTCTGGAAAATGCCTGTCACCAATAACATATTTTCCAGAAATAGCCTTGTTTTATTTCTGTGTAATGCTGTCTTTCTCTCTTTCTCAGTCTCTACTTGGAGCTGACCTGCTGTGGTGGGAAGGGATTTCTATTCTGCTCTGGGTCTGAGTGGGAAAAAGCAACCTCCATTTCACGTCTAAGTGAAAAACACGCCTCCACTAGAAGCCAGGGACCCTGTGTGGCTTTATGTCTGAAGCAAAAAAGAACTTCACTTTTGATGCTTTCATAACCACTTTTACTTAGACTATAGTAAAATTATTGTGGGAATCATGACCTAAATTCCTCCAACATGTTTATTCAGCTATTTCATAAGTAATAGTTACTCTCATACAACATAATTTCTTGTGTGCATTAGCATATTTCTCAGCCCCACACATAAAATGAGATGGAAAGCTTGATTAAAAACCTAATAGAATGGATGAATTGCAGAAAAATGTCTGTAAATTCACCATATAACCAAAAATGAAAACCAGGGCATAATACTTGGTATTTAAATATTTTATATCCTGTTTCCTATAGAATTTTTTGACTAATGGTTTTAGACTCATAGAAATAGACTGTCCAAGTAAAGAATTCCAAGTCTTCTGTGTTCTGGATAAAAGAAGAGTTTTGATGTAAATTAGTGATGTAGAATGAAGTCGCTCTTGATTAATCAAGATGCTACAATGATGGAAATATATTAAAGATCTGAACTTGTTAAGAAAATAGATAAAACTGTGACAATATTTAATCAAGTGAAAAAGATACAATGGGCAAAATGAAGTCGAGTTAGGAACAAGAAAAGAGTTCATGACTACAAATTGAGTAGAGTTTTGTTGTTGTTGTTGTTGTTTGTTTGTTTTGAGATGGAGTTTCACTCTCGTTGCCTAGGCTGGAATGCAATGGTGGGATCATGGCACACCGCAACCTCCGCCTCCCGCGTTCAAGAGATACTCCTGCCTCAGCCTCCCGAGTAGCTGGGATTACAGACATGCACCACCACGCCAGGATAATTTTGTATTTTTAGTAGAGACGGGGTTTCGCCATGTTGGTCAGGTTGGTCTTGAACTCCCTACCTCAGGTGATCTACCTGCCTCCCAAAGTGCTGGGATTACAGGTATGAGCCCCCGCACCTGGCCTGCCTAGAGTTTTGTTTGTTTGTTTGTTTGTTTTAAGAATGATAAAGTAGTAGAAAGAGCAACTTTATGACAATTTTTAATTAAAGAGATCATATCCTGGTAAATTATAAATATCAACATAGACACAAGAAGAAAGAGAAAATATCTGAATTAACCCAGAACCATTTAAATTTGCTAAACATTTATTTCTCATGAATTTCTGTTTAACAGAAAGCACCATTAAAAGCATAAAAATACAAGCCACAGAAAACAAAAGTGAAAAGGCAAGCCACACGATAGAAGATATTTGTATAAACATATCCATAAAGACCACAAACTGAAGCTATACATGTGTGTATGTACATGTATGTGTGTGTATGTGCAGATGATAAATATTCTTACTATTCTTTGACAAAGAAAAATAATAGAAAAATAGGGAAAATACTTGAACAAGAAATTCACAGGAAGATATTTACATGGTCAATAGACATATAAAAATATATTCAATTTCACTAGTAATGAGGAACGTGCAAGTTAAAACCTCAATGCGATACCACTATGCATTCACTGGGATGGCTAAGATTAAACGACTGACAACACTAAGTATCAACAAAAATGTGAAGCAACTGGAGCTAATTTCCTGCTGGTGGGATTGTAAATCTGTCTGACTGCTAGGGAAAACTGGCAGTGTGCACTAAAGCTCCCATATGCCCTCCCTATGACTCAACAATTCTACTCCTAGACATATGCCCAAGTGTTTGTGTGTGTGTTTGAATGTATGTATACAAAAATACTAGAAGGAAGTTCATAGTGGACTACCTGTAAGAATAAAACACTGAAACAATCCAAATATTCATTAACAAAAACATAAACGAAGAAAGTATAATATATTCACATTAGAGAACACTATAAAATGAAAATGAATGTATGCTCATTCATGCAGTTACAAATATGAGTCTCATAAATGTATTGTGCAAAAGAAGCCAAACACAGAACAGCACACCCTGCATGATTTTACTATTCCAGAGTTCAAACTAATCTATACTGCTTTAAAGAAAATTTTTGCTCAGCTTTGGGTGTGCATGCATAATTGTGTATCCTGAACAACTTATGCTCTCTAGAATTTTACACAACCCAGTCTTGATTTGATTAAAACCAAGCTTTCAGTTAGCAGGAAAGTGAACCTTGATAGTGGCCTCTCACAAGGAAGAGTCTCCCATCCACCTTGTAAACCAGCCAGAGACCTGAACTCAAAAAGTTGCCTAGTTTTATAATATTTCTCCTTTTTTGATCTATATCAAGTTCTTTCAATTTCTAAACAAAACGAAACTGAACTTGTACTTCAACAATGCTGCTCTTCCTTGCCAGGCATGCAAATAAATTCAGCCTCATTTTACATTGTTACTTATTAGCCTTTATTTCTTTTCACTTAAGAAGTTGATAGACGTTAGGATACTGGAGGCACTTACAAGGAGCAGATATAAAGTGTGCTTGTGGGATCCTATTCTATCTTGATTTGTGGGTAGTGACATAGCTGTGTTACTTCTGTGAAAGTTTACTGAGATCTACCTTTATGATTTTATAGTGCACGTTGCAACAAAATTCACTGGAAGAAAGACAAAAAAATGTGTAGCCATTAAAAATATTTCAAGCAAAGCAAAACAAAACAAAAAACACAATAAAGTGAAACAAACAAACAAAAACCCGCCAAAAGCACATTAGGCTAAGATGATTTTACAGGCAAGTTCTGCTAAACAGGTAATTCCTAACCTTGTTCTAGAGAATAGAGATATAAATATTGTGCCCCTGCTCTTTTTTTTTTTTTTTTTTTTTGGTTAATGTAACCTTGATAGCAAAACTAGACTGTACAAGAAAAGAAAATTATAGGCCAATCTCACATATGAATATGACTCCAAAACCCTTTTTATAAATCAAAATTTAGAAAAGAAACTAGCAAACAAGGAACACAGATGTCTTAGAGAAGTAAAACAAATGGTAAATAAAATTCAGGTAGCCAAAAATCTGTACATTTTATAGACAGGCCCTGTGTCAAGCTTCATATAATTTAGATTTTCAACCTGGTAATATTCAAATCTCAGAGATAACTAAAGATAAGTAAATCTTACAGGACTTATTATAAAGAAAGATTCAATTTCCCCATTATCCAATTAATCTTTTTCCTAAGGAGCAGCAAGAAGAAAGAACATGGAGGGAATGTTACAGGTTTGGTTAGACTTCATTTTATCTATTCATAATTCCCCTGAAGAAGGCAAAGCTTATCAGTGAAGCTGACTGTTCCAACTCAGAACAAAACAGGCTTTTGCCCAGGCACAGTGGTTCTCAAGGTGTGTGCTCAGACTAGTGCCATCAGCAGCACCTGGGAACTTCTCAGAAATGCGCTGAAAGGAAGTGTAACTCCCAACCAAATCAAAGTGCGATTTAAGCACACAGAAATAGAAAGAACTGAACCTTACCTTTTCACTTTTCTAAATATGGGAGAATATTGTGAGGTACTAAAAACAACTTGTGAAAAGTCACTCTGCTACTTGACTTGAGATATTTTCAATATCAACTTTTATTACTTTTTAAATTACAGAATAATAAACAGTAACTGTAGAAAAATATGACTGTAGATAAGCAAGAAAAAAAGAAAAAAATAAACTTGTAATTACATTATCCACAGATAATGTTTTAAAAGATTTATAAATTATTTTACTACTATGTTTTGATAACTGGTAGGACCCATTCTACTCATTTGTCTCATAATTTTCCTGACTATACTTATGATAATATATTTGCACATACTCTTGCAGATTTTAAATAAACAGTTTCATACAGCACATACAATTTTGTAACCTGTATATTATACAAAAAAAAAATGAAACTGTCTACATCTCTTTGTATATAAACACATTTTCTTCTACAGCATTTTAAATGTGGCATATCATTTTATTGCTTAAATGTGTCATAATTTCTCAAACTGCTATTGTCGAACAAGCAATATTCCTGATCATTTACTGTTACAAAAACTCTATAATGAACATTTTTGTAGGAAATGCTGCTCATATCCTAAAAGTAGTAAGTTAATAAAGGCTTTGGTTTTTTGTTACTACTCTTTTCCATCTTCTCTCTCTCCTCCTCTTTTTCTCTCTCAAACACATACACACATAGGATTGCTGTTCTTTTTTTGTATATATATTACCAGCATCATTTGCGTTTTTGCACCACTCAACAGTGGATGTTATTTCTTTTGATCTTTTCCAAGTTGATATAAAATAGAATGTAATAACATTTTGTGTTCTATTTATGTAAATATAAGTATAGTTGAACACTTTTAATGTATTCCTTAGCTTTTTTTTCATTTGTAACTTACTCATATACTGTATCTGTTTCCCTGTCTTTTAAGCTGTATTTGTTTACATTGTAAAAAAAACACATATATAGGTTCCTGCTTTTCTAAAGATCAAGCTAATAATAGATGTAAAATAAAAGTCCCCTTAATGCTCCTATGCCAACTTTAATCCCATTTTCTTCCCCAGAGATACCAATTATTTACAGTCCAGTGTATGTCTTTCAATCACTGTTGTTAGTCATTTACACACATACATGCAAGTACACAAACATATGTTTATATATACATACAGGTTTTTGACAAAATTTTAACCACATTGTATACAGAGTTCTCTAAATTGCTTTTTTTTTTTTTTTTTTAACATGTTTTAGAATTTTCCCATATCAGTATACGTAAATCATTTTTCTATGGCTTTATTTTTTCAGTGGAATATATGTATGATAATTTCAAAAATAATTCTTTTACAAATTGATGTTTCAATTGTTTTCAATTTTTTAATGTTATAAATAATGTCCCAATAATGTTTTACATATAATTTTGTTCATGTAACCAGTATGTTATATCATTAAGATTCAGTAAAATCAGAAAATTGTTTTCTGTCAGTTAACTATACAAACCCCTTCTGATTTTATCCTACCCCTGGATAAAATCCCTATAAGCCCTTTAATATCATCTCTTGGACATTTAGTAAGTCTTCCAGTCACATGAGTTATAATAGTGCCCCAATATGCATTCATGCTTAGCATGCAATAGGCAGCTTGCTAAGCACTTTCCATGTGTAGTCTTTCGACCTTTATAACAGGCTGGGCACTGTGGCTCACACCTGTAATCCCAGCACTTCTAGAGGGCCAGGTGGGCAGATCACCTGAGGTCAGGAGTTCGAGACCAGCCTGGCCAACATGATGAAACCCCGTCTCTACTAAAAATACAAAAATTAGCCCAGCATGGTGGCATGGGCCTGTAATCCCATCTACTCAGGAGGCTGATGCAGGAGAATTGTTTGAACCCGGGAGGCGGAGGTTGCAGTGAGTCAAGATCGCACCACCACACTCCAGTCTGGGCGACAGAGTGAGACTCTTCATAAGAGCCGAAGGAAGTAGGCATTTTAGATGAGGAAACTTAGGAACTTGGCTTACAGAGGGCACACATAGCTAGTGCATGTAAATAGCAGAGTCATTTATTATTTACAAAATAAAACCAATTATATGAGAAGAATTTATTTAAAAAAATAGGTGTCTGCAGTGATATGTTGTTTCATTTGAAGATAAATACTGGCCCATTGTGGTAAATCATTGTACGTTGACTTTTATACTTTACTATGATCACGCAGGAGACTATATGCATTTATGAACATTTATACACTTTTCTCCCACTGTAGATGCATTTAGCTTGATTGTTAAGCACTCCTGTTTTAACCCAAAGATGTCAAAGATGCCTTAATTCTTAGTCCATAATTACAACACTTGGACTTCATCCACCCTTATATGGGTATAGTATTCACTAGTAATACTATTCTGAACAACACAGAAGACAAAATAAAACAAACAACAACAAAAAAACCTCCTCTATCCTTTAGCTTGTATTGATTAACTAAGAAGGAACATTTTCATTTCTATGGTAGGCAGGCAAGCAACATCTCTCTTGCATAATAATGTTTTTAGTCTACAAAGATTTAGCTGGCCCATATCCCTAGAGTGCATGAAGACACCTAATTAGCTCTTCTAATGCTACAACTCAAGACAGCTCTGGATGTTCTTCTGCATAAATAACACATATTATTCCTTAAATTCCTCAGATTAGTCCTTCACCTTCCAGCAAGGCCCATGTTTAAAATCTTACCAAAAAGTCTGGAAGGGGTAGTGGAATTAAATCTATCTCATGCTTATTAACTTTTAAAATACACACTAGAATAACCGAATGACCTGCCAAGTAGTCAAAGGAACACTTTGGCTTTCTCAGATGCTAATTAGGTCAATCCTCTGATAGTAGAAAAAAAAAATGCTTCCTCACTTTTGTCAGTCTACATCTACTATTGTTAGAAGAGGTCTTTTTTTTTTTTTTTAATTTTATGAGTGTATTTATTAGGAGATGATTCACTCATCTTAAGATAGTTATCCATGTTTCTCATTTCAGACAATTAAGTCTTTTGGATCAGGAAAAAGATGAAAGGATGAATATTTTCCCTGTTGATACTGCAGTTGCAAAAAATATGAAACAATATTTCTAACAAAATTACAAACATGTCCACTTTCAAACTTTGTGGCTCTCCTACCTCTCTAATCCTTCCTGTTTGCCATTCTTTCTATCTTTTTTTTTTTTTTTCAGATGGAGGCCCACTCTGTCTCCCAGGCTGGAGTGCAGTCTTGCAATCTCAGTTCACTGCAACTCCTGCCTCCAGAGTTCAAGCAATTCTCCTTCCTCAGCCTCCTGAATAGCTGGGATTACATGTCACCACGCCCAGCTAATTGGGGTATTTTTAATAGAGACAGGGTTTGGTCATTTTGACCAGGGTCGTCTTGAACTCCTGACCTCAAGTGATCTGCCTGCCTCAGTCTCACAAAGTGCTGGGACTACAGGCGTGAACCACTGCACCCAGCCTCTTTCTTGACTTTTAAACATCAGAGTTTCACACTTCAGACCACACCCTTTTCCTCTTCATTGGCTCCCTCTCTAACTGCCTTCAGCCACCCCTCGGAATCAGTTTAAATCTCTCACGTTTATCTCCAGGCCAGGTGCCTTATTTGAGTATGCAGATGCCTCAAACACACATGTGACTCACAACCAGTTGTCCTTCATTGACACCGCCTAGCACTCAACCCCTTTATGCCCAAAACCGAACTCCTGCTTTGGCTGTGCTCAACTGGTTTCCTCAAAGCTTTTTCATCTTAGCAAGGAACTGGAAGTCATCCTTAATGGGTCTGCTTCCCTTTATGTATTAGTTCAGGTAATCCTAAAAAATTCTCAAGTCTTTCCACGTATCTCCACCACTGACACACCACCCCAGTCTAAGGATGTTTGTCTCTCTCGGGGAGATGCTAAAGTGAAGCCTTCCTGTTTTCCTGTGGGAGTAAGCCATTAGTGGACACACTGTAGTCATTGTTGGCATTTTAGAATGTATGTCTGGTTATGTCACCTCCAGCCTTATCTAATCACCTTTGTGGCATCCCGTTGTTCTTAGAATAAAGATAGTGTATACTTAGGCTTCCTATAACCTGACCTCTGCTCTCTCTCACTGTTCTTACTTTGAACTACTCTCCTTTTTTACCATCTGCATTACTTTCCTTTCATTTTCAAGAATATTTTAATCACCACCCCACCTCAGTGTTTTCATACATGTCATCACCTTGGTCTGCCACTCTGTTTTTACCTCACACTTCTTTAACTTATTTGTTGACTCCTATGGTGACACAAAGATGTGCCACCCAAATCCTCCCTCAGGAAAGATGTGATGTTCCAGCTTCAACTGTAAGCCCCTTCAAGGACTACCTCAGCTTCAGGGATCCATCCACATTGCCGAAGAGCATGCCGTTTTTAGAGAGACCCACATCCGGTGACTGACTGAGTGGAGCATCTTCAAACAACTTGAATGGACCATTGTAGCTACAGAGCTCCCCATGGGATCCCCTGAGGCTGGCATCACAGTTTGACTTCTCCCTCTGCTGAACACTGTTTCTTTCCCTTCCTTTCACAAATGTAGATCCTGATGGTTCTCTCTAATAAACTTTCTGCCCAAGAAACTGTCTCAGAATCCATTTCCAATATACTCCTTCTCCAGAGGTTGGCTTAGATGTCACTTCCTGAAGGAAGCTGTGCATTAGTTTTCTAGGGCTGCCAAAAAAAAAAAAATACCCAAAACTTGATGACTTATAACAACAGAAATTTTATTATCTCACACTTACGGAGGCTAGAAATCGGAAATCAGGGTGTCAGCAGGGTCATACTGTCTCTGAATGCTCTAGGGGAAGATCATTTCCTGCCTGTTGTAGCTTCTGGTGTTACCAGAAATCTTTGGTGTCCCTTAGCCTGGAGATGCATCACTCCAATCTCTGTCTCCATCTTCAAAATACATTTTCCCCTATGTTCATGTCTCTACGTCCAAGTTTTTCTCTTCTTGTAAGGACACTTTTCATACGGAACTTAGGGCCCATCCTAACCCAATAAGAAGACATCATATGAACTCAATTATACTTGCAGAGACACTTATATTAGTCTGTTCTCACACTGCTGATGAAGACATACCTGAGCCTGAGTAATTTATAAAGAGACAGAGGTTTAATGGTCTCAGTTCCACGTGGCTAGGGAGGCTTCACAATCATGGCAGAAGGTGAAAAGTACGTCTCACATGGCAGCAGACAAAAGAGAATGAGAGTCAAGCAAAGGGGAAACCCCTTATGAAATCATCAGATCTTGCAAGATTTATTCACTACCACGAGAACAGTATAGGGGAAACCACACCCATGATTCAATTGTCTCTCACTGGGTCCCTCCAAAAACACATGGGAATTATGGGAGCTACAATTCAAGATGAGATTTGGATAAGAATATAGTCAAACTATATCAACCCTATTTCTAAATAAAGTTACATTCACAGGTTTCAGAGCTTAAGACTTCAACATATCTTTTTGGGAGGCACACTTCAAACCATGAACTATATGACTGAGGACATATTTAGATGTAAGTAAGATAAGTTATAGTAGATATCTGTCATTCTTTTCAGTGATAAAACATCTTTAAACATTTTTCTTGTATTTAGAGATTTTCTTAAATCTCACCATAAAAGTCCAACATCTGTTTTCCCAGCCTCCTTTACAGTAAGGATAAAGGCACTTAACTTCCATCATCAGAAGCATTTCTGCCAAACACCGAATTCAAAGTTAGTGGTGGCAAAACAGAATACACTTCAGAATACACTGAAGAATGTATTTTGAGAAGAAAGGTGACAGTGACATCTAATTTCCAGGGACAGGGGTGTTTGAGTTCAGGTACTATCATCTGCAAACTCATAAGGTTTGTACTCAAGAGTGGTGGCCCAGTTGTCGTCACCAGACCAGTTACGTTGTGTGAGTTTGGGTAATGATATTGGATAAGCAGTTTCTAAGCAGGGCTCTCTGGCCAGCCCGAAAATTCAGTAAGGTTAACATACTTTCAAACTGCCTTCTTAAAATAGTCAGAGTTGGTATTTATTATATGCAACTGAACCCATAACTTATACAGAAATCTATCTTGGGTTAGTTACTTAAAGGAAGAAATGAGGATGAAGTAAGTAACTGTATTAGTTTGAACTTCTTTAAGGATGTAGAGGCACAGTTAGAATCCGGAACTCAAATGCTATTAGGACTTCCTATCGACTTCAGCTCATCATATCTCTGCTTTTCTCTGTGTGACAAATTTTTTCTTTCAGGCTGATTATGCTCACTGGAACCAGGATCAGCAGCAGCACCTATTCTCTCATCCTGGTTTTTGAAAGAACAGAGGAAAGGACTTCTCTTTGCCAGTTACAGTTTTAAAAATCCAGACAAAATCCTTTGATTAGCGATCTTGAGTCAAAATGCTCACTCCATGGATGAATTAGTATCATCAGGAAATTGAGTTACTATGAGTTAATTCTGTCTGCTGTGGCCAGTGAAGCAAGTTGTCGAAATCTCTTTAAGAATACCTACCAGAGCAGAGAGTAGAAAGAAATGAGCAGGCTCCCCTGAAGCAGAAGGGTTTGGGGTGGAAAAGAGTGGGTGGCATAAATATGGCCACAGGAAAAGCAATCACTGTGAGCCTGGCAACTACCTCAATTTGTGTCCACTGTGAATGCTTTCTTTCCTTTCTTTTTTTTTCTTTTTTCTTTTTTTTTTTTTTTTTTTTTTTTCTTTTTGAGACGGAGTCTTGCTCTGTCGCTCGGGATGGAGTGCAGTGGCCGGATCTCAGCTCACTGCAAGCTCCGCCTCCTGGGTTTACGCCATTCTCCTGCCTCAGCCTCCGGAGTAGCTGGGACTACAGGCGCCCGCCACCTCGCCCGCCTAGTTTTTTTTTTGTGTGTGTGTATTTTCAGTAGAGACGGGGTTTCACCGTGTTAGCCAGGATGGTCTCGATCTCCTGACCTCGTGATCTGCCCGTCTCAGCTTCCCAAAGTGCTGGGATTACAGGCTTGAGCCACCGCACCCGGCCTTTTTTTTTTTTTTTTTTTCTTTTTTTGAGACCGAGTCTTGCTCTGTAGCCCAGGCTGGAGTGCAGTGGCACAATCTCATCTTGTCTCACTGGAGCCTTGGCCTCCTGGGTTCAAGCGACTCTTGTGCCTCAGCCTCCAGAGAACCTGGGATTACAGGCATGGCCCACAACACCTAGCTAATTTTTGTATTTTTAGTAGAGACGAGGTTTCACCATTTTGGCCAAGTTGGACTCCAACTCCTGGCCTCAAGTGATCCGCCCACCTCAGCCTCTCAAAGTGCNGATCTCCTGACCTCGTGATCTGCCCGTCTCGGCTTCCCAAAGTGCTGGGATTACAGGCTTGAGCCACCGCACCCCGGCTTTTTTTTTTTTTTTTTTTTTTTTTTTTTTTTTTTTTTTCTTTTTTTGAGACCGAGTCTTGCTCTGTAGCCCAGGCTGGAGTGCAGTGGCACAATCTCATCTTGTCTCACTGGAGCCTTGGCCTCCTGGGTTCAAGCGACTCTTGTGCCTCAGCCTCCAGAGAACCTGGGATTACAGGCATGGCCCACAACACCTAGCTAATTTTGTATTTTTAGTAGAGACGAGGTTTCACCATTTTGGCCAAGTTGGACTCCAACTCCTGGCCTCAAGTGATCCGCCCACCTCAGCCTCTCAAAGTGCTGGGATGACAGGCGTGAGCCACTGTGCCCGGCCACTGTGAATATTGTCTGTGCTTACAGGTAAAGTTTTATCTATGCCTACAAATAGTACCAAGTACTAAGTCTTTAGAACTTAAAATAAAATAATTAAATAGATCTTATATGCATGAATTTGAGTATGGGCTTCATGTATGCACAAATTCTTCTGCTACACACTGCTATATTCTCAGTGTCTTAGGGACATAGCAAATAGAATATGGAGATATTGGCATTTATTATTAAATAGCCAAATAATTAAGGAACTATCTGATTCAATGAATGAATCTAAACCAGATATTAGAGTAACCAAGGGGCAGCATGTGTTAAAAAAAAAAAAAAAAAAAAAAAAAAGTTTTGTGCCTCTTTATCCAATCTACTTCATATTTTATTTCATTTAATACTGAGATAATATAATGATAACATTACAGGATTAAAATAATTCTACTTGTTTAAATCTAAAGATTTAAACAAGTTACTTAAGTTCTGTATGATCAGAATTCCTCATCTATTCAAAGAGGATAATATTAGGACTAATGTCATAGGAGCCTTGCAACAAGTGTGACATTAAGTGGAATATAGGTTTCACTCCACAAAAGCTTACTTCTGTAATTCTATCCATCAGATCCAAGTGACTCCTAAACCACCTTACTACCATGATAACATCCATATGCCTCTGCCTGCTTTGACTCTCTATCCCAATGCTGTTGCTTTGTTCCAGTATATCTATACTCTATAGAAAAACACTTAGTCTCTTCTTTAAAAAAAAAAAAAAAAAGGAAAGTAGATCTTCCAAAATAAAGACAAGAAACAAAAGAAATTTTTCTCTAACTCCATCTAACCTTGATGTTGGAAGTGGAAAACAATGAAATGATTTCTTAAATAAATAACAAAGTGTTTTGTCTTTTTAGTGTTGTTTCCTTCCTTACAGCTTCTTTGTAGGTCCCACTGAGTCTCAGGTGCAGCTCTTTACAGCAGAAGTTAGAAGAAAGACCATTGGGAATTAGAGTAAGCTAAAGTGAGAAAAAATATAGGCATAGTCCTCCACTTCTCTATTAAAACAGTCAAATACATTCTCAAAAAAAAAAAAAAATGGAATCCCCAAAATATCTTCATGACAAACAAATTTACAGATATAGTTAGTCTATGTATAATCGTTATTTATTATTATGTATGATAATCAGAGTACAGCTCTTGTCAAGCTAATATGTCCTCACTCCTAGAGAAAGAACTAACAATAAATAGAGGTTGACTGTTAGTCTCAGATTTGAAGATATGATCAATGTAAAGCAACCAGTGAGCTTTCTTAGGCCTAAACTCATTGATCCCTGGAAGATCCATTTTTTTCTCCTTACTGATTTAAGGAAAGAAAACAAAACCAACAAACAACAACCAAAAAAGGTCAAAAACAAAAGCAAAAGAGCCTAGAATTCCTGCCCAGAATTTTCCTGTTTTTCTCTGAAAAGGAACAGTTTGGGTGAGCCTAAGTATATTTAGACAAGAAATAAACATACAGGAAATGTGTAATTAGTTTGTGATTTTATAATTAGTGTGTTCATGATATTTTTCCTCTGTAGGATACACAAATAATAGAGACTTAAAGGGCTAGAAATTTGTTTGAGTTCTTTTTGAAATATTATTTTAGGAATCTAAAAAGGACTTTAGGGTTCATCTAAAAGTTGTACCATGTGTTCTTATTATGATTTCTCTCCACTAAAGACTGTATTGTTTTATATAAAAGTACAATCTTGTCAGAGAATGAGTTATAAAATGTTAATTTCTGATCTAGCTATCATTTTATTATGTAATTCTATCTTTAAGCCAAATATATAATGAACAAATTACTTCATAAAATGAAAAGGCTTGCCTTATCAAATTACTGTTTTATGGGCATTAAAAAGAAAAGCAGATTACATTTGTTTTGTTGAATATTTTTTTAAGAGAGATAATTCTGTAAACTTCTTGGGAAAGATGAAAAACATTCTTATCCACACATCATCTGAAGATGTACTTACTTCTTACTGCAACGCTTTCAAATTTATAACCAGAAAATAGCTTTCACTCATGATTTTTAGAAGTTTTAGTTCTGCCATCTGGAAAAATCATTCATTCATCCATACATCTATTTTTTCATTTGTTCTGAAATACAATTTTATCACCAGTGGTACTATATGCCAGGTATCAGCATGGTCATGTGAACAAGCTGATTCTCCATTATTACAGCCACTCTTGTACCAATTCCTTTAACTTTCTTGATTCTCTATCTTGACCTTGTCCTCACAGATATTTGTATGCCTGGTCTGTCCTCATCATTCATTTCTCAGCTCAAATTTCATCTCCTCAAAGGTATACCATTGGTCATAATATCAAAGCTAGTACATTCTCAATCTGTCATCTTACCTTATTGATTTTACTAAGGTAATTACCATCAGAATCTATAATATTCCTTCAGTCGTTTGTATAATTATTGTCCATACCCATGAGCAAGAATATAAGTTCCATGAGAGCAAGTGGCCTAGCCTATATTGTTCAGTGTTAGATCTCCAAAACCTTGAAGAAAAAAAAATTTAGTGAGTAAATAAATAAATCCTAGTTGGAAATGGATATAGATATTTATCAAATAATAACACATAACCGTAAAACTCAACAATGTTAAGTTCTACAAGATAGTTGAAAATAGTTTTGCGAGTGTGTGTTGTAGGAAAGTTTAACCATGTCAAAGCCAGTTTGAAAAATACCAAATTAACCCAGCCATATGAAGGACTCTTACCCTTATCCAAAAAGCCCAAGAATAGGCTAGTNAAAAAAAAAAAAAAAAAAATGGAATCCCCAAAATATCTTCATGACAAACAAATTTACAGATATAGTTAGTCTATGTATAATCGTTATTTATTATTATGTATGATAATCAGAGTACAGCTCTTGTCAAGCTAATATGTCCTCACTCCTAGAGAAAGAACTAACAATAAATAGAGGTTGACTGTTAGTCTCAGATTTGAAGATATGATCAATGTAAAGCAACCAGTGAGCTTTCTTAGGCCTAAACTCATTGATCCCTGGAAGATCCATTTTTTTCTCCTTACTGATTTAAGGAAAGAAAACAAAACCAACAAACAACAACCAAAAAAGGTCAAAAACAAAAGCAAAAGAGCCTAGAATTCCTGCCCAGAATTTTCCTGTTTTTCTCTGAAAAGGAACAGTTTGGGTGAGCCTAAGTATATTTAGACAAGAAATAAACATACAGGAAATGTGTAATTAGTTTGTGATTTTATAATTAGTGTGTTCATGATATTTTTCCTCTGTAGGATACACAAATAATAGAGACTTAAAGGGCTAGAAATTTGTTTGAGTTCTTTTTGAAATATTATTTTAGGAATCTAAAAAGGACTTTAGGGTTCATCTAAAAGTTGTACCATGTGTTCTTATTATGATTTCTCTCCACTAAAGACTGTATTGTTTTATATAAAAGTACAATCTTGTCAGAGAATGAGTTATAAAATGTTAATTTCTGATCTAGCTATCATTTTATTATGTAATTCTATCTTTAAGCCAAATATATAATGAACAAATTACTTCATAAAATGAAAAGGCTTGCCTTATCAAATTACTGTTTTATGGGCATTAAAAGAAAAGCAGATTACATTTGTTTTGTTGAATATTTTTTTAAGAGAGATAATTCTGTAAACTTCTTGGGAAAGATGAAAACATTCTTATCCACACATCATCTGAAGATGTACTTACTTCTTACTGCAACGCTTTCAAATTTATAACCAGAAAATAGCTTTCACTCATGATTTTAGAAGTTTTAGTTCTGCCATCTGGAAAATCATTCATTCATCCATACATCTATTTTTTCATTTGTTCTGAAATACAATTTTATCACCAGTGGTACTATATGCCAGGTATCAGCATGGTCATGTGAACAAGCTGATTCTCCATTATTACAGCCACTCTTGTACCAATTCCTTTAACTTTCTTGATTCTCTATCTTGACCTTGTCCTCACAGATATTTGTATGCCTGGTCTGTCCTCATCATTCATTTCTCAGCTCAAATTTCATCTCCTCAAAGGTATACCATTGGTCATAATATCAAAGCTAGTACATTCTCAATCTGTCATCTTACCTTATTGATTTTACTAAGGTAATTACCATCAGAATCTATAATATTCCTTCAGTCGTTTGTATAATTATTGTCCATACCCATGAGCAAGAATATAAGTTCCATGAGAGCAAGTGGCCTAGCCTATATTGTTCAGTGTTAGATCTCCAAAACCTTGAAGAAAAAAAAATTTAGTGAGTAAATAAATAAATCCTAGTTGGAAATGGATATAGATATTTATCAAATAATAACACATAACCGTAAAACTCAACAATGTTAAGTTCTACAAGATAGTTGAAAATAGTTTTGCGAGTGTGTGTTGTAGGAAAGTTTAACCATGTCAAAGCCAGTTTGAAAATACCAAATTAACCCAGCCATATGAAGGACTCTTACCCTTATCCAAAAAGCCCAAGAATAGGCTAGTTGAAACATACATTGTTGAGCTAAAAGGTTACTTTTGTTACAGTCTGAAAGCTAGATCAGGGTGCGAATGAGTTTCTGGAGACTGGTCTATACTTCACACAAGAGATCAGGGGATATTAGTGTAAAAGGAGATCAGAAGAACAAATTTGACAAGGATTTAGGGGGTAAAAATTATCTAAAGTTGGCCACGCATTGTGTATGAAAACAAGAGGTTGCAACATACAACTCATCTGTCCTGAGCAACTGCATGGATGGTGGTGACATTCTGAAGTGGGAGACTCTGGAAGAAGACCAAGTTTAGTGGGTAAAAAGATATGCTGTGCTGAGTTTGAGGAATCCTTGAGATAGCTGAGTGGTGATTTTGAATAAGCAATTGAGTATATGGGTCTCCAGTTCAAAGGCAAAGTCTGAACTGGAGAGCTAGAATTTGGGGTTATCTATAATGGAAATCACCGATGTGGGTGACATCACCTGGAAAATCAGTGTTTTACTTCCTTTCTCATCCAATTTAGATGGCACTCTCCATCATTATAACCACCATTCTTGTACTTTTTAAAAAACTTTCTTGCCTCTCTGTATTTCTATGATGCCTGCTGAGGGAATTCTGGATAGATTAATCTGTTTCACTTCTTCACTCCCAGATAATACTGGAGAAAACCAACAACCTTGCAGATTGTTGCCTTTATAGATTCATGGGTATTTAATATCAATTGACCTTTAATGGTAATCAGCAATTCTTCCTTTTGCTCCACTCAAGTATGTATCTAATTTTCTGCAGAAACTATGTTAAGCCTTCAGCATTTATACTAATCCCATCATTTACCACTCTCAATCTCAGTAAGTAACTCTGTTTCTTGAGTTGCAGGGAAATCAGGAACAAAACATTGAAATTGTTGAACAGAAAATTTCTCAATCTCCTATCACCAATTTTACAAACTCTTAGATGCAACATAAGATAGAACTTGAGAGTATAGGCTTTACATTCAGACAGCTGGTTATTTTTGGACAAGTACATAATATTTCTGTGCCTCAGCTTTTTTGTCTGTGAAATGTACACAATCCTAATATCTAATGTAAAAGGAGATTGCATGGTTGAATGGACTAGAGCAGTGGTCTCAAACTTGAGCAAGTATCACAGTCACCTAGAAATCTTGTTATAGCAAAGAGCCTTTTCTTAGAATTTTGCAGAATGATCTTTCTAACAATTTCCTAGGTGATGCTGACACTGTAGCACAACAACAAAAAACATACTTTCAGAACCACTGATCTAGTAGTACATGTGAAGATTGGGGAATGTGGTTGCACATAATAAGCATTCAGAAAATTTTGCCATCTATCCATCTATCTATCTATCTATCTATCTATCTATCTATCTATCTATCTATACACACACACATAAATATATACATACACACATATATATACACACACATGCGTGCGCACGCACACACTCTTTCTATATTTCAATGATAATTGCAGTATTATCCACAATCGCCAAAGTATGGAATCAACCTAAGCATTCATCAGTGGATGATTGGATAAAGAAAATATCACATATACCTAATGGAATACTATTCATTTATCCTTTATAGAGAAGGAAATTATATCACGTGTGACAACATGGATGAAATTAGAGGTCATAATGCTAAATGCAATAAGTTAGGCATAGAAAGACAAATACTGCATGATCTCACTTATACATGGAATCTTAGAAAGTTCACACTCATAGAAGCAGAAAATAGAATGGCAGTTGTCAGGGGCTGGGTGGCAGGGAGCTGTTGGTCAAAGGGTACCAAGTTTCAGTTAAATAGGAGGAGTAATTTCTGGAGATCCATTGTGGTTATAGTAAATAATAATTTATTATATACTTGAAAAATATTAAAAGATAAAATTAAAAATTCTCACCATAAAAAATGATAAGTATGTGCTGTGGTCCAAATGTTTGTGTTCTCCCAAAGTTCATATGTTGACACCCAGATTCCAATGTGATAGCATTAAGAAGTAGGACCTTTTGGGAGGTGATTCAGTCAGGAGGCAGAGCCCTCATGAAGGGAACTGGTGCCCTTATGAAAAAGGGCCACGGTAGCTTGTTTTTTCCTTCTGCCATTTGAGGACACAGCAAAAAAGCACCATTTGTGAAGCAGAGATTGAGCCCTCACTAAACATGAAATCTGCCAGAGCCTTGATCTTAGACTTTCCAGCCGCCAAAACTGTAAGCAATAAATCTCTGTTGCTTATAAATCACCCAGTTTAAGGTATTTTGTTATAGCAGCCTGAATGGACTAAAACTATATGTGAAGTAATTGATATGTTAATTAGACTGATTCAATTATCTCACAGTATATACCTATACCAAAATACCATGTTGTATGCCAAAAATATATACATTTTTTATTAGTCATTTGTACTTTAGTAAAGGTGGATGGGCTTTTGTAGATAAACATAATAGAAATGGAGAATTTATAGAACATTTATGTATTTTTACCACAGGAAAGAAATGAGGCAAGAAGTGAAAGTGTGCAAGTGAGACTCACCTGTACATTCACCACACCCTAGATTCCCTTTGAAATGGAGACTATTGTTTAAGTTAATAACATGTAATGGACAAAAAAAAAGTGCATCACATCAATGACACATATATGAAAAGCAAAGAAACTCAAGGTCTAATTAGGTTCACTTTGGGAGAAAGTCTCAGGAGGAGTCAAGTTAAGCCATATAAAAATGAATTAAGTTAGCTCAGAATACTTGGGAGCTCCTGGAAACTGCATATTTATTGTTTCTAACAAAATTTGTTTTTAACTAGTACTTATAAACATATAGTTGCCTATCAGTTTATGTCTTTAACTCTTCCAGTCAACATTGCTACCTAGGAGAAATCTGGGACTGAAAAATAGAACAAGTTCATTGGCTGCGTGATTACCATTATTTAAGTTACCAGTTTGATTCCTTTGCCTGGGAAGGTTGAGTCCTATTGCACATTTACAAATCATGAATTTGTGATAAACAAATTCACAGATCCTGTATGGTTTCAGACTTGCATGTCTGACTGACTGCTACATAACTCTGCTTGAATATTTCAGGCACTTTAAATTCAATATTTACAAAACTGAACTCACCATCTTTCCCTACACCTGCTTTCCTACTTTTGTTTTCTATCTTAGTAAATGGAAACTTCCCCAACACAGTTGCTAGTATCAGAAAACAAGACAGTAATTTTCTTTCTTTCCTCTTCCTCAATCTATAATCTCTTCATCTTATTAATAATTAATATATTCTATTGAGTCTACCTCTTACATTTTTAAATCAATTTATCCACCATTTACAACTTACTTTTCCAAGCTATCACCATCCTTCCTGTAATAGAAGAGATGATATTGTCTGATGTGGACATGCAA
Source organism: Rhinopithecus bieti (assembly GCF_001698545.2). Classification (NCBI taxonomy): domain Eukaryota; kingdom Metazoa; phylum Chordata; class Mammalia; order Primates; family Cercopithecidae; genus Rhinopithecus; species Rhinopithecus bieti. The sequence continues at coordinate 2,324,445 of NW_016807465.1, read as the reverse complement.
TGGAGAGAAAAAAGTCCCACATTACCAAATTATTTCTGCATAATGCTTAGGTTCTTTCTGGTAGATAATAATAGTTGTCAAAGAAATGTCAAGTATCAAGGATTAACTACTCTCCTATTACCCTGCTATTAACTTTTAATAAAAGCAAGTATCAGGCCAAATTCTGACAAATACATAGACATTTATTAGACAGATAGTCTTTAGCAAAACCATAAACTCAATTATTGCCTTCACACCTTCTGATTGGCACCACACAATCAGAAATCCCCTAAACTAATGCCTGAGTGGAGAAACAATCAAGGTTCAAACCTCAGACACCATCCTTAATTCTCACATCCTGTCAGGTAAAGTTTGAAGGTATATAAATTTTAGTCATTCTACATGTCTTGAAAATATTTAACTTAACAAATGATATTCTCTTTCTAGCATTCATTTAGCTAATTGACAGGTGTCTAGTTACATCAATAAACACTATTTTTATCATTCAGTATGTTATTTATCAAACAATTAGTTGTTGTTGGAGATAGGACTGGAGAAGGACTTTCAGTGGTAGACCCTGGGATATGGTTGTTTTTGATTTGAGGCTAGTTGACCACCTTCTTTGGCTGTGCAATCATGGTGTATGTTAGATATCCAGGCCCAGATCTTAAACTAACTGGAAACGGTATAGGTATAGTAGCGATATATAGTATATACGCCTATATATAGGTAGTATATATATATATAATATCACACTGATTACTCTAAAATATTTTAATGTAATATACAGACATTCTAGCAGTGGTTTTAGTCTTTCCTTCTCTATAACCTTAAGGTACTTCTTAAATTAGAATTCTGATCATATTAATTTTTTAAAACTAATCAGTGGCTTCCCATTGTTCTGATTATAAAATAAAATTTTAGCCTCATCTTGCACTTACCTTTCTATCCTCCTCTTTCACTATCACCTTCACAAATCACCTTCACTCTTTGTGATTCAACTCTCCTAAATATCTACTGAAAATATACTTTTTGAACTTTTCATATACTCTTCCATTTGCCTGGGGAACATTTTCTTTCTCCTTCACCTGTTCACCTTGTATCTACCCTTCAAGAGATGGGTTATATATCAGCCTGTCACTTCCTCAAGAAGCTTTTCTTTTTTAAAAAAGTCAGAGAGTCACACTCTCCTCTGTTACCCAGGGTGTAGTGCAGTGACATGATTATGGCTCACTACAAGCTTGACTTCCCTGGATCAAGTGATCCTCCCACCTCAGTCACCCAAGTAACTGTGACTACAAACATGTGCCACAACAGTAAGCTATTTTTTTGTTTGTTTGTTTTTTTAAGGAACAGGGCCTCACTATGTTGCCCAAATTGGTCTTGAACTCCTGGGCTCAAGTGATTATCTTGCCTTGGCCTTCCAAAGTATTGGGATTTTAGGCATGAGCCACCATGCCTGAGCACAAGAAGCTTTTATGGACTGCAATTTCAAAAAAAAAAAAATGTTCCCACATTAGTCTGTGAAACATCTTTCATAATACTAATTACACGAACTTGAAATTCTCATTTCCACTTTGATTTGCTTGTTTCTATTACTTATCAGACCAAATGGAATAACTCTTACAATTCTTAGCACAATCCCCAGAACAAACTTGTTCTCAACAAATGTCATAGTCCTTCTCTTTTATTCCCCGTATCCCCAACAGTTCTTAATGTCAACTTTAGGTTTTGTCTATAGAATAGTTTATTTCTAGAAAGATTAATGAGTTGAACATGCTTCATTTTATAATTGAATTTATTTAGGAAAACAGTAGCAGGCAAAATTATACTATTTTTGAGCCTTTTAATTCAAAAGATGAGTAGTACAATGCAAAATGCCTTGATTTGGTGTTTATATATTTTCTTTCCCATATTTAAAAAAAAATGCTCCAATTCTCAGATCTCCCAAAACCTTGTGTTACAAAAGCCAAATTTAACCCATTTGTGATTGTAATACAATGTTCAACTGTGGTATTATCTATGCACCTCCAAAGAATGGCTTGACCTCAACCCCTGTGCTCCTGCCTACAAATTGCCATTTACTTTTATTTGGGACATTAGTATATAGCTTTATCTATGGTTTCATTATATCATTAGTAGTTTATACCTTTAGAGTCTAAAATCTTTGACTCAAGAGTTTATGGAAAAATGGAGAAATATGTATATATTAGATTATTATCAACTAACTCTTCATAGTTGGCTGAAGCCTTAATAATGATAGGTTAATCAGCATTTGAATAATAATTCTGGAAAAGATTAGGAAAACATAAATTGTGCTTACACAATTGTGCTCATGCAGTAGCTAGTACCTAACAGCTGTAGTGAAAATCTTTTAAATGTGAATTGGCTCAGCTACCTGCCCATGTGTTACCACTTTGAAATCAGCGAAATGCAGTATAGTGAGAGCATCCTTGGACTTCCCTTCCTCCACGTTGAAGGCTGGTCACAATGCTGTGGGTCTACTGGCATTGGATCTCACAGAAACATTGATGAAATCATTTTTGCTTACGATGCTTCATAAAAAATGGCCTCTTTAGAAAACTTAGACCCAGTTTGAGTGCCTGGACTCTGTTTATCCTTAGGGTAACAGTTTTACCTCTGGCCATTCAGGTAGATCAGGTTGTCAACTGCAAATACCCTTTTCCCAAAGTATAAAGAGTACATCCTCATATTTATCTGTATTCACAAGAGGAGAAAAGTTTCTTAAGAATTATATTTAAACAGATATTCTCACTTGCCATAAACAAACAGATTTAAGTATGCCATAATATTGCAAAAAGCCTTTTTTTTTTTTTAAATGGAAAAGCTAGAGACCATCAAAAAAATAAAGCTAATCAAGCAGGCCTCCATTTTGGGTGGTAGCCCAGAATGGCAGAGGAAGCAGGTTTAGAAACACAACAGGCAGAGACACAGATAATCATCATGAGAACAGGCAAGTGCAGATTTACCATGAAGCTAATGATGCTTAAACTATGGAGCCCTCCTATCTAACTGCTGAGAGCGCAGGGAGTTTCTGGAAATTGTAGAAGGTTCTAGTTAAATAGAGTAAAAAACATTGGAAGCAACTCTGATAAATAACCGTGAAATATCGTCGATGAAATTAATCTCTATCTCCAAAGCTCTAGTAATTGTTGATTCTAAATATTTACTTTGGAGCCTCATTATGAGTTTGTAGTTATACATTTTTTTCTTCTACCTCTACCTCAAATGATATCAGTTTCAGGCCTCACAGGATGTGGACCTTTCCTGAACGAACAGAAAAGACTAAAGGAGTTTCATTTCATTTCCTGTTAGCTCCCATTACTAATATTTTCATTTGTAGCTTGGAGGTCATGGTCTATGTTTCGGGAGCTACCGTTAGATATATGGGCTTTCTTCACAAATTTATGGGTATTTCTGTTCAAGATTCAATAGTAAGATAAAAATAATCTGTAAACGTACTTGAAACAGTGGAATTTAATTTGACTGGGAGGATCGGTGCTAACAATGTCATTTTAGAAAAACATAATTATTTTGACATTTTATCCATATAACACATGAAATGTGAAATGAGCTTCATGGATGAAAAACGCACTGATGGCTGCTAAGTTTTACACTGTATAAACAAGAATTGAGCTGCTGCAATAGAAAAACATAAAATTTTAGTTTAGATGCTAGATATGCAGACAATAAAATACCCTAAATGAAAGAAGGTTATTAATCCTATAATGAGATTAGAGTATCATGTGCATTTATGTACCTGTAAATAGAAGAAGAAACGAGTTTGTCTCCACACACAATTAGAGGTATATGCCAAATTTATATTTTAAACGTTTAAGACAATTATCCTTTGGGAAAAATCACTTTTAAAGGATATCATAATTATAGTTTTATTTTTGCGACATGGAAATCATTACATTTTCTAAGTCATGAAAAATACCAAATAGAGAATATCGAACTTCAAAAGAAGATACAGAGGCAAAGATTAGTTGTGATTTTGCACATTTAAAAAAAGAAATAAAAAGAAATGTGTTTATTTGAAAATAGTTCTAAGCGAGAAAAGATCAGAACCCTACAAATTCTAAAGCATTTTACTAGTCATTAGCTTCAGTGGAAATATAAACTTGAACTCTGCAAAGACAGCAACAAGGGATTGTAGAACACATTTAGATGTAGACTACATTAGAAAAGTGACTTGGTCAGCCTCAGTGGCTCACACCTATAATTCTAGCACTTTGGGAGACTGAGGCAAGTGAATCACTTGAGGCCAGGAGTTCGAGACCAGCCTGGCCTACATGAAGAAACCTCATTTCTACTAAAAATACAAAAATTAGCCAGGCATGGTGGTGGGCACCTGTAATCCCAGCTACTTGGGAGGCTGAGGCAGGAGAATCACTTGAACTCGGAGGTCAGAGGTTGCAGTGAGCCAAGATCATGCCACTGCACTCCAGCCTGGGAAACAGAGTGATTCCATCTCAAAAAATACTCTGTCTCAAAAAAAGAAAAAAAAAGAAAAAGAAAAGTGACTTATTTTGCCCATTTAAGAAAAATGCAGATTAGCATTGATCTTCCTTGATCTTATATGACCACATTCTTCTCATATGTTATGAAATTCCAGGAGATAAAAGCAAAATGCAAATATCACTTCAATGTTTTCATTGTGGTAGATGCGTTTGCCTAAAGTAGTGTTAAAGAGTTCTCAGTAGTGTTGTAGATGATCTCTAAGCCCTTGTCTGTCACCGGGATACAGACTACCTCAACAAGAAATTTTTAAATGCATTAACTTGAATGTATGATATACTGTTTTCATATTGCCTAAAGGATTTGACTTCTACTCTCAATTATAATTAAAATTTAAAAAGCTGGAAAGATACAGATACTGGTTTTGATAAGTCACAAGATGAAAGTTATAATCCTCTAATCCTCATTCAGCTATCCAATTAATAACTGGATTACAGTTTCTCTGAAAAAAATGCTCACATTGTTCACATCTTTCTGGACAGCACACAGCTTGTTAAACTACTTTGGGTGCATTGAGTTTGAAATATATATCAGAGAACAACTATGTAGAGTATCTGATATTCACTTTTAAAATGTTGTATCACTAAAAATCACTTATCTAATACCTGCATAAACTATATGAAAATCTGTTATATTCCTTGAGGAATTCATGTCATCAACCTGACAGTTTACCAGATGTAATAAAGACAGCTTCTAAGATTGGGTCTTTTTAAAAGGTCTCTCTGCCCCAGTAATACCTCTTAAAATTATTCTGCTATCTTTTAGTACTTTTATTTAATTAGAGACAGAAAATTGAAAAAAAGAAGACAAAACAGAAACTCTAATCTGATTTAGAAATAGGAACATTTACTTATTTTGTTCAAGAAAGCAATACAATTACTTCTCTTTCTTGCTTCTCCTGAAAGCAGTGCTTATATTTACCAAGCTTTTATAACAAAACACAATTAATATCTGCTGCTGTATGTTTATCCACTGAACCACACAGTCAATATCACCATTGAAAACTGGTCATATCATCTTAAAGATATTAAAAAAAAAAGTCATAGTTTCTTCTGTAAGATTTATCTTAACATAGGCTAATTCCATAAGCTAATTCATGATTTTTTTTTTTTTAGATTTACAGAAAACTGTTGAAGTTAACACAGAAATAGTGCACCCAGTTTCCTCTGAATTACATTACATTAATGAACCAATATTGGCACTTTATTATTAATGAAGTTCGTACTTTATTCAGAGTTCCTTAGTTTTTAATTTCATGTCCTTTTCCTCTTCCAGGATCTCATTTAGGGCACTACATTGCATTTAGTCATCATGTATCCTTAGGTTCTTCTTGTCTGTTACAGCTTCTCAGACTTCCTTGGTTTTGGTGACCTTGACAATTTTGAAGAGATATGTACTAGTCAGATATTTTGTAGAATGTCCCTCATGTGGGCTTTGCCTGCTTCTTTATCTGGATTTTATTTATTTATTTTTTATGTATTTATTTATTTATTTTGGTTTTGAGTGTTTTTTTTTTTTTTTTTCACAATTAGGCAAACATACCTGTTTTGGAGAGAAAGAACACAGAGGTTTGTATCATTTTCATTATATCCTATGAAGGAACGCACTATCAATATAACGTCACTATTGACCTTAATCACTAGAATGGAGTACTACATTGTTTTTGCTGTTGTAATTTTCTAATTTTGGTTCTATTGGTTAGTAGTGTTAGTAACAGCAAAATCAAAACTGATTGTTTAGATTTGCTGTATTCCCTGAAATCTTAAACTCAATCAGTTGTTTCTCAAATATTCAAATTAGCATTCGAAAGAGATGCTTTTTATAAGTCACATAAAATCCTTTAAATAATCTGTTATCTTGAACACTTTAGGATTCTCAGGATTTTTTCCATTGAAAATGTTTCTAACTTACTGTTTGTATATGTGAGCATATTTTCTTCTCTATTAAAAAAAGTGTGAATAGAAATGTACAAAACAATTTTCAGCTGTACTAAAGGGATAATGATTAAACTAAATAAAAATCACTGAAAGAAAATGTAGAAAAATAAGAAATATTAATATATATTATTCCTTTTAAGAAGGGAAGTCTTTCTTAAAACAAGACCTACTTTAGAATCAATAATAAAGCAATTACCAGCTCGATTATTAAATGTTAAAAAGTTCTGAACAACCAAAAAAAGTGCTATAAAGAAAGTTAAAATCTAATGAAATGAAAGACTGGGAGAACATATTTTCAATATGTGTAAAATTATCAATAATCAGAATATTGTCAATCTTTTTTTTTTTTGAATAAAATCATTTTATTATTTAAATAAAGCAAGAATTCTAAATATTGTCCAGTTACTTTAGTTACAACATGTATAGATCCCAGATAGAACAAATAACAATTGTGTTAGATTTATAGACTTCTAAAATCCTGTATTTCTATATGTGAATATAGATTTTGCTAGCAGATGACATAACTGTGGAATCATCTGATCTGCATATTTCATAGATTACTTATAAACACAGACTAGAAACCAAAATAATGTGAGGGGAAGGAGATCTTTTGATCTGGGACCATGTATTTCTGTTCTTGTAATGTCTTGAAAGCATGTCACCACCATCTTGGTTCAGTTACTTCTCCATAAAAGTAAAAGCAGTAAGAGATTAACCGAAGGCTGAATTCAAAGTAAATGCCAAAAAAGTTTTTTACAGCAGTGTAAAAATTGTTACAGTGAAAAGAAATAACCTGACTGAAGTTTGAAATGCTACAGTTTTGAGGTAAAGGGTGTTATGGCAAACTGAAAATAATCTTCCCTTAAAAAAATAAAGTCCCTTCTTGTTCATCGATATCTAGGAAACTGAAATCTGGTTCTGGTAATAATAATAATATAATTACTATTAAAAATGTGAAGGTCAGAGATATGACAGTACCACAATTTATGTACATAAAGAACAACATTGATTTCGACAGGAAGATTTCCAACAAGTATTACAGAGCACTCCATACTCGTTGTGCATTCTTTAAACTTCATGGTAAAAAAAAAAAAGGTGAAACTCTTTTTGTAAACTTTCTTTTGAGACAGCATCTCCCTCTGTCACCCAGACTGGAGTGCAGTAGTGCTATCATAGCTCACTATAACCTTGAACTTCTCAGCTCAAGTGATCCTCCCACCTTAGCCTCCTGAGTAGCTAAGACTACAGGTGTGCATCACCACACTTGGCAAATTTTTTTAAATTCTTTTTTGTTTTTGAGATGGAGTTTCGCTCCTGTTGCCCAGCCTGGAATAGAATGGCGCAATCACGGCTCACCGCAACCTCCGCCTCCCGAGTTCAAGCTATTCTCCTGCCTCAGCCTCACAAGTAGCTGGGATTACAGGCATGTGCCATCATGCCCAGCTAATTTTGTATTTTTAGTAGAGACGGGGTTTCTCCATGTTGGTCAGGCTGGTCTGGAACTCCCGACCTCAGATGATCCACCTGCTTTGGCCTCCCAAACTGCTGGGATTGCCTGGCCTAATTTCTAAATTTTTTTGTAGAGATGGGGTCTGGCTATGTTGCTCAGGCAGCTCTTGAACTCCTGGCCTGAACAATCCTTCTGCCTTAGCCTCCCAAAGTGTTGATTACAGGTGTGAGCCTGACGGTTTTTAAACTGTTGAAAATTTTGTATAATCCAAGAATTATACAATTACCTTTTAGCTGTTGTAACATTGTTGAAACATTGAAATGAACATGTACTCAGGTTAATTTTGAAACCCTTGTAAAATACATGATGTAGAAGTCCAGTTGAGGCTATCCTGCTACTAATACTCAATTAGAGGCAGTAAACAATGTTCTTTTATAAATTATTGATATTTTAACAGATAAATTGTCTAGATAATGTGTAAAATGCTAGTCAAAGTTATATTTTTGAAAACATCAATATTTAAATGTATTTGCTCAGTACCAATTTGGCATGACTTTTTGTTGTAAACATTTTATATTTTAAATCATTTTTATTAAAAAACATAATATACCTAATGACTTTGGAATGTGATATAGAGTTCTTGTGACTAAAATTTGAATTTTCCACTATTTTATATTAACAATTTGATTTATATAGCAAACAAAATGACTTTTATGAAGAATTTTGTTTTGTTCTCTGAGTATTCCCTGTTCTTACTTCTTGGATATGAGGCCTTATTTTCCTATTATTGGGGGGAAATATAATTTTTCCTCAAACCTCATAAAATTATAGTTAGAACAGAACCCAGTGACAAAAGACAGATTAAAAACAGCAAAATGAACAAGTTTAGTAATGTGTGCAGTGTGCATCACATGAGAGTAACTTTAATGGAAAGTAACTCAAAGCAGTGGCTGAGAACTCTGGCTTATATAGCATCTTCAACAAAGGACAATACACTTGTAGAGAAATGACAGGAAAAAGGAAAACAGTTTTGGGCTTCCAAATGTGGGAAACCGTGGAAGGTAAATGTATGTGAAGAAACTAATGGAGTAAGATTAGTTTGCAGATTCCTCTGGTGCTGTCTCTGGGCTGCTATGACAACTAGAATTGTTTCCAGTAAAGGGCAATTTATATCCTCTGTTTAAGCAAAGCGGGAGGATAGGAAGAGCTCTTCCTGTGTTTGTTGCTTCTTAATTGTCTTTAGCTAAAAAATAATTTTTTATCAAAGAGGCATATTTTGGGGTTACATATTCTGTTTTATTTTTTCCACTATAGAAAGCTACGTAAAACAAGTGTAGAATCTACTGAACTATTATTAGGCATATTTCCTCATACCTATCACCTAGGTCAAGAAATAGAACTGTGCCTTCCATTCCATAATTCTTTGAGCATTTCTTTATTTTCTGGCACTTCAAGATATTCTAGCTTATCTTGTACTTTCTTTGTGTCAGCCCTGGAATTAGCTATTTCTTCAAAGAGCTCTAGATCATTTGATTGGAAAAAAATGGTCTTTACAAACTGAGATCTGGGCAATGATTGTGCTCATCACTACCATTATTATCTTGCTAAATCAGATAATCTTTTAAAAAAGTTTTAAAGTACTGAAAGAATATAATGATCTTTTCAGAGTTTTTGAGACGTGCAATTTGAATAATTTTGATGATAAACTGTTGCAAACTTACAAATAGAAACTAAGTGATGGATAATATTAGATGGGGTATCAATGTATGATGAACTACAAATATTACTTTTTTTTTTTTTTTTT
>NW_016807465.1:2275352-2314522 GCF_001698545.2 Rhinopithecus bieti | reverse complement strand
CTTGTACTGTCATATCAAAATGTAAAGTAAGCCAATAATGAAATACCTTTCCCACTAATCCAATTGGCAAAAATGTAAACATCAAATAGTTCTAAAGTACATGCTTTGTGGAAATGTAAATTTATACAACTTTTTTTTTTTTTTTGAGACGGAGTCTCGCTCTGTCTCCCAGCCGGGAGTGCAGTGGCCGGATCTCAGCTCACTGCAAGCTCCACCTCCCGGGTTTACGCCATTCTCCTGCCTCAGCCTCCCAAGTAGCTGGGGCTACAGGCGCCCGCCACCTCGCCCGGCTAATTTTTTGTATTTTTTTAGTAGGGATGGGGTTTCACTGTGTTAGCCAGGATGGTCTCGATCTCCTGACCTCGTGATCCAACCGTCTCGGCCTCCCAAAGTGCTGGGATTACAGGCTTGAGCCACTGCGCCCGGCCAACATTTTAACATAACAGTTTTATAGTATACACTTACATTTTCAGTGGCCACACCCTTTAGCTTAATAATTCCTTGCCTTACTATCTAGCCTAGATTTTATCTATATACAAAAATCTGTTTAGAATTAGTATTTTATAGAATTATCTGTAATAATAAACAAAATCTGCCTGTGTCCATAAATAATAAAATACAGCAATATTTTATGTAAGTAACAATGAAATAAAAGAATAAAAAAGATATATCTAACACTATTTCACTTCCTTAAGTTTTAAGTGTTTTGTTATTTTGTTGCTGTTGTAAATAGGATTGTTTTAAGAAAATTAAGAGTACCCATTTGGTTTGTTGAGTAGTTTGCTGTTAGTGTATAGAAACACAACTTATTTTGTTTGTCAGTTTTGTATCCTGAAACTTTACTGAATTTGTGTACTGATTTAAACAATTTTTTATGGGTTCCTTAGAGTTTTCTCCAAATAAGATCATTTCAACTGCAGAGAGAATTTTACTTCCTCTTTTCTGATTTGGATGCCTTTTATTTATCTTTATTTCCTAATTATTCTTTTTAGTATTCCATTTTCGCATTGCTGTAAGAACTCCTGAGACTGGGTAAGTTGTAAAGGAAATTGGTTTAATGGACTCACAGTTCCATTTGGCTGGGGGGTCTCAGGAAACTTACAATCATGACAGAAGGGTAAGCAGGCATGTCTTACATGGCAGTAGGTGAGAGAGAGAGAGCAAGAGTGGGGAAACCTGTCATATAATACCATCAGATCTCATGAGAACTCACTCACTATCACAAGAACAGCATGGGGGAAACCACCCCCATGATCCAATCACCTCCCACTAGGACCCTCCCTCCACATGTGGGGATTATGGGAATTACAATTCAATATGAGATTTGATTGGGGACACAAAGTTAAACCTTATCACTCTAGCTAAGACTTCCAGTACTATGTTGAATAAAAGTAATGAGATTGGACATTCTTGCCTTGTTTATAATCTTTGAGAAAAGGCTTTCAATTTTTCACCATCGAATATAATGTTAGGTGTGGGACTTTTTATATACTGCATTTATTATTTTGAGGTAAATTACTTATTTACCTAGTTTGTTGAGAGTTTTTCTCATAAAAGCGTGCTCAATTTTGTCAAATGCTTTTTTGCCTTTACTTAGACAATCATATGACTTTTACCCTTCATTTTGTAACTGTGGTATATCACATTAATTAGCCTGCCTATCCTGAACCCTCCTTCATTCCAGCAATAGATTCCCCTTGGTCATGGTGTATGATTCTTTCAATGTACTAGTAAATACAATTTCCTAGTCTTTTGTTGAGGACTGTTATACCTATGTTCATCAGGAATATTAGCCTATAGTTTTCTTTCTCATTTAGTGTTTCTGTCTGGCTTTAGTGTCAGGGTAATGCTGGCTGCATAAAATGAATTTGGAAGTCTTTGTTGTTCAGTTTTCTGGAGGAGCTTTAAAAGGGTTGGTGTTAATTGTTTTGGAAATGTTCATAAAATTCACAAATGAAGCCATCTGGTCTAGAGCTTTTTTTGTTGTTGTTTAAAAAGTTTGACTGCTGATTTAATTTTCTTACTTGTGAGATACTGAATTAAGATGGCAGATAGGAGGCAGGACTAGCTTGCAGCTCCCACTCACCCAGGCAGAGCAGCGTGTGTAGATTCGCATTGTGAACTTTTGCTCCAAGAACTACCACAGCAACATACCAGGAAAGCTGAGAGAATCCACAGACCCTCTGAAGGAACTGGATCACTGCTGTAGGCTCCCTGAGATGCAGAAAAACTGAGTCTCAGCGGAGAGGCTGGTGGTCTGGGGTAACTTCTCAGCCCTGGTCACTAGCTGCCCAGAAATAGACTCTGTGCTATTGGTGGGGCATGGTGGGAGTGAGACTGACCTCTAGCACCATGGGCTGCATGGGAGAGGAGTGAGGCATATGACTGCAGCCGTCCCCCGACTTCCCTGGCAACCTGTGTCACTCAGCAGAGGCAGCCATAATCCCTCCGGGAAAATAGCTCCTTTGGCCTGAGAACCCCACGCCCCAAATCAGCTGCAGTAAGCCCCGCCTAAGGAGAGCCTGCGCTCAGACATGCCTATCCTGGCCCCTACCTGGTGGTCTTTCTCTGCCTGCCCTGGTTGCCTAAGAGGAAGGACCTAATCTCTTGGGAGCTCTATGGCCCAGTCCACCACCTGAGAAACCTCATACTTAACCAGCAAGTTTGCTTCCTCCTGATAGTAATACAGCCATTGTGCTCTTGAAAGCACCACCTCCTGGCTAGAGGCCGACCAACACAAAACCAGCTCACTAAATAAAAATACAACCAAGGACCCTCACAGAGTCCACTTCACTCTCCTGCTTCCTCCACAGAAGCTGGAATCCACAGCTGAAAGACCTGAAGATAGACCACATCACAACACTCTTTGCAGACATTCCCCAGTATCAGTCTAGAGCCCAGTAGATCCGCTGGGTGGTTGGACCCAGAAGAGCAAAAACCATCATCACTGCACTTTGGCTCTCAGGAAGCCCCATCCCTAGGGGAAGCAGGAGAGCACCATTTCAAGGGAACACCCCGTGAAGCAAAAGAATCTGAAAAGCAGCCCTGGAGCCCCACATCTTCCCTCCAATATAGTCTACCCAAGTGAGAATGAACCAGAAAAACAATTCTGGTAATATGACAAAATAAGGTTCTTTATTATCTCCAAAACATCACACCAGCTCACAAGCAATGTATCCAAATCAAGACAAAACTCTTAATTGCCAGAAAAATAATTCAGAAGGTCTATTATTAAGCTAAGCAAGGAGGCACCGAGAAAGGAGAATTCCAACTTTAAAAAACAAAAAACATGATACAGAACAGGAAAGAAAAAATCTTCAGTGAAATAGTAGAAATAAAAGACAATCACAACTTCCGGAAATCAAGGACACACTTAGAGAAATGCAAAATGCACTGGAAAGTCTCAGAAATAAAATTAAACAAGCAGAAGAAAGAACTTCAATGACAAGTTCAATGACAAGACATCCAAATTAACCCAATCCATCAAAAACAAAGAAAAAAGGAATTTAAAAAAATGAACAAAGCCTCTAAGAAGTTTGGGACTATGTTAAGTGTCCGAATCTAAGAATAATTGGTTTTCCCAAGGAAGAAGAGAAATCTAAGTTTGGAAAATATATTTGAGGGAATAATCTAGGAAAATCTCCCTGGCCTTGCTAGAGATCTAGACATCCAATATAAGAAGCTCAAGGAATACCTGGGAAATTCATCACAAAAAATCATCACCTAGGCACATAGTCATCAGGTTATCTAAAGTCAAGACAAAGGAAAGAATCTTAAGAGCTGTCAGGCAAAATCATCAGGTAACCTATAAAAACAAACAAACAAACAAACAAACAAACAAAACCTATCAGAATAACAGCAGAAGATTTATCAGCAGTAACCAAGCTAGAAGGGACTGGGTTCCTGTTTTTAGCCTCCTTAAACAAAATTCAGTCAAGAATTTTGTATCCAGTGAAACTAAGCTTCATAAATGAGAGAAAGATACAGTCTTCCAGACAAACAAATGCTGAGAAAATTTGTCACTACCAAGCCAGAACTACAAGAACTGCTAAAAGGGGCTCTAAATCTTATTTATTTATTTATTTATTTATTTTTTATTTCATTGTATTTATTTTATTTTATTTATTTATTTTTTTTGAGACAGAGTCTTGCTCTGTTGCCCAGGCTGGAGTGCAGTGGCATTATCTCAGCTCGCTGCAAGCTCCGCCTCCCAGGTTCATGCCATCCTCCTGCCTCAGCCTCCCAAGTAGCTGGGAATACAGGTGCACACTGCCACGCCCAGCTATTTTTTTGTGTTTTTAGTAGAGATGGGATTTCACTGCGTTAGCCAAGATGGTCTTGATCTCGTGACCTTGTGATCTGCCAGCCTCGGTCTCCCAAAGTGTTGGGATTACAGGCGTGAGCCACTACGCCTGGCCAAGGAGCTCTAAATCTTGAAACAAATCCTCAAGATATCAAGATACAGCAAAATGGAATCTCCATAAAGCATAAACCTCACAGGACCTATATAACAATAACACAAATAAATAAAAAGGTATTCAGACAACAAATAGGACAATGAATAGAATAGCACCTCATATCTCAATACTAACATTTAATGTAAATTGTCTAAATGTTCCACTTAAAAGATACGGAATGGCAGAATGAATAAGAATTCACCAACCAAGTTTCTGCTGTCTTCAGGAGACTCACCTAACACAAGGACTCACATAAACTGAAGGTAAAGGGGTGGAAAAAGATATTCCATGCAAACGGACACCAAAAGCAAGCAGGAATAGCTATTCTTACATAAGACAAAACAAACTTTAAAACAACAGAAGTTTAAAAAGAGAAAGAGGGATATTATATAATGATAAGATTATCCAAAAGAAAAACACCACAGTCCTAAATATGTATTACCTAACACTGGAGCTCCCACATTTATAAAACAATTACTGCTACACCTAAGAAATGAGAGAGATGGCAACATAATACTAGTGGAGGATTTTAATACAGTCATCCCTTGGTATCCATGGAGGATTGGTTGCAGGATCTTCCTCAGATAACAAAATGTGAGAATGCACAAATCACTGATATAAAAATGATATAGCATTTGCATATAGTATCCACATCCTCCCATATACTTTGAATTACTTCTAGATGACTTATAATACCAAATACAATGTGAAAGTTATGCAAATAGTTGTTATACTGTATTGTTTGGGAATCATGACAAGAAAAATCTGTGCATATTCAGTACAGGTGCAACTAAAACAATATTTTCAATACAAGATTGGTTGAATCCATGCATACAGAACAAACAGATATGCAGGACCAGCTGTATTCTCATTTGCATTACTCTTATATTGCTTGCCACTTTCATTTCCACAATGACTGGATATTATTTATAAGAGTACTTCTTAATTTTAAATTAGGTAAGTTTTTTTTGTTTTCAAAAGGTCACCTTTTAATAATTTATTTCTATTTCTTAATTATAATCATATCTATAAATTAGATATACATTATGTCCATCATTTGTAGTTCATAAGTATCTCTGCATATCTCTTTATTGATATTACCTATGCATACAAATAATATAATGAAATTTGTTGACTATATATTCAGTTACCTTATATTTTATATATTTTTGCTTAAGATATCTATCTAATCTTAAAAGAAATATATTAAAATCTTTTAATTTTTTAAGGTTTTTATTGCACTACTAGTAGTCTTGGCTTTGGATATATTCAGCTGCTATTTATTTCAGTGCCTAGTAATTTTTTATTATAATATTTCTCTCTTAACTTGGAGCTTTTTATTAAATTCTGCACCTCAATGTTCTTTATTGCCATTAGCCTAAAATTCAACTCTTTGTATTATTTATATTGCCACTTTCATTTTGCTTTCCTTATCTGGTCTCTCTTTGATCATATCTTCATTTTCAACCTCTTTCAATATGCAATTTTAAGTGTTTGTAAGAAACAGAAAATAACTAGGTTTGACTTTTTATTCCAGTCTTGCTATCACTGTTTTTTAGAATCATTGAGCATGTTTACATTTAATGTAGAAACTTATTTCATTGTATTGTTTTGTCCCATTAACATGTACAATTTATTTTGCTTTATTATTTCATCTGTTTTTGTAATTATTTATGCTATTTTATCCCTTGTTAACTTGGATATTTGTGTATATAGTTACCTTTCCTTTCCCCAAATTCATGTATTTCCCCCATCAAGAGGCTCTGCTTTCTTAAGCCACAGCCTCCTGAAAATTTTAGAATATATAGTCCCCTTCCTCCTGTCCCAAGTGTTGCTGAGATAATTTAGGACAGACTTTTTTTTAATATCTTATTTTATTTTATTTTATATTCTGGGATACATGTGCAGGACATGCAGGTTTGTTACATAGGTAAACGCGTGCCATGGTGATATGCTGCACAGACCAACCCATCACCTAAGTATTAAGCCCCACATGCATTAGCTATTTATCCTGATCCTCTCCCTCTCCCCTGCACCCCCATCCCCAACAGGCCCCAGTGTATGTTGTTCCCCTCCCTGTGTTCATGTGTTCTCATTGTTCAGCTCCCACTTATAAGTGAGAACATGCAGTGTTGGGTTTACTTTTGCTGCATTAGTTGGCTGAGGATAATGGCTTCCAGCGCCATCCATATTCCTTCAAAGGACATAATCTCATTTCTTTTTATGACTGCATAGTATTCCGTGGTGTATATGTACCACATCTTCTTTATCCAGTCTGCCATTGGTAGGCATTTGAGTTGATTCCATGTCTTCACTGTTATGAATAGTAATGCAACATACATATGCATGCATGTATCTTTATAATAGGATTATTTACATTTCTTTGGGTATATACCCAGTAATTGGATTGCTAGGTCAAATGGTATTTCTAGTTCTAAGTCTTTGGAGAATCACCACACTGTCTTCCACAATGGCTGAACTAATTTACATTACCATCAATCCTGTAAAAGCGTTCCTATTTTTCCACAGCCTCACCAGCATCTGTTGTTTCTTGAATTTAGTTCCAGTTTTCTCCTTGCAGTACCTCCCTTCTATGTCAATCTTTATTTATCTCTTAACTTCCACATTCACAGTCTATCTTTTTTTTTTTTTTTTTTTTTTTTTTTTTTTTTAACAACTAACTATACATATTGCAAGATGCTTTGCTTACCATGGTCCCTTTTCCACTTAATCTTCTGCTATTTGATGGTCCTGTTTTGATTCATTTGGTTTGAAGAGTTCTTTTCTAATATTTTACTTTGAAGTGTTGCTTGGTGACATATTCTCAGAATCCTTGCCTAACCTCAATATTTTTTCAATCATGTTGATAAAGTATACTTTGGAAGCATATGGAGCCTTTGCATTGCCGTTATGGCAGTGGTCTGCATTACACTATCTTCTAACTTGATAAATCCAAAGCCACCAGTTATGCTCCTGTGACTCCATCTCACACAAATAAAAGCACCAGTTGATAAATACATATGTATAAATATATCCATTGTGGAATCATTCACAAAAGTAAGAACCAACTGCTGGTAAAAATTATATAGAATGATAAGGGATTTGGTGAATTTTTATGGAATAAGTATACTTAAAATATCATTTGGAATTTTTAAGAAATGAATTAAGGCTCTGCTAATGCACTTAAAAGAATTGATGTGAGCATGGGTTAAATGTTTAAAGCCAAAGAAGAGAAGTAATATGAGATCATATTTGCATAACAATGTCAAGTAAGTCTTACATATGACTGTTTTGTGATTCAGTTGTTAAATAAACATAGAGAAGAGTTTGGAAAAATGTGCAAAAAGGTATTGACATTGCATAGGTGAGGTAAGGGGAATTTGGAAAAGAGAAGAAAAGATGTATTAAGTAAAAGAATAAAAGGTATGATAAAAGCAGTGTATGCGGTATGATAGTGCGTGTGTAAATATTCATATGTGTCAGTATGTGGGTGTCTGCATTTTTGTTGATATATTTGAAGGGAGAATCACCAAACCACTCATGGTGGTTTCCACAGGGTGTTGAGATTTAAGATGGTTTTTATTCTCTTCCTTATAATGGCATATTCTGTTTGGTATATACATTGTAATTACATATTAGTCAAAATAGTAAAAGAAAACTGCCTTCATTTTGTTCAAAAAAGAAAATGTCACATAAAATAGTGAAAACATCTTATACATATATACTCATCATTGTATTTATATAAATGCAACACCAATGATCATGAAAAGTATAACACTGAATTAATATAATCATCCATCCATCTGTCCATCCATAAAATAATTAGAATGGACAATTAGGAAATTGAATGAATATTTTATATAGTATCACAACTACAAAGTTAGATAGCTATACAATGTATACAATTTTGATATATGATGAATCTATAATTTATCCAAATATGATTAATAAAACATATGCTATGTTTCATATGAACAAGAACATTTATCAGAATGTTTTTATGAGCATATTTCTTCTGTTTTAATGTACTCATTTTAAAATATCCTATAATTACCCTCTTCAAATATTCTAGCTACACTCTCTAAAGGTAGAATTCTGTCATTATTTATAATGTTATACAGACTCTTAATATTTATAGTTCTATACATCTTTGCTTTCATTTTCTAGAATAATGTCTGTTTATATTCTACATGAATAAATCTAGTTCGGCCATGCTTTTCTTTAGGTGGTAACCTGAACTCCATTTTAGAGTAGTCAGATAGATTTGTAGATTCCAGAAGAGGAAACACTCAGTGTTGTTGGATTGGAGTGAACAAGAGAAAACGTAACAGGATATGAAGCAGAGAAAAAATTGGAATTTTAATCATAGAAGACCTTTAAGGTAATTTTCAGGACTTTGTTTTTGACTTGATTAGAATGGGGAGTCATCACAGCATTTTGCGTAGAATACTGACATGATCTGACATGGATTTTAAAGAATCACTACTCTGCGTAGTAGAAAGTGTAGAGGACAAAGCTAGGAGCAGGGACAATATTTGTGAAACTGTCAGCGATTCAAGTAATAACTAATGGTGGTTTTCACCAGTGTGGCAGCAGAGGAGAGAGTGAGAAGTGGTTGGATTCTAGATATACTTTGAAAGGATATACAAATGTGATTCCTAAGAGATTTAATCTGTGATGAGAGAAAAAAGGAAAGAGTGAAAGATAAATGTAGAATTTTGGCCTGAGCCACTGAGATTGAAAGATGGTGGGAAAAGCAAGATTGTGGTGGAGAATGAGGAATCAGGACTTGTTTGCGACTTGTTCATGACTTGTTGTGTTTAAGATATATATGTGTGTGTGTGTGTGTCTATATATATGATTTTTGAATTTTAAGACATATAAGACTTTTAAGATATATATGACTTTTGAATTTTATACGTAATTGTTTTTAATCACTACAAGAAAAAATTTCTTAGATACTCAGATCTGTTTAATCTTAGGTTAGAATCTAGCTTCATACCGCTTACATTACCTGGAATAGTTATTGTCCAGGCAAACTTCATAGTGGCCACTTGCAGCCATTTTCTGCTGCTCTCCTACAGTGTCTTCTAGATAACTATGACATACCTTATGGTCTCATGACAGACAAACTTAGAAAATGTTTCACTCAACATTTTTCTATTTTTGCATGGTTGCCTAGAGCAAACCGTCTCACTTCTAGTATGACTAGACATTGTAGTTTATATTGAATCACATTTTCAAATTATATCATTTTTGTAATGTCACTTGTATAAGTTCTGTCTCATCCTAATTTCCATCAGTATCTCATCTCATGTTTTATGAAAAGAATAGCCACTGTACCTACTCTTCTCTGAATATATTTTCCCTTCATAAAATTTCTATTTTTTTCTTTTGAAATGTTTTCTGGTTGATCCAGGGAAATTACAGCCAGAATCTTGTTGTGAAAGAGCATCATTTTCAAATCAAAGAAAAGAAAATAATCCTGGAAACAAGATGGAAGATTCTCTCATCCAGAATGACTGCAGCTGTAATGAGAGGGACAATTCTGAAGTCTACAAAGAGTGAGGCCTTTGCCTCCTTGGAAGCCCCAGTTTTTCAGAGGCAGTTCTGATGCTGTGCTCTACAAAGAAAGGTGATTGAATCTTCTCATAATGACCCATAAATTTCAATTGTAATCATTCCATCAACCCTAAACTAGCTAGCATCTGAATGAATGACAAGAACAGTGAAAATTCGTTAAACCAAAGATGATCCCATAAATTAGGAAAAGTTTTGAATATTATTTTCTAGTTAATCATGGTTCCAGACATATTCTCTACAGAGTGTTAATTCTAAGCAATGGAAGGAATACTGATACAAACAGTGATAGATTATAGATAGGTAGGTAGGTAGGTAGATGGATAGATAGATAGATAGATAGATAGATAGATAGATAGATAGATAGACAGATATCATTTATTGAGCCCACATTAACTGCCAGAAACTCTGTTAAATGATGTTTATTTCATTTAATCCTGAAAGTAATCTATAAGTAGAATTTTTATTTACATTTTACAGATAAATAAAATGAGGCTTAGAGAAGAAAACTAGTGGTAGATTTTGGGCCAACAACAGGTTTGATTCCAAACCCAATACTCACAAACACTACACAACACTGTCTACTGTTTATTGAACTGATTCTGATGATATTTAATCCTAAAAAATGCTATCATTCCCATTTTACAAATGTGAACAGTTGACCTTGAGGAGATTAAACAACTGAGATAGTAAGTTGCAGAATCAGCATTCAAACACATAGTGGTCTGACCCCAGTGTCAGTGTCCTTTTCACTGTGCTGTGCTCCTGAGTATCAGCAAGACCCTAGAAAATTTTATGACTTAATCTGATAAAATCAGTTCATAGGACATGCAATAAAACCAAAGGAAAAAACCACCCTAGGAAGCAGAGTGGCTTCCAGTTTACAAACTGGCTACTATGCAAAATGTTGTTGGCATTAATATATCAAGCTCAACTATGTAACTCCTATGGCAGCCAAGTCCCAATGATGACAGCAGATGTATTAGGTTATTACAAGATGACACTTTAGCTATTTCAATCATGCAACAAGTTCATCTTGTTTTGACTCATTGCTCACCAAGCAACATTCTGATTTTAATTTGGTTTCCTTCGTGGCTTTCTACAGCAACACTAGTTCCTCTGATATCTATGACAATTGTATTTCTCATTTTAATTTAGTGACTAGGCTACTCAGTGAACAGATCATTTCCCTTTTGAATTTGGTAATATAAGTCTCCTAGAGTCACTTAGTAACTAACTGACCAACTTCTGGTGATGCACTGGAGTGATCAGACCCTGAACTGCAAGGATTTACTAAGGTAATGCTATTAGGTGAATTACTCAGGGCTACGCCCCAGTTACTGATTGTGAACCCATTATCCCACTGTGATCCTAAAACTACAGCAAAGAAAAAATCAATTTAGTGATCCATTATTGGTCACTGTGTATATACATACATGAATAAACGTTTTTCCCAGTTTCTTTACTACAGTTTGTTTCAGTGTTCCAATGCCAATAAATAAATATTATGTTTGGATTCCCAAAGATAAGTTTCCTTTCAATATTTACATATTAATATTTATAACTAGCACATGTGTGGCTTAATGTAATTCATAAGCTATTTTTCTCCTTTATGTTAGCTTATTGAGTTAGGTATATTTTTACATTGTGGTACATGTTTTATACTTACTGTTTTAACTATGGCATATATTATTTTCTCCCATTTCATTCTGAAAATTGTGGAAAAATGAGGATTCTGTTTGGCTTCATTAGCCTTTTTGGAAATATAGCACAACTACATATAGTGTTAAAGAATTAGATTATATTTTAGCATAAGAAAATTTATTTCATCAGGCCTGAGTTACTAAGGAATGCAAAAATCCCTGCCCACTTGTTCCAAACTATCAAATGAAAAAGGATTAATATTTAATCAAAAGAAATATCATTCTGTATTGTCATTAGGTAAAATAATTTTACTTTGCACTTGCTGTGCTTCCTTTATAAGCCATGAAAATATTAATTTGATGCTCCACTAAGTGTTTTGAATTATCAAAATATTTGCCAACTTCATCTTTCTGAAGGTAATACATTAATAGCCTGAATATTTTCCAACTAACAAAAAATATGCTTACAAAAAGATAACATTCAAACTATAACCTGAAGATGCCAGTTCATTAGAAGTATATCCAAAAGTACTGTCTACATTCTTAGGTTTTTTTTTTTTTTTAATTATTTTTTATCAGAAATGAGGTCCTATGTATTGGTAGAAATGTACTAAATATAGTCTCAAGAATTACACTGTCCAATCAAGTCATTCTGATTTATAAAATGCTGTAAAAATACTCTTTAATATTCAAGAAACACAGACTTTTTGAGGATAATTGAAACTATATTATGAGTACTTTATATCAAGTCACCATATGTCACTGTGTCAGGTGAAAATTTAACCTGATAAAAATGAGAAGCAAAAAAGACTTGAAGTGGATTTTTTTTAAAACTTGAAAGAAATTTTTTTCATTGTCTAAAGATTATACAGACTCCTTTCCCTAGCCCCAGCAATGTTGAAACTTGATATACATCACAGAAAAATAATAGCAATCACAAGAAATACAATAAATTATAACATGATATAGAAAAATATCAAAAGTTTCTCTCTTGTTCCACGTAGGAACTCTTAACTCTACACCTTCTGGTTTGAGCAGTACTTGTAGGCATTCATGGAGTTTATGCAGATAGTAGAATTCCATATGCTTTTCCATGTAAAGTTTAGTATTTTGGGAAAAAAAAAAAAAAAAAAAGGCCTCCACATTGGTCTTTCCATTCCTCCAGACCTTGAGGAAAGTTTCTATGGCAGCGTCAAAATGTTGCTTGGGAGTAACACTTAGCAGATCAGATGTTTTTCTAAGTGTAAAGAAGGTCACAATGTTGAGCATGTCAACTCTTTTATTTTTATGTTTTATGTTTTATGTTTTATTTTTATTTTTTGAGACAGTTTCGCTCTTGTTGCCCAGGCTAGAGTGCAATGGCGTCATCTCAGCTCACTGGAGCGTCTGCCCTCTGCCTCCCGGGTTCAAGCAATTCTCCTGCCTCAGCCTCTCACATAGCTGGGATTACAGGCATGTGCCACCACGCCTGGCTAATTTTGTATTTTTAGTAGAGACGGGGTTTCTCCATGTTGGTCAGGCTGGTCTCAAACTCTTGACCTCAGGTGATCTGCCCATCTTGGCATCCCAGACTGTTGGGATTACGGGAGTGAGCAACTGCTCCCGGGGAGCATATCAACTCTTATAAAGCCTTCTCAGCAGTGTGTGGTATACAAGTGATACATTCAAATTGTTTTAAACAGCAACTAAATCAGCAAACAAAGCATATTTTTAAAAGAATGCGGATATTTTCTCTCCCCACTTCACAGGGATTTGGGATTATATACTGTAAAGTAACCCACTGAAGAAATGCTTCCCATTGCGTCATGCATTCCAGATTCCTAAATGTCTTCTGAAGACGTTGCAGTTCGCCAACACCTTTTTTTCAGTGGTCTGCCATCTAATCCAACAATCCAACAGTCTGATCAGCCCAGTGCAGTGACTTGTGTGCTTGCTCTATTAACCTGTTCCAAAACACAGTTGCTTTTGACAACCACATCACCTTCTGGCTCCTAGCGACCTTACAGCCAGGTAAACTTCCAGGTCTCAGCAAGAATCACTGCTAAGCCAGTGAAATCCACTTTGAACTACCTTAGGAAAATAAAACAGTGAAACTACTGCCCTTTGTCTATCAGTGTTATTAGTGCTTTAAAAATTAAACCACCCTGAGTCACCAAAGTGGAGAAAGCACTGTTTAGCCCAGAACTGTAAATTCCCGGTATAGTCATTAAATGCAAATGTACTCTGATGCTGCTCTTTCACTAGGTTTATGCCTTAATGCCAATAAGAAAATTAACAATGCTGTCTACAGTAAGATGCTTTCAGAGATGAAAGGCCTCTCAAAAGGAAGTTTGTGTTATCATTTATATGGTTGACTACCATTAAGGACATAAACACATGGAACACACAAAAACGGGGATCTCTAATCCTTTTTTCAAGAAAGTGAAGCTTTTGTTCAAGAAAGTGATTGAAGGAAAAACAAGACAGGTTAGGACTGCCATGTTTCAGTGAGATGAAAAAGAAGCCTGTTTTGTGTGTCAACATCTTGATATTTTAAAGAAAACGTAATCATTTCAAAATAATTATATCACTTTCACACCATAGAAGTCTATTGATTATCTGTGTGAATGGAAATGACAGAGCATAAAAGTCTAAAACACTAGACATTGGTAATTTGAATTCAGTATTCACACAGTTATTTCTCTGAGTTAGGCCCAGATTTTCTTCCAATTTGTTTATAAAAGCTGGGCAGTATAAAGTGTGGTCATGTATGATTCAGTGATTTCTCAGCTTATGAAAAAATGTAAAGGATGAAACATAATTAAGGTAAGGAAATTTAGATGTATATTCTCTTTTATTGACTTATCAAATCCAAGTTAATATTGGTGATTTTCTGATGAGAATTTGGGCTCTTCTGTTGCTGTTTTTTTTTTCTTCACTTAAAGGTTTGTTTCCTATTTGTTTTCTCCCTCAAATCATGGGATATTTCTTCTTGTTAAAAAGATGAAAATTATAGTCTTAATTCAGCAAGTAAGGAGAATATATTACTTGGTAATAAAATGAAATATCTAACTTTACCAAACTTGGCAGACTTTTTGTAGTGTAAAGCTCTATGAGCCTGAAGCAAAGAGATCTATGTATTTTGATATTTCTGAAATTCTAGAGTTTCAGGAATCAAGAAAATGGGCAAAATGTTTTAAAATTAACTGAGAATAACAGTGACAGGGCTAGGGAGCAATAAAGACCTCTCTATCCATGAAGGTCAGCATAGTAAAAGTCATCCGGTTTACAATTTTCCACCTAATGTTTCTGTGTGATTCCTGGTACAAGCCCCATTCTTATTAGTGGACTGGCAGCACCACTATTTATAAATAGGCTATGATCCAAACCTCATTTATCCCTTAGAAAATACTACAAATGGTTAGGTTTCTTGGCTATGATACAAAATACATTTAACCAGGTAGCTGAATTACTGCAGCTTCCCAATTTTAAAATGGATTCATATGCAGTTGTAATAATAAAACTAAATGAAACCCAGAAATGCAACGTTTTAGTAGTAGCTTTAAAAATGTATTTTCAATGTCAGTGCTAGCAGAGAGGTTTGAGGAGAAGAGGAAGAAAAAGTAAAACTGAAACATCCTGGAGAGTCGAAGGTATCTATGATTTTCAAAGGTATTCTGAGAGAGGGAAATTGTTTTTTCTTTTATGTAACTTCACTCCATATACCAGGATATGCTAGTTTATCTTCAGGACCATTATTGCATTCTAAATATCATTAGGGCATTTTGTGTGTTTTTGTTAGGGAGGGAATGTTTAGTTAAGTGTCAGCTAACAAATTGAATGATATAAAGAAAACTGGAATGGAAAATTTTTTAAATGTTAAAATATAAAGAAGGTTATTAGGAAGTCCCTGGGAAAAAGAAGGAGAATAAAGAGAAAAGGTAAATAACTATTGACCAATTTAATTGGTTCCTGAAGGAAAGTTATGGGTCCAACTTTCGTAAGTTGATTCCATTTTTGTTCCTGTAGATGCTGTATTATGAACTCAGGTTTAATTTCTGAAAAGACATTTTATACAAACCAAGAGATACCAAAAAAGATTATAAAATTAGTGGAACAAAAATAAAAACAAATACATATTTTACAGACATGCAATATAGCCACCTGACATGCTGCAAAAGCTACACGATGTTTTTTTGTTTTTGTTTTTGTATATAGACCAGACAAGCTGAGGCTTCTTCAAATATTTATTCAGTGAGTATTTATTGAGCACCTACTTCATGTTGAGCACTGGTAGAGGCATTTAGGATACAGTAGAGAGCAAAAATGACATCTCTTTCTTGAGACTCTTTTCATAATCCAATGCTCTTGCTTTCAATAAAGCATTCATTGCTAACTCCTGTTAAAAAAAAAAAAAAAAAAAAAAAAAAAAAAAAGAACACATTTGCTTATCTGCTCTGTAACCAGAAGTATGCCCTTCCTTCCTCAAGAATGCAGTATTGCCAGTGTACTGGCTTTCTTAAAAGTCTTGTTTCATCAATTTTAAATGTAAATTGCAAATACCTGCCTTCCCTTTTAATTATCCAAACAAAATTTTCTGAAAATGTCTTGGCTACTTCTATAGCCATGTTTCAAGCTTTCCCTTAAATGTTGGTGCTAGGCCAACAATTTCTTTTTTGCAAGTAATCAAACCATTCATTCCTTTGTCTCAAGCACCTTTCCTAAAATTCATTGTTTGGTTTAGACTTTAAATTTTATCAGCATATGTATTCTCTGAGCAGGCATGCACAGAGTTGCACGTGTTCCCACCTCATCATGCAGACAAAGCATTTTCATGCCACCATTGATTGGATTGATTTAACATTTTTTTATTCAAACATTTTCCCTTGTTCTAACAAATTATACTCAGACCCAAAGGAGACAATTTCAACTTGGAATTTAGTTCATTCAGCTTTATTCCAGCCTCTGTATCTGAAGTGAGCTTTTTCTTCACTTTTGTGTGATTTGCCATTCGTGCATTCTATCTCCTTTTCTAAGGCATGAAGTAGAGAAATTTTATTTTAAAAATTGAAGAAAGTACAGAAGAAGTGAAGAGCAGTATCAAAACACGTACCCGCACTAAGTACAATCGCACACCCCGCCAGCTGACTCACTACTGCTGGCAGCCTGCCCATCAGTGCCTGCACTGGATCTGCTGAGGCATCTGCAAGAAGTGGGGGCTGACAGGCGGCTCAGATGCAGTGCCGTTGGCGTTCATAAACTGCACTGGGGTGTGCGTAACGAGAGGTTGTATGGTAGTACTCTCATAACTCCAGGGTCATCTATATGTAAAATAAAATGCTAGTTTCAATGGTGGCATTAACTGCTGTAAGAAGTGAAAGCCAGAAGAAACACAAAGGTGAAACAAAGAGGAAGCCCACAGTGACGTTTTGGAAGTGAGGTTTGTATATCTCTGACCTGAATGACTGACTACTTGCATGTCTTTCTCATCAATTGTACATAATGACCAAGCATCATCAGTAGTAGGTCTTTAAAATGTAAATGAGACTAAAGTGATAATAAAAGAACACAGTTGGAAACACACCAACTTGAAATCACTTAGACAAGCTGTCCTATAAATCTAAGAGTGGTTACTACAGACTATTTTCACTATTTTTGAAATGCATTTGGAGCTTCTTTTAACCGTGAGTGATTCAGGTTTATAAAAGGGATATGTCAGTTAAAAGCATATTACTATATTTATTTTTATAAGTATTAGGTTTATGGATTGCACTTAGAGGCAGCAAGTTTCACATGTTTTACAAATTACTCACATAGTAGTAAAGGTCGGTACTTTTTGGTTTATATCTTTTATCTTGTTTTTTTCTATTTCTTAAAAATATTCCAATCTCTCAGAAGTTTGAGTCATTCGACAATGCATACTGCAGAACTAGAATTCATCAAGATGCTTCCAGTTGTTGTTGTTATTATTATTAAGTGTTTTAAAATACTAGCATTAGTTTGCAAATAGATGTCCAGAACCTTTCAAGATGATTGAAGTTTGAACCCACTATCATTATCTCATCCCACACAGAGCTATTCATCTTCCCTGGGAGGTGCCAGGATATTAGAAATGCGTAAGTTCTCAAGGAAAAATGCTGACATGATCTAAGTACATTTTAGGAATTTACTAAAAGATCAGAAAGCTTATACAATTTAATAAAGTAAATTCAATCATGGTTGAAAATAAAAGAAACCTCTGTATGGTAATACAACCTTTCCTAAAGTCTCAATACAAATCATAGTACTATTTTCATTTGAAGTGTATAGAATGAGTTTGAAATTTTTTTAATGGTGGAAACAATCTAAGAAATAATTCTCCAGATTCCAGAAGCATAGAAACATTTATAATTAAGTATAAATTAGAAATACTTATGTTAATAATATTTTGCCACCTATACTTTAGGTTAGGTCAACCTACCTAATCATTCCCTTTCCAAATGTGACCACAAAGGACCAATTTCAAATGATACATAGTATGCAAAGCCATAATGTAAGGTCTGTCCCCTTCATTGATTTGCTTCTAAGCTCAATTTTACCAGTTCTGGTTTCTCTGATTTTAATATGTTAGTTCTAAATACTATTGTCATCCTGCTTCCCTCCTCCTACATCCATTTGATATTTGGCACAATGCATGATTTGTTTTCTAGAAATATATAAATTTTAAGTAACTATTCAAGATTTTTAGCAACTGATACAGCATGAGCCCCAACCTATCAGAACAGATATTGCTCATAAACATTGGGTACTCCCACATCATTACATACCTGTCTAAGGGTACCCTGGCTCCCCTGTATTTGGATCTACTCTTTCTGGTTGGAGTTCTGTTTTTTTCACATTCTCATCCTAGCATTTGTCTTTTATGAACTCAGTCCCTGTTGCAATTCTGAGCCATAAGGAATTTTGTCCCCATAATTAGGTAATTCCCATTTGGATCAACCCTCAGCCCCTCTCAAAGGACAGAGAGTGGAAGAGAGGTAGCAGAAGTTGAGGAACAATGAATCAAAGCGTATTCCCCTTTTATTATTAATAAAACGCTTCATTTAAATGTCTCCTAGATGAGTCTCTTTCAATCTGTGATTGTCTTTCATTTGCTATTGAGCAGCTGTATGGTTTGTAATAACTGAAATGCCAAAAGCTATTCTTGGGCATTTAAGGTTCTTAATGAAACTCAATACTGTAGAATAACCACATATATAGTTATGATACTTGATAAGAATTTCTGTCATTTATTTTTATTTTTTGTAACACCAATCTAATTCAAAATAATTTAGCATTATGTATGTGATTGCTGTAATAAACCACATACCATCAACACATACCGTTTATATTAAAGTAACAAGAAAACAAATGATTTTCCTGTTAGCCAAGCTATTATATTATTGAAAGTTGCCCAGGCTGGAGGACAGTGGCACAATCTCAGCTCACTGCAAACTCCGCCCCTCGGGTTCAAGAGATTCTCCTGCCTCAGTCTCCTGAGTAGCTGGGATTACAAGTGCCTGCACCACACTCAACTAATTTTTATAGTTTTAGTAAAGACACAGTTTCCCCATGTTAGCCAGGCTGGTCTCAAACTCCTAACCTCAAGTGATCCACCCACCCCAACCTCCCAAAGTGTACATTTAAACTTTATAAGAAAGAGAGGTAAGATTTTCCACCAACTAAAAGAAAGGAAAGAAATTAACATTTATTTAGTGAATAAAGTATGCCAGGAAGTCTAACAAGCAAGCACTTCAATTATACATTGTCCCATTAAATTTTCACATACATTCTGCAGGTAGGTGTTATTAACTCCCTGAATTCTACGCTCTGCTGTAGTCACAGGTCTTTTGCCGCACAGCTCCGGAGCCAGATGAGTATCTGTTGATTGAACAGATTCTTACTTAAGGTGAGAAAAACTGAAGCTCAGGGTTAAAAAAAAATCTTATTCAGTGTAATAATCTTACTCAATGTAAATCTTAGTCAATTTATAATAATTACTAATATTTATGGAATACCCACTATGTCACAAATAACTTACATGAATCCTCTCATTAATATTCAGAACAATCTTCACAACCATTGTTCCTATTTTACATACAAAGGAACTGAGTCTCAGAGTGAGTGAGCGACTGGTCTCCAGTTCACACAGCTAGGAAGCAAAAGAAATTCCAGATTCTGGACCAGGTGGTGATATTTTAAAGGATGCATGTTCAGCCACTGGGCATACTGTCTACTAAGCAAGGATGGAGATTTGACACCAGATATGGCAAATGCTCAAACCCAAGTTCTTGTATAATTCCAAGTCCATACTGAAAGGCACAAACAATCTCAGCCTTTTAGTGACTATATCTCCAAGGCCAACATGCTTTGATCAACTAATCAAAATATCCCACTCTTCTAGACAGAAGTGACAATTCTCACTTATCCTTAGAATATACAAAGTAAGCTTGAAATTTTCTTTCTCAAATTCTATGTTTAAAACAGAACTTTTCATAAGTCTTTATGTACATAAAATGGAAAGAAACATCTGAAATGTAAGAATTTAATTTAAATAATTTATTAATGATCCAGTAAATTATAATCAAATCTTTATTTTAATTTAGATCA
Source organism: Rhinopithecus bieti (assembly GCF_001698545.2). Taxonomy (NCBI): domain Eukaryota; kingdom Metazoa; phylum Chordata; class Mammalia; order Primates; family Cercopithecidae; genus Rhinopithecus; species Rhinopithecus bieti. Next base: position 2,294,235 of record NW_016807465.1, on the reverse strand, counting down.
ATCGAAGTCTTTTGATTTATATACTAACCAATTAGCTTGGATCTTGGTTACTAAATTCTCCTTTATGTAAGGCCAGCTTACCCATGCAGAGAGGTGGAGTCCCTGTAGCCCAAAAAACATTGTGGGGTCTATGAAAATATTTCATTTTAAAATTGGAAGAAAAGTATAAACATTTTGTGTCCAAAATTATATTTATCTTTATAGACATATAAATATAAAATATAATTTTTAATACTTTGTATAGAGAAATGGGTCCACAAAGCCAAAGTACCTAAGATCCATGAAAGTCATGCAACAGCCCTACCTTTACAAGTGATTTTATTGCTTCCAAGTGTGTTAACGTGAGTCTCCTCGACAGATAATGAGGTACAGATGTGTTGTTACCTTAGCTCTGAGCTGCCCCAGCAACTTTGAGATTATCTTTGGGTGGTGTTAGGTTCCCAACTTGCCTGATGCTCCAGCTGCTACGAACTTGTTTGATATCGATTTACACCTGTGCAGAGACATTCTTCTCAAAGACTTGATCCTGTACAAAGTGTCTTCTAAATTTGTTCTGTCCAATATGATAGGCACTAGCCAAATGTGACTACTTACATTTAATTAAAATTAAATATATTATAAAAATTCAGTTCCTCTGTCACGCTAGTCGCATTTCAAACACCCAATAACTACCTATGGCTAGTGACTACTGCATTGGGAAATACAGATTAATGAATATCTCTGGCCTCCTAGAAAGTTCAGTTTGACAGTGCTTTTCTAAGAGCTTTCACATCAGCTTCTTTCTCGTCTTGTCTCAAGATAGTATTAAGATTTTCCAATGTAACAGAGAATATTGGGGATTCATTCTTCATTGCAAAGAATGCCACAGAAATTCAAATGAAAACTGTCCTGTAGATATTTCATATTACCTTTTAATTAAAATAATAAAGAAAATTGGTATTATGACTCCAAAATGATGACGTGGTAACCCCCTTATTAGAGTCATGAAGTTGGAAGGCAAGAAAATACCATGCAGAACTACAAGTAAAAGTGCATAGTCCATCAAAATATATGGTGCCATTATTCATGTCAGGCCATCCACTGCATCCACTTTTCAGAGATTCTCAGAACAGCCACATCCCTTCTTTTAAATTTCGTAGAAAATAACTGGGCCCACACCATTACATTGTCACTTGAAATCCCATCTTTTCTCCTCCTCAGATGGTACACTGCTTTGTCAAGTCAAACAACCCATTTATTTTTCATGAATGTGGCTGGAATAAACGTTCATCCCATGTAGGGAGAAGACAGAATACACATAAGTTACTCAATACTGCCGAGCCTCAGGTTTAACCTTCTCCAGGACAATCAAAATTTACATTGTTAAGTTGGTTCAATCATAATCCTTGTATGTTATTCTAATAAGGCTCTGTTCTGTCTCCTTTGTCCCTTTTGAAATATATCACCTCTCTTTCTGTTGTATGGATATAGAAAATATGTGCCAAGTCCACCTATTTTTATTAAAAATATGGGTTATTCATTTTCTGTAATATTGTGTAGAGTTTTAATACCCCCAAATAAGAAGTAAATATGTTCTGTTTCCCCAAAAGATACACTAGAATAATTTAGAATATGTTATTGAAATATGCATTTCAAGAGAAATATTGTAGTACTGTAGTCTGAACAATAGTTTCCCAAGGATATCCACATCCTAATCTCTGAAAGCTGTGAATGTGTTACCTTACGTGGCATAAAGGACTTTGAAGAAGCGACTAAGTTAGAGACTTTGAGATGGGTAAACCCAACGCAATCACAAGGGTCTTTGATGGAAGCAAGAGGATAAGAGTGAGAGAGAGATAGATTGAAAGATGTTACACTGTTGGCTTTGAAGATGGAGAATGGGGCTGCCAATCGAGAAATGCAAGGAGCCTCCAGAAGCTACAAAGGGGAATGGATTCTTCCCTAGAGCCTCTAGAATGGAAGAAGCCCTGCCGACATCTTGAATTCATCTCACTGAAACTGGTTTTGGCCTTCTGACCTCTAGAACTACAAGATAATTTGGTATTATTTTACACTGCTCAGTTTGTGGCCACTTGTTACGACATCAGTAGGAAACTAATTCATGTAATTAATCTTGAGCTAAATCATTTAATTGTTGGTAAAGCATGAGAACTAGTATCAGAGACATTCATGAAGGAAATTTCAGTGCTGCCATTTAATCTGTATAATCTTAACCAAGTAATTTATTCTCTAGGAACCTTATATTTTCTCATTCATGAAATATGTATGATAACAGCTACTACAAAAAGTTGCTAGAAATATTTTGGTCTGGGGGCACCAACCTCTCCTCTCTAGTGTTCTGCCTAATAGCATATACACAAAAGGATCTGTAATTAAATGGGTAATAAAGTGCAAGTACATGTTCAAGTTCAGAATATTAATTATCTTTACTTTCTGCAGATATGAAACTGTGGAATGTGACAGAGGCAGCTAGTTACCTTTTAGCTTTCAGTTCTGTATTTTCCACTGTGTAATTTCCTCCATTTCAATGCTGTTCTAATTTTGGTCCACAGGTTATTGTCAGAAGATTGTTACTGATCTCCAATGAGGGAAATGCAAAAAATAAGGATAAAGTTCTGTATGTTATAGTTCTAATAATGAAATATATTTTGTTTCTCGGGCATTATCATCTATAAACAAAATATTCAGTGCTGTATTTTCATTTTCAATCCCACAGCTACCAACTAGAGCTGATGCACAGCTTGGATTTGATAATCAGTTCACTTTGGCTTATCTGAAGTCTTAAATCATCAAATTTCTGAACAAACCTCCAGCCATGAGTAGGAAAGGAAATATTTAATCTGCAGATAAAATCCAGATTCCATATCTACTTTGACTGAAGAGCAGAGCTTAAAACCTGCCACACAGCTCTAGCATAGTTTAATTCTGGAGGAAAATCCCCTTATGTTCCAAAGTCTGCTCCCTAATGCTGTATTCTGTGATTCTGCAATCATTCACAATTAAACAAGATGATATAATTGTTATCTAACGGTGATCTGAAGTTAAGAGTGTCTCAGAATTACTTTCAAGAATGATGGTTAGGTAGAAGAGCATTATAACCAGGTTATTAGTTCTTCCCAGTGTATTACAAAAGACATGATGAAGCACATGCTTCACATTTTCTGCTTACTTAAAACAAGTAGTAGTGTGAGTGAGTAAGTGGCCTAACTCACAGCCTCACCTTCACAAATGTTTAATTGTTATTAACTGAAGTCCATACTTTATTCATAATTCCTTAGTTTTTATCTAATGTCCATTTTCTTTTTTTTTTTTTTTTTGCAAGATTCTGTGAAATTTTATTTTTTTGAATTGCAAGTATCTGGAAAACAGATAACCCCAAATCAGGAGGACATGCTTGATGGTATCTGACATTGTTGCTAAAGGAATCCCATGCATATTAATTGTACACTGTTCATCTCATGAAGTTTGTGAGCAATATCAGATTAGTATTCAGTTAGGACTGACATTTTAATGGCAAGTAACAGAATTAATGACTTTAAACATTCAACTTTTAAGCCTGCTTTTCTCATTTAACAATACATTATGAACGCTACAAGACAATGGCTGTAATTTTAACAAATTCTTTTTCACAAATTCATAAATGTTTAGGAATATCGTTCATAAATTAAAGGAAAACCAATGAGCTCAGCTTTCAATTGAATAAATTGAGAAGCAAAATTTAAGAAAACAAGGTAAAATAAATTTATAAAAAATAAATTGATTAAATCTGAGATGAGTGGCAAATCAGTATAGTAGAAGACTTTACAAAACTCTATATACAAACATTTAAAATTCAGGTAAAGTAGAATATTTTTTGAAAAACACTAATTGCTGAAATTGATCCCAGAAGAGAGAGAAAACTGAAACACATCTCCATGAAGTAAATTGAGAAATGTTACAAAGTGAATAAAACTCATGATATGTGACTCAGAAGTCACAAAAGTTATTAAAAATGGGGGCCAGGCAGGGCAGCTCACATCTGTAATCCCTGAACCTTGGGAGGCAGAAGTTGGACGATGGCTGGAGCCCAGGAGTTTAAGGTTGCAGTGGGCGATGACTGTATCACTGCACTCCAGTCTGGATGACAGAGCAAGACTCTGTCTCTGAAAGCAATAAATAAATATAATAATAAAAATGAGAAGATGAGGAATGACATCAGCCAGATGGTTGACTACAGCTGCCTAGCATTTGCCTCCCCAACAACAATAATAAAAGACCAAGGCAACCAATAAACAGCTAAAATTTGACTAGAGTGTCGAAGGGAAAGTGCTGGAGTGCAGTGGGGGAGTGGAGACACACCTGTGGTGGCTGGAGGTCTAGGAGGCAGTGTGGAGATCTCTGGCTTCCGCAATCCCATCCCCCGACCTAGATACATCTGCCTGGAGTCAGGAGGAATTTCCCATTGCAGGGGAAAAGGTAAACAGAAGATCCCCACCAGCCACTATTGCCACCATAAACATCTATAGTCTTTACAACAGGAGAATCCTATAGTCTTCACAAATTCTGAGCCCTGTTTGGAGAGTTGCTGGAAACTCATTCAGCTGCTTTGGCCCAGATTAGGAGCACAAGGTATCCACTCCCCACACCTATCCTCAGTGAGCAAAGTTGCTGCAGCCTAGTGCAATCTTGAGACCAGAGCCACCTCTGGAGTGTGCCTTCCTCTGCGATCAAAAGCCACTGCCTTTCTCCAGCACTGGAACTCCATCTCCATTCCACCAAGCTCACATGGGTGGCTGAATGCCACAGCCCCAGCTGTGTGAATCCTGGACTCAGCTTCAGCTGTGACTCTGGTCCTGCACAGCAGGAAAGCCAGTCCCACTCCTCATCCACCCAATGCACTTCTAGCCAAAGGAACAGTCTGGCAGCCCCACCCTGATCAAACCACTGCAAACCCTCCCCAAAGTGGGGGAGACATCTGAGCAGTGGTACACACCCAGGTCAGCAGAAGGGCTACATGCCAATACTCAGGGCCTAAGAAATAGTCCTCAAGCACCCCTGCCCCCACAGATGTGCCCACGCATCGGCCTGCATAACAACCCTGTGTCTGCAATCAGGGAGTAAGAAACAGCCCTGCAGGCCATCCTTGACAGGGATGCCAAGAAGACTGACAAGCATCAAAGAGCCCATGTCCCAGACCTGAGCAACAGTTTCGCTTCTTAGTAGGCCACGCTTGGCAGATACATCCCCCAGGCCAGATGAGCAGCCTTGCACTTTAGGCCTGGGCCTGAAAACAGCCCCATTGGCCCTTCTGCCAAATATGCCCCCAAGCCAGTCAAGAAGCCTCATTCTGCCATTCCAAGCCTAAGAAGTAGCCCTGGAGGCTGCCCAAAATATATAAACCTTAGGTCAGCTGAATAACCATGTGCCTATGCTCCAGGTCACAGTAATAGCCCTGTGACCCTAACCTTACAAGCCAGACCCCATGTTGGTCAACCTATCATGTGCACACACATGCCCCTGACCTGAGAAATAACCCAGTGAGCCTAAGGTCATACCACTACTGCTACAGACTCTCTCAGTCTATTCCACTGAGAAACTCTCAAATGCCATTAATGTGTATTACAGATTTAAACACATACACACACACACACAGAGAGAGAGAGAGAGAGAGAGAGAGAGAGAGAGAGAGAGAGAGAGAGAGAGACTACACTACTGCATCCACCTGGAAGCAAAGCCAGTGCATCCCACCAAATAGACACCCCAAGACCCATTCATATGAATAAGTCTTTCCCTATGAAATCCTCTCCATAAAATTGGAAGAGGAGACTTTCCTAAAAGATACATAGAAATTAATGTAGGACATCTTTAACACGAAAAATCAGGGAAACACAACACCTTCAAAGGAAAACACTAATTCTCTAGTAACAGACCTCAATCATAAAGCAGTACATGAAATGCCAGAAAAATAATTTAAGATAATAATCTTAAAGAAACTCAATGAGATATAAGAGAATACTGATAAACAATTCCATGAAATCAGGAGAACAATTCATGATTTGAATGAGAAATTAAAGAGTTGCCATAGAAAAAACTGAACAGAAATCTTAGCGTTAAATAATTCAATGAATGAAATAAAAAAAATACAATCAAGGGACTCAGCAACAGACTTGACCAAGCAGAAGAAAAAAATTCTGAACTTGAAGATAAATCTTTTGCAGGTAAATAAAAGAAAAGGAAGAAAGAATACAAATGACCAAAGAAAACCTTTAGGATTTATGGCACATTATTAAGCAGACAAATGCACTATAGACCAAATAGCCCTAATATGCATTTATAGGATATTTCACCCAACAGTTGCAGAATACACATTCTTTTCATTAGCACATGGAACATTCTCCAGGACTGATCACATGTTAGGACACCTAACACGTCTCAAATGAAAGCTTGTCATCAGAAAGATGCCCCTTCTCACTGTTCTTATTAAACACAGTATCAGTAGTCCTTGCCAGAAAAGTTAAGCAAGATAATGAAATAAAGAGAATCTTTGTTAGAAAGGAGGAAGACGAATGGTCCCTGTTACAGATGATATAATTAATGACGCTACCAGAAAACACTTAAAATCCATAAAGTTGCACAATACAAAATCAATATGCAAAAAATAACATTTCTATACACAAACGACAAACTAGCTAAGAAATAAATCAACAAAGGAATTCCATATACAATAGCTATATAAAAAGTAATACCTCAGAATAAATTTAACCAAGGAGCTGAAAGACCTCTACAAGGAAAACCATAAAGCACTGATGAAAGGTATTGAGAAAAGATACAAATAGAAAGACATCCCATGCTGAAGTCTGAAGAATTAATATTGTTAAAATGGCAATATTACCGAAAACAATATACAGATTCAGTGTAATCCCTATCAAAATACAAACATTCTTCACAGAAATAGGGAGAAAAATATTTAAAATTTGTATGGAACCACACAAAACAAAACAAAACAAAACCCTGAATAGCCAAAGTCCTAAGCAAAAAGAACAAGCTGGAGACATAACACTACCAGACTTCAAAATATACTACAAAGCTGTAGTAACTAAAACCTCCTGGTGCTAGGCTAAAAAGAGACAGATAGACCAATGTCACCAAACTGAGAAACCAGAAATTAATCCATATATTTATAGTCAACTGATTTCTGATTAAGAAAAGGTGCCAAGAACACTCATTGGGGAAATGGCAGTTTCTTCAGTAAATGTTGCTGGAAAAACTGGCTATCCATATGCTCAAGGATGAAACTAGACCCTTGTTACTCACTCTACACAAAAATCAAATCAAAATGAAACAAAGACTTCAATGTAAGACCCAAAACTATAAAACCGCTAGAAGAAAGCACAGGGGAAAAGCATCAGAACATTGGACTGACAAAAGGTTTGATAAATAAGACCTCAAAAGCACAAGCAACAAAAACAAAAAGAACCAAACTGCAAAGTTTCTGCACAGCAAAGGAAATAATCAACAGGATGAAAAGACAATCTGTGGAACTGGAGAAAATATTTGCAAATACTCATGGAATAGGGGATTAATATTCAGAATATACAATAATCAAATATCACAACAGCAACTAAAAAATCTGATTAAAATAACTAAATGATCTAAGCAAACATTTTTCAAAAGAAGGCATACAAATGGCCAATAAATACATTTTAAAAGGCTCAACATCAGGGAAATACAAATCAATACCACAATGAAGTATCATCTCACACCAGTTAGGATGGCTATTATCAAAAAGTAACAAATGCTTACAAAGATATGGAGTAAAGGAAACACACAGTGTGGGTGGGAATGTAACTTAGTACAGCTGTTATGGAAAACAGTATGGGAGTTCCTCAAAACAAAACAAAACAAAAACTACAAATAGAACTATCATATGATCCAGCAATCCCAGGACTGGGCATTTATCCAAATGAAAGGAATCAGCATATTGAAGAGACACCTGCATCCCATGTTTATGGCAGCACTATTCCAAATAGCCGAGACATAGAATCAGCCTAAGTGTCCAACAACAAATGAATGGATAAAGAAAATGTGGTATATATACACAATGAAATTCTATTCAGCTATTAAAAAAAATGAAATCTTGTCATTCATGGCAAAATGGATAGCATTATTTTAAGTGAAATAAACCAGGAATGGGAAGTTAAACACTGCACATTCTCACTCACATGTGGAAACTAAGAAACAAAATGTTATCATAGATGTAAAAAGTAGAAGGGAGGATAGTAAGGACTGGGAAGGCTAGGGGGAAAGGTGGATAGAAAGAGATACGTTAAAGATACAAAATTACATCTAGATGCGGATAAATTCTAGTGTTCTACACCATAGTAGGATGATTATAGTTAATAATAATATATTATTTAATACATAGTTTCAAATAGCTCAAAGGAGGATACTGAATGTTCCTAATACAAAGAAATAATAAATGTTTGAGATGATGGATATTCTAATTATCCTGATCTGATCCCTATACATTATATGTATCAAAACATCATTAAGTACTTCATGAATATGTACAATTATTGCTTCCCAATTAAAAATTAAATTACAATAAAATGAAATAAATGGAAAGATGAGATTCATGTAGAAACATAACTTACCAAGGATCCCAGTCTCTAGCATTTCAGTATTTTTTTGGTTGTGTAGTGACCATCGGCATGGAGAAAGGCATTTGTAATCCTAAGCATGTGTTTAGATAGAAAGGCAACAGAGAAAAGCATTCTTTCCTATTATCAATCATCTACACCAACACTATTAGATAGACTGAAAAAGTGTCTGACTAGCTGTCAACCCCACACTGCAAAAAGAGTCCCAGGCAGCTCTTCATATTGGTGATCTTTTGTCCCACCTGATCTTCCCATTACTGATGGAACCAAGGATGGATCCTTTACCTGAATAAAGGATAGAGAGCATATAATCTGGTCAATAGCCTACAAAATTTTATCAGCCAATCACAAACCCTTTGGACATTTTAGTAGTAGCAAATGTAAAAGCAGTTGTTCAGTGAATCACAAAAGCTGCAGCAGATAAAGCATAGCCAAATCATGTTAATAGCTGCTTCGTATTAATAGTATAGAAATGTAAAAAAAAAAAAAATCCACAAACTCAGTTGCTTGGTGGCAACATGATAATCCATCCACAGTGGCTCTGGATCTGAATAGCTATTCAGTAGCCATCCCCCATAAGCCTGGGCTGACTAGAATTCTTATTCTTCTAATGAGGTCCAGTGGATTGCCTTCCTTCATGTCCCACTAGGCTTAACAGCTTGCTTGGAATTCCTGGCTTTTTCATTTCCATTCCCATTGGACGACAAATTGTTTTGTTATTTAGTTGAGAAAGTTCTGTTCTAAGCTTCAGCCTAAGAAGCAAACCATCCTCAGATAACATTTTCAATTCCTGGGCTGGTGAAATAAATGAAGTTTTGATTTAGCATTTTTGAAAGATTAAAGGAATTGGTCTTTTTTAAGGCTGTGAGGAAATTTATTAATGGCATTCAAGAAAATGATAGATTCTTACATAGGTAATACTGACCAGCTGTTCGTCATCTCTACTGAGGGCAGAACAAAGAAAATGGTGTTAAATTGCAAAATTAGGGATTGTGTCAATTTAATAAATCACCCAGTCCTCATTCTCTCATCTCCCACTCTCTGTCCCAGTTGCTAACCTTTTCAGCTAAGTGTTCATTACTAGGCATTTCATTTTCAATTCAATTTATTCCCAAATAGGAGGACTTGGGCAGCCCAATTTTTTGATTTATGGAAGTACAGCATATTACACAAGTCCTCTTCAAATCTGCTTCCATGATGAAGCATTGCCTGTCAGAAGCACTATGCTGAGCAACCGAATGAGGACAAATGCTGACACACTTTTCAATTCTGATCACAGTGAGCCTGTGATGCCAACCACACAGAGGCACACTATTTCCCACTGTTGTGTTGTCTATTTCCTTCCAAGCATACATATGGTCATAGGAAACTTTGCTGTCAGTTCTAGGGCAGCCCTGATGGCTAGAATTTTTAAAATTACAAGGAGAAATTTAATTCTATTAAATGAATCTAATGGAAGTAAACAGGCTTAGCAGAGTATAGGGGCCAAGGAACAAACAGAGGAGATAGGGAACCTGCCAATGGGGAATCAATAGTGCTTAACAGGGATGGTAATACTGACAGTAGTTAAGCCATGTCAGTGATATCAAGTACAGTTGTGTTGAGGATTTTAATGCTCACTTCCCCAATACCTGCCCCACATACGCAAAAGCAGCCTTCTTTGGGATTGGGGAGAGTTGTGGTCTGCTGATATCCCCGTGCAATAAAACAAAAGACCAAAGTGTGTTCCACCCAGAGGAATCACGCAGCACAGTAAGACTTTAAAGGTGAACACTGGAATTTAAAAAATAAGTTTATATGGAAAGAAAACTGCATGGAATATTCCATTACTAAAGCATGAGGATAAATGCTAACCCATTCCATGACTTTACACCACACTAAAGTACAAAGAAGCTTCTTACATGAAGCTTCTAATGTTCTTAGTTTGATCATTCACATAGGATAAAAACTGATCTCAATGAAGATATATTAATCTTCCAGTGGCCCTGACATCAAATATCTGCCCATACATTATTAAAAATAAAAAACGTTTGTGGTTTTACAAACACCATCAGCATCTCAGTACCACCCGATTCATTTGCCTTCAATTTTGTCATTTTCTCAGATTGTGAAAAGCAAACTAGTCATATGGATTTATGGCTCCGACACTACTATTTTCAGTAAATAAGCACACTCCTTGAAAGACGCAAACACAGAAGGGGAAAGAGTCGATGTGAGGGGGCAGCTCTCTTTACAGTACTTAAATTCTACTAGAATTTAACTACTAAGTAGTGGTTAAACTACTTAGTAGTTTAATTCGTAAACTTCTAAGGTTACATCATTGCAAGCTTAATAGTTTAACATTGATTTTTGAACGTCAGAGCATCAGAATGAAATACCAAAAAGGAAGCCTTAGACCTTAGACGCTAAGCGCATCTTTCTCTCACCGTGTTTAGGTATTTTATTAAAAATAAAAATGATCAAGCAATTTAACATTTTTATTATTTAAACCTATATCCATTGCCTCATATTTATGAAAGAATTTTATATACATAAATATATATGTGTGTGTGTATATATACATATATGCACATACATAAAAAACATTATTGCTTCATTTTGACTTTTTAAATCAACATTTGATTTCATCTTCTACTACAGATCTGTATGTGAAAGATATCTGAGTAGAGGATGGGGTTAAATATTGACTCACAAAGTCAAAATAAAGTAAGAAGTCTGATTCTAGAAAAAACAGATACCTCACATTTATTGCCTGTTATAGTAAATGTAGTGGGAAAATCAAAATATATGAAAGAGAGTTTTGGACCTTTAAGCTCTGAAATTTAAGTAAAAGATAAACTGGACATGCAACCTATGGTTAATTTGAAATATGCCCATGCTGAGAACTGAAAAGTGCCTGCACACTGCGTGCCCATCTCCCTCTGACACTGCTCGAGAGCTTTAGTGGAACATTCTGGTCAAACTCTCCCATATTTTAAAATTATCAGATAAGTGTTTTGGGACTTATATAAGAAATGTCCATGTTTTCTGGGCCATGAAACTGACATTGGCTTCAAGAGCTCATAAATTATTCCTCAGAGTCTTTAAAAGTGACAGGTTGTAAATTTGCTTACTTTGTCCTACGCTTACCTCCAGCCTCATAGCAACTTTTTCAATTTGGCAAATTATCTTTTTGCCAGCCATTAGAGTTGACAGGTAGGCAAAAGGAGATGAGGAGCTCTGGCGTCCTAATTATCCCAGTGACCTAACTGCTAAAACTCTGGAGTCTGATAAGAGAGAATATAAATGCAAGGCATTCTCCTTGCTTATGTGGAGGAATGTCATTATATCCTCTAGAAGTATACTTAATGAGATAGCTTAAATACTTTTGAAAGAAAGGGGCTTGATTACTAAAACGGTCGACATAGTTAAGAGAGCATTTATTGTGGTTTTATGTATCTAAAATGCACTTTGCATACATAAGAATGGAAATCTGCTGGCTGATAAACTATTTTAAAATGAAGATTCTATCATCTACTTAAGATCCCTTGGAGGATACTGAGTGTTCCACATGATAACTATTATAATTATAAGCATTTGTCAAGATGGTTTAAAACACTCTTATCACAAAAAGCTTGATTGTAACAGTGGGCCGGTGTGGGTAGCAGCCCTTTCATTGTGCTTGTGTGTAACAGCCTACATAGTGCATTTATGAAATGGAAGAATGTTTTTCTGTTAAATGCTAAAATTCTAAAAAAGCTTCATTTGCGATGTAAGCACTCTGAGGAAGGATAGACAGAGCTTAGACATAGGCTTTGAGGCCGAGGCTGAATCTTCATGATGGGTCTCACAAGATTCATAATACATCTGTGCACTGAAAAAGGTAGTGAGCACGGTGGTTCACGCCTGTAATACTAGCACTTTGGGAGGCTGAGGTAGGTGGATTGCCTAAGCTCAGGAGTTGGAGGTCAGCCTGGGCAACACGGTGAAACCCCATCTCTACTAAAACACAAAAAATTAGCCAGGCGTGGTGGCGTGCACCTGTAGTCCCAGTTACTCGGGAAGCTTGAGGCAGGAGAATTGCTAGATTCCGGGAGGCACTCCAGCCTGGACAACAGAGCGAGACTCTGTCTCAAAAAAAAAAAAAAAAAAGAGAGAAAGAAAAGAAAGAAAAAGGTAGTGACAGAGTTTGACATTGTTCCCAGTGGCTGACACCACAGATTTCAAGTAGTTTGAGAACAGGTCAACATATCTGGATGTTATTTTAATCACAATCTGATGCAGTAATGAGGTATAATTGATTATATTTTAAATAGTTTCATATTCACTATAATCTTTAGTGACTCAATAAACCAAATGAGTTTCTAGGCCAAGTTTCAAGTTCAGTTGTTACAATCACTTCAGAAGATCCTCTTATTTATTTTAATTCAGCTCTAAATCACAATTAAAACTCCTTGGAATCTACTGAAAGTTTCGTGGAACAGTTGTACTGGAGCAGTAGCAGTACAGCTGGATTTAACCAACAGCCCTTTTACTTAACCTTCCAAATTCTTCCTTGAACTAAAAACAAAGAGCAAAACAATATAAACATGTAGATTTAATAAAGTGCTTATCCACAAAAAACTAAAACATAATGCTATTCGATAGACAAGCAAATTTGTGGAGAAAAACAATTTCACAGGCAAATACATAGTTTTAGGAGATATAAAATGATCACTTTTTGCTTAAAAGCATTGGAAGCCTTCCAGATAACTATAGCTTATACTATAAGCAGAAGAAAGTAAATAATTGAAAGAGCATGATATCACTTCGGGAACTGCCCAAGTTCAACTTAACGAGAAGCTATATCACCTCTCCATATTCGCTTCTTACCCAGAGGGAGAAATGGTACAGAGACACATCATTACACTGTCATCTGCTCTCTGACTACTGTATATTTAAAATTCATCAGCCGATGAAATATGATTGAAAATGTCTCATGTCATCTTGCCTGCAAAAGTAGTTACAGGAAAAACAAATGAGGAATCTTACAATTCAAACTCTAAAAGAATCTTCAGGTTTGAAGCTCCTAAAGAATGGGTATCAATTCTTCAAGCTTCATGAAGAGTACTTACTTTTAAAATGTCACCTAAGCTATCTCCTTGGTATTTTTTATTACCTTATATTTTCTTACTACATCATTATATCATATTGTTATTATTACTATTATCTTTATTTGTCTATCTTTATTTGTCTATCTTGTCTCCAGGACTAGTGAACTCCAAAATCTTCCACAGAATACATGTAGAAATTACACTACATGTGCACCTCACACTGGTTTAAGTTGAAGAGGTTGCTTGGGCTGTCCTGAGATCTAGCACAGGTCTTTAGCTCAGCTGGCCTGTGACCCATTCATGAATCACGTGAGAAACTCTTCACTAGATTCTGAGGTTATTGAAATCAGGGTATTTATCTTCATGTACATAGCTCCTAAAACAGTGCCCTCAATAAGCAGATAATAAAAAAATAAACAAATTCTGTTAGGTGGATTATAGTGCTTTGCATAGCCCTGATTGTCAGCCAAGCCCTGTATCTGGGCAGCTTTATCTCCAGTCACTCATCATCACTTGTACCTCATCCTGGACTCTGAAGCATTTACAAGTTTATGTCATAGTGCTGCACTTACTAACTTGGAACATTCAACAAAGAATTCTGAGAAAGTTATCTCCAGCAGAGAAATGCCAGGATATTGCTGTCACAGATCCTCCCTGCATATACTGCCAGAGACCAGAATTAACACAACCTCTTTCCTCTCCTGCCCCAACATCTAGTCAAATGCCAAGTCCTGTGATCTGAACTTCTAATGTCTCTCCAGTCCATCTATTTCTCTCCATTTCCAGGATCACCATACCACATAATGTTCTCATCATCTCTCACTTAGAGGATTTTCATACCCTCCTAATCTCTCTTGAGCTAACCACCCACCTTTCTTCTCATGGCATCCTAAATGAGCTTTCAAACATATAAATATGATAACCTCAACTAAAATTTGTCCTTCACTGATCGACGCTCTTAGAATTAAAAAAAAAAAAAATTAACCTGACCTTCAGTGCATGATCTTACTGCCAGCTGATCTCACCGTGCTTATCTAGCTCCCTTTCCTGCTCATTTCACACCCATACCATTTTCTGTTAGTTTCCTGAATACAACAAGCTTACTGTCACATTAGGACACACAAGTACTCTTTGGGATGATTTACATGCCCTCCTTTCTTAAACTGGTTAATTTTGACTTATCATTTAAATATAGGCCAAAAGTGAACATCTCTAGAGAATTTTAACCAACATTTATTAAGTACCTAATGTATGTTCTCCTCTGCCCTGGGCTTCAGAAGCAAAGGGGTAAGCAAGATAGAGAAGATTCTTGCTCTCATGTAGGCTAGTAAGTAAGATTTCATTTGGCAACCAGCAACTAAATATCCTACTGTAATGACTTAAGTATGTATTATTTATTTCACAAGTACAGGAAGACCACAGACAAGCCTTAAACTGATACAATACAGCAACTAAACAATGTCATCAGTGACCAAGGCTCTTTGCTTATTTTTACTTCTTATCCTTAATGCAGAAATTTTGATGTATTCATTCCTATCATTCTCAGTCATAAGGTGACTATACTTCATCTAGACTCTAAAGTAATGCTGCAGAGAGAAAGGGGTGACACTTATTAAAAGGAAAGCAAAATTTCTCGAAGGAATATTAAATGGTGTTTCCTTTGTAATTCATTGACTGGAACAGTGCCACATTATGCTTCTGTACTGGCATGGAGAATAGGACACTGGATTTTATTAGATGGGCAATTGTTATACTAAATAAAACCAAGATGTTGGCATTTGAAATATGAGAAGAGTGATTACAGGTTCTCCTGAATAAAACTTCTAGGCTCAGGAAAGGAGAGAGTCACGGTAGTGAATAGAATAATGGCTTTCCAAAGACGTCCATATCCAGCTCCCCAGAATCTGCGAATATGTTGGTTGCCTGGCAAGTGGGAATTAAGGTGGCAGATGGAAATAAGTTTACTAATCAGCTGACCTTAAGATAAGGAAGTTATCCTAGGATATTTACATGGTTGGTATAATCACAAGGGTCTTTGAATATGGATAAGACAACCAGATAGATGAAAATAAATAACAAAATGTCAGAAGTATGTCTCTACTTTTCAATAATAACATTAAATGTAAAGAGACTGAACTGTCCAACAAAAAGACATAGAGTGACTTAATGGAAGAAAAAACAAGACCCAATGATCTGTGTTTATAACACACTTCTTGGAAGTGTGTTTCTTCCTATAAAGATACACATAGACTGAAAATAACGAGATGGAGAAGGATATTCCATGCCAATGGAAACCATAAAAGAGTGGGAGTAGCTATACTTTTCAGATAAAATAGATTTCAAGACAAAAACTGTAAAAAGAGACAAAGAAGGTATAATAAAAATATCATGATATTATATATATATATCATTATATAATGATAAAGGAGTCAATTCAGCAAGAGAATATAATGATTATAAATGTATACGTGTGTGTGTGTGTGTGTGTGTGTGTGTGTGTGTATATATCTCCCCTTAAAACTGGAGCACCCAGATAAATAAAGCAAATGTTGTTAGAGCTAAAGAGAGAGATAAGCACCAATACAGTAATAGCTGCAAACTTCAACACCTCACTTTCAGTATTGGGCACATTTCCCAGACAAACGATTGAAAAAGAAACATTAAGCTTAATCTACACTGTAGAACAAATGGATCTAATAGATATTTACTCATTTAATCCAACAGCTGCAATATACACATTCTTCTCCTCAGCTCATGAATTATTCTCAAGAATAGACAATATTTTAGGTCACAAAACAAGTCTTACAACATTCAAAAAATGAAAAAAATATCAAGCATCTTCTCTGACCACAACAGAAGTCAATAACAGGAATTTTGTAAAAAAATGGAACAGTATGCTTCTGAATATCCAGTAGGTCAATAAATAAATTAAGAAGGAAATTGAAGTCCCAATATGTTGGCTCACACCTGTAATCCCAACAATCTGGGAAGCCAAGGCAGGCAGATAACTTGAGGTCAGGAGTTCAAGACCATCCTGGCCAACACGGTAAAACTCTGTCTCTACTAAAAATACAAAAAATTAGCCAGGTGTGGTGGTGCATGCCTGTAGTCCCAGCTACTTGGGAGGCTGAGGCAGGAGAATCACTTGGACCTGGGAAGCAGAGGTTGCAGAGAGCCAAGATCATGCCACTGCACTCCAGCCTGGGAGACAGAGTGAGACTCCATCTAAATAAATAAATGAATAAATAAATGAATAAATAAATAAATAAATACATGAAAGATATTGAAACATTTCTTAAAACATATGATAATAGACACACAATATACCAAAACCTATGGGATACAATGAAAGCAGTACTAAGAGAAAAATGTATAGCTGTAACTGCCAACATCACAAAAGAAGAAAAACTTCAGATACATAACCTAATAATTCATCTTAAAGAACTTGAAAAGAGCAAACCAAATCCAAAATTAGTGGAGGAAATAATAAAGATTAGAGAGGAAATAAATGAATTTGAAATGAAGAAAACAATATGAAAGCTCAATGAAACAAAAGTTTGGGTTTTTTTTAGTAAAATAAACAGAATTGATTATTTTCCAGACTAACAAAGAAAAAAAAGGGGAAGACGAACCAAATAAATAAAATCAGAGATGAAAAAGAAGACATTAGAACTGATACTGCAGAAATTCAAAGAATTACTACAGGCTACTATGAGAAACTATTGATATTGCCAATAAATTGGAAAATCTAGAGGAAGTGGATAAATTCCTAGGCACACACAGCCTACCAATATTGAACTAGGAAGAAATCCAAAACCTGAACAGACCAATAACAAGTAATGAGACCAAAGCCATAATAAACAGTCGTCCAATGGAGAAAAGCCTGGGACGTGATGGCTTCACTGCTAAATTCTACCAAACATTTAAAGAACTAATAACAATCCTACTCAAACTATTCCAAAAAAAAAGGACGAATACTTATAAACATATTCTATGAGGTCAGTGTTATCCTGACACAGAAACCAGACAAAGACACCTCAAAAAAGGAAACTATACGTGAATAACTTCATGAATATTGATGCAAAAATCCTCAGCAAAATGCTAGCAAACTGAATGCAACAATACATTGAAAGGATCATTCCTCACGACCAAGTGAGATTTATCCCAGGAATGCAAGGATGGTTCAACATATGCAAATCAATCAATATGATACATACATCACATCAAGAGAATGAAGGACAAAAACCATACAATCATTTCAATTGATGCTGGAAAAGCATTTCATAAAATTTAACATTGCTTTATGACAAAACCCTATAAAAAATGGATATTGAAGAAACATATCCAACAAAATAAATGCCATATATGACAGGAACATAATTAGTATCATACTGAATGGGGAAAAACAGAAAGGTTTTCCTCTAAGGCCTGGAACATGACAAGGATGCCCACTTTCACCACTGTCATTCAACATAGTATTGGAAGTCCTAGCTACATAAATCAGATAAGAGAAAGAAATACAGCACATCCAAATTGGAATGAAGGTGGTGAAATTATCATTGCTTACAGATGATATAATCTTATATTTAGAAAAATCTAAGGACTCCACCAAAAAACTGTTTAGAACTAACAAACAAATCAGTAAATTTGCAGGATACAAAATCAATGTATACCAACAGTGAACAATCTGAAAAATAAATTTAAAAAGTAATTCTATTTACAATAGCTATATGTAAAACTAAATACCTAGGATTATCTTAACCAAAAAAGTGAAAGACCGCTACAATGAAAACTATAAAATATTCATGAAAGAAATTAAAGAGGACACAAGAAATGGAAAGATATTCCATGTTCATAGATTTAAAGAATCAGCATTGTTAAAATGTCCATACTACTTAAACCAATTTACAGATTTAATGCAATCCCCATCAAAATACCATGACATTCTTCACAGAAATGGGAAAAATAATTCTAAAATTTGTATGGAACCACAAAAGACCCAGAAAATCTAAAGATATAGCAAAAATAACTGGAAAAATCATATTGGGAGGGCGGAGCAAGATGGCCGAATAGGAACAGCTCCAGTCTCCAACTCCCAGCGCGAGCGACACAGAAGACCGGTGATTTCTGCATTTTCAACTGAGGTACTGGGGTCATCTCACTAGGGAGTGC
>NW_016807465.1:2258531-2270668 GCF_001698545.2 Rhinopithecus bieti | reverse complement strand
AAAAAAAAAAAAATCATATTACCTGACTTCAGATTATACTATAAAACCATAGTAACCAAAATTGCATGGTACTGGCATAAAAACAGAAATATAGACTAATAAAACAGAATACAGAACTCAGAAAGAAATCTACACATCTACAGTGAATTCATTTTTGACAAAAGTGCCAGGAAGATGCACTGGGGAAAATACAGTCTTTTTAATAAATGATGCTGGGAAAATGGGATATCTATATGCAGAAGAATGAAACAAGACTCCTATCTCTCATCATGTACAAAAAACAAATCAAAATGGGTTAAGGACTTAAATCTAAGACCTCAAATTGTGAAGCTACTACAAGAAAACATCAAGGAAACTCTCTAGAACACTGGGCTCAGAAAGATTCCTTGAATAATACTCCACAAGCACAGGCAACCAAGGCAAAAATAGATGAACAGGATCATATCAAGTTAAAAGCTTATGTACAGTATGAAACAAAAACACTGAAGAGATGACCCACAGAATGAGGAAAAAATACTTGCAAACTATCCATCTGACAGGAGATTAATAAATAGAATTTATAAGAATCTCAAACAACTCAATAAGAAAAAATCTAATAATCCAATTAAAAATTGGCAAAATGTTTGAATGGACATTTCTCAAAAGAAGACATACAAATGGCCAACAGGCATAAGAAAAGATACTCAACATCATTAATTATCAGAGAAATGCAAACGAAAACAACAATAAGACATCTTACCCATTTAAAATGGCTTTTATCGAAAGAATAACAAATGCTGACCATGATGTGGAGCAAAGGGAATGCTGATATGCTGTTGGTGGGAATGTAAATGAGTACAACCACTATGGATAACAATTAAGGGGTTCCTTATAGAAACTAAAAGTAGAGCTACCATATGATCCAGCAATCTTAATGTTGGATATATACCCCAAAGAAAGAAAATTGGTATATTGAAGAGATAACATGTTTGTTGCAGCGTTTTTCACAATGGCCAAGATTTGAAAGCAACCTAATGTCCATCAAAAGATGAATGGATAAAGATAACATGGGACATATACACAGTGAAGTACTACTCAGCCATAAAAAAGAATGAGATTCTGCCATTTGCAACGTGGATGAAGCTGGAGGTCATTATGTTATTTGAAATAAGCCAGGCACGGAAAGACAAATTTCATGTGTTCTCACTTATTTGTGAGAGGTAAAGATTTAAACAGTTTAATTCATGGAGACAGAAAGTAGAAGGATGGTTACCAGAGGCTGGGAAGACTAATGAGAAGGTAGTAGGCCTGGGGGAGATGGGAATGGCTACTGGGTACAAAAATAATAGTTAGAAAAAAATAATAAGACCTAGTATTTGATAGCACCATGTGGTAACTACAGTTAATAATAATTTAATTGTATATTTTTTTATATAACTAAAAGAGTACAATTGGATTGTTTTTAACAAAAAGGATATATGCTTGAGGGAATGGATACCCCATTTTTCATGATGTGATTATTACCCATTACATGCCTATATCAAAATATGTCATGTACCCTGTAAATATATGCACCTACTATGTACCCAAAAAAATTAAAAATAGAAAGTTAAAAAAAGAAGTCTTATTCTTATATTTCCTCCTTTAAATATCTAAAAGAAAGCTTTCCTATCATCTTAACATGAAGGTAAAGTCCCTTCCACCCTGACCTTTGGTAGAGCAGTCTGTACCACCGCTCCTTGCCCACAGCAATTCTCTCTGTTTCCTGCTCTTGGATTCATGTATTTTAGGCCAAATACAAATTACATTCAGTGCCTAGTCTCAAGTAATCACTTATCTTTTAAAGGGCATTGCAAACAGGTGTCTGCATTTCAATGTTCTTCCCACTCTGCAAAGCAGAAGTCAATTTAGGTAAGCCATTGACAAGAAGTCTGTGGGTACCAGTACTGTATTGATCAATCCTCTGCCACTAGTTAGATTTGCCTGGTGTTTGCATTGACATTGCCAAAGCTGTCAATCAACCTCCAGCTATTTGGCACTCTAGAGACAAGCCAGAAAACTCAAGTGTGAGAGAAGGAAATGACCAGTTCTATTTTTCTATGGACTCAGAGGATTAGCATAAAATGAAAATAATTGTGGAGACATCTTATGAGCCATAAATTCATGGTCAATAACCTAAATAAAAAATAGTCATAATGCAGGCCTATGCATAAGGTGTCATTACAATCAAGACTAAATTGAGGGACATTTTTAACTAAAGATACATCCGGAGAGGATGGACGCAGTAACAAATATATACAAATTTATTTTGTCTTTATCTCTTATAGACAGTAAAGATTAGTCGTAATTTCCTTGATATGTTACATACCTTAAAACATCTCTCAGGCCTTCATAGCATATATAATATGTGACATTGCAGTATGGGGCCGACTATAACCCAAATAAAATAAAATTTAATTGAAATATTTCTTCAATTTCATGGAGAAATGTGATTGAGGGTCATTTTAGAAACTATCACTACCAAAGTATCTAGTGTAAACTTGTCTAAAGTGTTTTGCTTTTATTTTATCTGAAAGAAAAGCCAAGTGTGAAGTTTTCACTATAAAATCGAAGAGTTGAGATTATTTAGGTTTTGTGGTGAGCCATATTTTACATATTTGGGGTTTAATCTTTTCTGGGACAAAATATTAATAACTGGCATAATGGTCAGGCAGACAGCTCGCATCTTTAACTCCAGGACTTTGAGAGGCCAAGACGGGAGGTTTGCTTGAGCTCAGCAGTTCAAAACCAACCAGGGCAACACAGGGAGAACCCATTTCCACAAAATAACAATAAATAAAATAAAACATACATAACTGGCAGAAATGAATTTCAATACAAATATCATATTAGACGAAATCAATTAGTTGTGTTGTTGTTAGGCAAGGAGAGAAGAGCACAGACTTTCTCCCAGATATGGCTCGACTGTGCAAAAACACAGTGATCTCTATGGTTGTCCACAACCCTACAAGATTATAACGCTAAGACCAACGCACACTCTCCTCCCATAAACATTCACATCTCTTTATTAGCTTATTGTTCTCTCAATGCTTTATTTTTCACTTGCATATAAAGCCTTTAGGTCTTGTTCTTACTCATACTGATAACTTTCATGAATGCATTACCCACTCTGTCGTGCTTTCTTGCCATTTGTTATGGTTGAACTGTGTCTCCTCAAACTTCATATGTTGAAGTCCCAACCCCTAACACCTCAGAATGACCTTATTTGGAAACAGGGTCATTGCAGATATAATTAGTTTAGATAACATCATTAGGGAGGGCTCTGGTTCAGTATGACTGGTGTCCTTATAGAAAACAGAAATCTAGACACAAATATGTATAGAGGGAAAATATTGTGAAGAGACACAAGGAGAAAATGTGTCTCTATAATTCAAAGAGATAACATCTCTTTTCCTCATCACCTTCAAAAGGAACCACTCCTACAAATACCTTGACTTTGAACTTCTAGTCTCTAAAACTGTAAGACAATAAATTTCTGTTGTTTAAGCCATTGAGATTGTGGTACTTTGTTAAGGCAGCCCTTGCAAACAAATATATACTTTTTAAGCATCAGGTATTTCCTAATTAAATCTAGAATTCTAGAACTTTATTCAAGCCATATTACATTCAGTATTCAAATCATTTTTTTCCAGATCAAGGATTTCTTCTTTTTAAAAAAGGATAAAGTATATGCTCTTCTAAAACTCTCTTCCTCTCTTTGGTTCTTGTTCTTACTTATATGTCCATTTATGAATATTTTTCAATTCATTTTCTTTTGGTACAGCAACCAGAACCAATTGCAGAGTCCTATGCTTTGATGCAAGGATAAGTCACTTCGTAACTCTCACTTTCCTCATTTGTAAAAGGCACTAGAAATCATCTTACAGTATTGTTTTGAGAATTAAACAAAGTAACAACTATGAAAGTGTTTGAATTACTGATGTTTCTGCTTCATTTGCAGCAGCATCTCTGATGATTCACAGAATAATAGCAACTGTGTTTGCCATCACAGACTTCAGGTGGAGCTCTCCAGAAAGAGACGATAATAATGACTCACAAATCTTTATTATGTGTCATCACTGATGCTCAAGAGTCATCATGATATAAATATGGTTATTTTTTCTTATTCTACCATATTCACACTCCCATAGTGCTGTTCATCTTCTGTGTCCTGACCTCATACACAAGCAAGAAAGATTTTTCAGCAGTTTATTCTTATCAGCTTGACATTTAATTACCCAGAGAAGCTTAGTGTCATCTGTGAACTTGAAGATTTTATGGGGCACTTCATCTTTCAGGTTTCTTTTAGAAACTTTAAATGAAGCCAATCCTGGTAATAATCCCTAAGACATAGCATCCAGACTTTAGTGTTGGGAATGGGTTACAGATGAGCCAAGACACAGGTACCCTCAGCTCTTGGAGTAGCAGGTGTCTCCATCCATGAACATTCTTTTCTATGTACATGAGTGAATTGTTGACAGCATTATCATTTAGTGGAAAAAAAATG
Organism: Rhinopithecus bieti; assembly: GCF_001698545.2. Taxonomy (NCBI): domain Eukaryota; kingdom Metazoa; phylum Chordata; class Mammalia; order Primates; family Cercopithecidae; genus Rhinopithecus; species Rhinopithecus bieti. The sequence continues at coordinate 2,266,143 of NW_016807465.1, read as the reverse complement.
TTCTAAAGGTATCTTCTGTAATAATCCTTTTATTCATAAAAGTAGTTGGTTGTTTCCTTGCCTTTTTCCCATCAATAAGCCAGATGTTTAGCCATGAGACCATATTCTCTTGAATTTTTAAGCAATTTGCTGTATGCATGTGAGTATGTTTTCTATATCTGTTTTTAGTAGAATTCAACATAGAGCATTTTCAGATGTGTTGCAATGGTGACAACTAAGAATCATGGGAAAGATGGCATCCAAAATTATGTGCAGAATCAGTCACAGTAATAAATAACTCAGAAGCAAAGTCAAAGGGCTTGTGTGAGGTATTGCCACCAGATCTGAAGAGACAAAAAATATTTTGTGCTTACTATGTGGAACTGCACTGATATGGAATCTATATACATTGAGGAACCATCTAAATATTACCTTTATTAAGTTTACTGGATATCCCTTGCTGCCATTCCTAAAGGTCATCACAATTAATGAGTATTTTGTTTTACTTAAGCCTGGGCAATATAAAGCTTTCTGAAGATAAGGAGTTCCTTTGTCCATAGAGGAACCTTGGGGGAAAAGAGAAGTGGTAGTGGGGTGAGTTGTTTAGTGGGAGAACGGGAATTCCTAGAGTAAGGGTGAAAGGGGAGACACTTAAGCAAGGCTTGGAGAGCTGGTAGAAATCTAATAGCCTGAACAGAGAAGTGGCAATCTCATTCCATGCCTTGGAATCTAAACTTCCCATAGGAAGGGGTGACTTAGTAAGTAGCTCAGAATCAAATACAAAAATAAAAGAGGTAATAGTGAGAGAAAAATAAGACAGCAAAAGCAAGAGGTTATGAAAGAGAACCTTAGCCTAGGCAAGGCAACCCAGCTTATGTTGTGTCATTATTTTTGTGCTTTTACATTATATAATTAACCACAGATTCAAGTATGCGCTCTCTCTAAGACAGGACTCAAGGAGAGAGATTAAAGAGAAACAGCAGTATTGAATAACTTGTGAATTAATGTCCTTGTCCTGTGAGACTGGCATATATCCCAACCTGATTTTTTTCACTATCTGCGTTTATGGGAGTCTTTAGATTCCTTTGCTGCAGCCTCCTACTATATACTGTAATGCACAGGGTGCCTGACTGATTCTAAGACTTGGAACCCACAACAGTTCAGGCCCTGGATAGACTGTCACCCAAGAATTGTTTTGGATTAATTTCCTTTCAAAATGTTTCCAGGAAGGCTCCCTCCAGGCTGTGGGTTGAGATGGGGGATGCCTTATGACTCTTTTCACTTGACTTAAGGTGTAGCAGGAATCCATTCTCCTCCTACGCCTGGAAGAAAGAACGCACAACTGTCTCCCACATTCTCTAAAAGAAGCCTTCTCCATCAATTTTCTTTCTCCATGCTTTTATGGTTGGAGGTGGGTGATCACTGCAGGCAAAATCAATTTAACCATCTCTTAGCCCATCCTGGTTAAAAGAGCTAACACTTTTCTTGGAAAGGGTTGAATTGGGAGAATTGACATCTGTTGCACTGCTACCAGTCTCGAAGGCTTCAGACAAAAATGAGACAAAATGAGTTCTAATTATTTGGTTGCTCAATTTTAAATGGTTACTTTTGAGGTTAAATATGGTCTATATCAGCAATTTCATATGGCTCAATCTAATGAATCTTATTGCATCCGTTTTCCCTTTCATCTTATTACCATTCAGTTTTGTCAAAATGTGACTTGTGAGGCAGCTATTCTTTGTCATCCAGCAACTTTTTGGTGACCTATGAAAAAAAATACACAAAGTCAACTCTTTCCTATAACCTGAAATAGTATTTCTTCAAACAAATGAACAAAACACATACTTCACTCAATGTTCTCAAAATTACAATCTTCCAAGGTCTCTTTTATTGTAAAACAATGAAACAAATAGTCATTCATGGCCTATCTTGGAAGTACCCCACCAGATGCTCTGGGGAGCAGCCCTTTTGTTAGTATTTACCAAATGAGATGTGACTTTTCTGGCTGACTGAAGGAACCCTGCTTAGAAAACCATCATGGTGGTAAATAAAAGGCAGGTTCTGTTGTTAGGATGCTACTAAATAATGACAGTCACAGCTGCCAGCCTATGACTTTTACCTAAGCATAACTACCTTCAAAAAGTGTCTTTGCTACTCTGATCTTCTGGAAATTTTATTTGTTCTTCTCATTTGCTAAAAATAAAAGATACAAATACGCAATTGAACTATCATGTTGATTTTTTTTGTCGTCTTATTTCTGTATATCCCATGCCTCTGTACCAAGGTGACTTGTAGTACATTAGGGATCAGTTCTGTATTGCTTTTCTGCCGTTTACACAGTAGAGAAACTCAATACATGCATGTTACATGAGTCAGAGTGCTACTGCTCTTGAATGAAGCATTTTCAATGTTTGCATTATTCTATTTTAGCCTCAATATCAGTTTTTGAGATCGTTCAACTCTATCTGTCAGAATAACTAGAAAAGGCCACCTTTTACATTGCTGGAAAATGATATGTGTTATGTTTAACTTTAGTAGCAGTTCTTTGATTTATTGTTCTGACCTTTTAATTTCTTGCAAAAATGGGATTCTTCAGAAATATAAATCAAGGTAAAATCAACAAGAGAATTTACCTAATATTTAAGCTCAAAGAAAGTGGAAGTCATATAGAGCTCAGTATGATCATCTAAAGATTTCTTTGTAAGCCCAACATATATAAAATGTTGAATAATCATATCAGAATGCCAAAGAAAAAAGAAGTACAAGATTATATCACAGCTTCTGCAAGATAAACTATTCCAAGAATATGGAGGAACAATTGTTTGTTCTCTTCTTTTAACTGTTTTGAAAGGAACAATTTAAAAAGCAAATAATACATTGGGAAATTCCAAAAATTTGTATCGTACTCAAAGTAATGTGTTCATGTAGAATCAAACTACACTTTTTTAAAATGAATAATCACAACTTAGAAATAGAGACAATCTTATAAAAGACCAGATTAAAACAAAATACTGGCGGGGTGCGGTGGCTCACGTCTGTAATTCCAGCACTTTGGGAGGCGGAGGCGGGTGGATCACGAGGTCAGGAGATCGAGATCATCCTGACTAACACGGCAAAACCCTGTCTCTACTAAAAAAGACAAAAAAATTAGCCTGGCCTGGTGGCAGGCACCTGTCATCCCAGGCTGAGGCAGGAGAAAGGCCTGAACCCGGGAGGCGGAGCTTGTAGTGAGCCGAGATCGCGCCACTGCACTCCAGCCTGGGCAACAGAACGAGACTCCGTCTCAAAATAAATAAATAAATAAATAAATAAATAAATAAATAAAACAAAATACTTCATTCATGGTAGATGGCAATTTTTTTAATAGGTGTTCATTTTCCGCTGGAACTCAAAGTCAAATTGCCTTTTCTGTATGTTTTTAAGTGAAATTTACTGATTGAGTTGACGATGATGCTTTCAGGAATCAATGAGCATTTGATGATGTAGACCTCAAACAGCATCCTCTTTGCAAAAACTCCAAGAATTCATATCATTCTTTACAGAGCATCTGTGCTAAGTGAAAATAAATTATGAAGGGGAAAAATGAAAGAAACAAAACAAATATTCACAGATGGATGATTTTTTTACAATTGGCAAGTGCTTCACAGGACTATTAGAAATTTGCTTACATAAAAAAAAAAAGCTATCAAGAAAATTGAACATATGACCATTGTCTTTATTACCCAGGCAACACCTACTATTATCAGTAAGTGAATGTTTACATGAGATAAGTCAGAAGTCTGGAAATAAGGGAAATATCTTGGGGGAGTCTCACTGTCAAATCCACTCAGAGGAGATTAAACAGAGATAAGCAATGTTACATTTAAAAAAAAAAAAAAAGAAGTTTTTTCAGACCCCGTCAGTCCCATTTCTTAATAAACCAAGCTTAAGACATGAACATATATATATATTATATATATATTATAATAGTTATATATATGTATATTTGTGTTTCTCCTGCCTCAGTTCCCCAAGTAGCCTGGGGCTATAGGGGGCGTGCCACCATGCCCAGCTAGATTTTTGTATTTTTAGTTAGAGATGGGGTTTCACCATGTTGGCCAGAATGGTCTCAATCTCTTGACCTCATGATCTGCCTGCCTCGACTTCCCAAAGTGCTGGAATTGCAGGTGTGAGCCACCATGCTGGCCTGATATGAACATATTTTTAAAATGTAGCTATCAATCAAAATGAAGTTGGTAGTAGCATAAGCTATGCAAAAAGAGAAGCATGAAGGCAAACATTCAAAATAAATATTAAGTCAGCTGCTTTCTAGTGTGCAAGGCCAATTGGCAATAGTATTTTTATCATTATGTAAATAAAATAATTGGGATTAGTTGTAAGCCATTACACATTTAAAGCATACAGCAAACTGTCCCTATTCTAATTCTATGTTTACAAACAAATCTACTTTTTGTTTGTTGTTTCCCAGAATGAGATGGTTCTTCCATCAATATTGTGGTCCACGCAACAGTTAATTTGCTTATTACAAACAAATCAACTGATTTTCAATGGTTATTTACCAGTTTCAAGGACTCTGGTGAATTCATCAACATAATATCTGCTCCTTGAAAACCAGGCAGCAGCCATCTCCTGGCTTTTGCAAGACTTTCCAATAGATTATGGGGAAAACCAAGTGTTTTAGACATTTGAAGTTCTACATCTGCATTTTAGACTAATCAATCAAAACTCACAATCAGTTGTCTATATAAAGTGAAAGTAATTATGATCAATTAATCATTCTAATATGCCAAATTCCATGTAGGTATTATTTTAGAGCTCATCTGAGAACCATCACACACCATTTTCAGAATCTAAAACTGGCACTAAATGAAAACATTAAAAAACTTTAAAATGCATCAGCTGATTTGTGAACATGTTTTATATGGTGGGCGGAAGAATGTCAAGAGCAATTCAAATTCATGTGTCAGTTTGTTACACATTAACAAGCAAAATATGTTTGCAGAATATGCATGTTGTCAACAAGGCATGCATAAAATTGGAGTGCCTTTAGTGTTTATTATAACTTAGAATACAAGTTCATAAAAGATGGGGAGACTGCTAGGTATGTCTTCCCCAAAACAACCAACTCATAAAGAGTATTGATGAAATAGAAAATTATTATTTTTATTGGAAAATTTCATTCCTATGTGAAAAAAAAAATTGAAGAAAACTTAAAGTTCAGTTATGTTATGTTTGACATGATAGAAAAGTAATCACGTAATTTAACAGTGAAAAACTAATATTTTCCTAGGTGTGGTGGTTTACGCTCCTGACACTTTGGGGGCCAAGGCGCAAGGATAGCTTGAGCCCAGGAATTCAAGATGAGCTTGGGAAATGTGGCAAATTTCTGTCTCTACAAAAGTACAAAATTAACCGGGTATGGTGGTGCACACCTGTGGTCCCAACTACTCAAGAGACTGAGGTGGGAGGATTTCCAGAGTCCAGAGAGCTCAAGGTTGCAGTGAGGCATGATTGTGACACTGTACTCCAGCCTGGGTGACAGAGTGAAACCCTGCCTCAAAACAAACAAAACCCTAACATTTGAACATTGTAAACCTCTGTTCTGTCCATGCAAATTGCATGTGCTAGTGAATTTCAATTGAAATCACAGAATGATTTTGACAAGCTTGAAGGAGTCTCAAAACTGTCCTGACCACAGATAAATCGGGATAGCTGGGATATGCTACAATAACAAACTCAAAAACCTCAACACAGGAATATTTTTTATGCTACATCTATTGTAAATTGGCTGGACTTCTGTTCTACATAACGATCTTACTTCCTCTGCGGCCCAGGCTGACGGAGCTTCTATTCCCAGTTGGCATCATAGAAAGAAAAGGGCACATAGTGAAGTATTCACTGATGGAAAAGTAAAATCCTACCCTGTGCCCAGAAGGAGAGAAGACAACAAATTAGCAATATTTGTTAACAACTTTAATGACTATCAAAGGTAATAATGATAGGTACAATTATATATAGCAACTTCAACAGAAGTCTCTTAAATTGGGAAAAGCTCTAGAAAAGCAGAAAGACAAATATTGTTTAAATAGAAATAAAATGCAAATGATATTTTTCTTGACATAAAAAATCTTATGAAGTTAACATTTTATACTAGGTAAAAGGAGAAAAAGGAAAAACAACGGACTGTATATGTGTCTTAGGACCAGCTGAATTTAGGGCTATCTATATTCTATGTCTGAGATTACCCTATGATTTATTTTAATTGCAATAAGGTATAACTTCAGAATATCAGAGACAGCTTCATGATTTCCCTCTGCTTTTATTTCCTAACACATAAAATGCCAAAACATTCTCCTTTCTGCTGAAAGCTTTCATCTCAGGTGGTATTCACTGATCTTCATAACTGCTGTTGATCCCGAGTATGTACCTTGCTGGGGACAGAGAACACATAAGGATATTGTCTAACATCCTAAAACGAGCCACTGCCAGGTCAAACTTTCAGCAACGGAGAAGAGCAGGTGTTCTGACCATTATTCTTCCTTCTGTCAGAACTGAAATAAGTGGCTTATAAGTAGCATCCAATCATATTTTATTTCTGTCTTTATTTGAGATACAAAGGGACATGTGTCTCACCAATTCTTTAGGGGAAATAAAGCAAACAAACATAATTTCTAGACAAAGGGACTCTGTAAAGAACTTCAGATGTTACATATTTTCCTCCCTTAGGCAAACACATAGCCTATCTCTGGGAAGGAGTGCATAGACTTTTACATACCTAACTAAGATAATAGACAATACCGAAAGTTGAAATGTGTCCTCTACTTCCTATGAAAAATAAATAAATAAATTAATTAATTAAAAAATTGTTATATGATAGCGTTGTCTCAAATCTCATTTATAGAATTTTTCCGAGGGTTTTCCTTAATGCACTTCAGGCAAATACAGTCAGCTATAAATGGAAGACCTCAAAAATATTCAAAAGATGGCCAACAACTGCAATGTTGACGCTGTCCATAAGTCAATTGCAATATTCAGAAAATGAGATTATTTTCTATAAGACATCCCATAAAGGGGGATTTTCTGTATTTTCTTTTTTTTTTATTATTATTATACTTTAAGTCCTAGGGTACATGTGCATAACGTGCAGGTTTGTTACATATGTATACTTGTGCCATGTTGGTGTGCTGCACCCATCAACTTGTTAGCACCCATCAATTCGTCATTTATATCAGGTATAACTCCCAATGCAATCCCTCCCCCCCTCCCCTCCCCATGATAGGCCCCGGTGTGTGATGTTCCCCTTCCTGAGTCCAAGTGATGTCATTGTTCAGTTCCCACCTATGAGTGAGAACATGCGGTGTTTGGTTTTCTGTTCTTGTGATAGTTCGCTAAGAATGATGGTTTCCAGCTGCATCCATGTCCCTACAAAAGACGCAAACTCATCCTTTTTTATGGCTGCATAATATTCCGTGGTGTATATGTGCCACATTTTCTTAATCCAGTCTGTCACAGATGGACATTTGGGTTGATTCCAAGTCTTTGCTATTGTGAATAGTGCCGCAATAAACATACGTGTGCATGTGTCTTTATAGCAGCATGATTTATAATCCTTTGGGTATATACCCAGTAGTGG
>NW_016807465.1:2216522-2254117 GCF_001698545.2 Rhinopithecus bieti | reverse complement strand
TTTCCTTGAGCTGCTGTGAGCTCCACCCAGTTCAAGCTTCCCAGCGGCTTTGTTTACCTACTTAAGCCTCAGCAATGGCGGGCGCCCCTCCCCCAGCCTCACTGCTGACTTGTGGTTAGATCGCAGACTGCTGTGCTAGCAATGAGGGAGGCTCCATGGTCCCAGCCAGGTGTGGGTATAATCTCCTGGTGTGCCTGTTTGCTTAAAGCGCAGCATTGGGCTGGGAGTTACCCAATTTTCCAGGTGTTGTGTGTCTCAGTTCCCCTGGCTAGGAAAAGGGATTCCCTTCCCCCTTGCGCTTCCCAGGTGAGGCGATGCCTCCGCCCTGCTTCAGCTCTCACTGGTCGGGCTGCAGCGGCTGACCAGCACCAATTGTCTGGCACTCCCTAGTGAGATGAACCCAGTACCTCAGTCGAAAATGCAGAAATCACCAGTCTTCTGTGTCGCTCACGCTGGGAGTTGGCGACTGGAGCTGTTCCTATTCGGCCATCTTGCTCCGCCCCCTTCTGTATTTTCTATAAGGGATATTACACAATCATAGAACATTTGCTATGAGTCCTAATTTGCATATTAAATGCACATTTCTATTGAGCATGTACCTGGATGCAGGATTTCTGTGTTACAAAGCATGCACGCACATGTTCTATTCAATAGCATTACAGCATAGCAGTACCAATATATCTCCTTCCAGTAACAAGAGTTTCAATGGCTCTACATATTCATATACATTTGGTACTTTTGTATTTACAATAGTCAAGAAGACCACTGTTGTCTACTGTATACAGAATTCTAAAATGGTCCCGTAATATCAGCCCTGGTGTTGCTCCTATAATCTTATTATATTACATGATCAAAAGTATTCGCCAGATGAAGGTTACTAATCAGTTGTCCTTAAAATAAGATTAGTCACATGACCACCAAACTAATCACATCAGCCCTTTAAAAGCAGACAGTTTTTCCTAGGTGGTTGCAGAAGGGAAATTCAGAGAGATTAAAAATATAAGGATTCGACTGGGCGCAGCGGCTCACACCTGTAATCCCAGCACTTTGGGAGGTCGAAGCAGGTGGATCACCTGAGGTCAGGAGTTCGAGACCAGCCTGGCCAACATGGTGAAACCCCGTCTCTACTAAAAATACAAAAATTAGCTTGGCGTGGTGGCGGGCACCTGTAATCCCAGCTACTCAGGAGGCTGAGGCAGGAGAAGCACTTGAACCTGGGAGGCGGAGGTTGCAGTGAGCTGAGATTGTGCCATTGACTCCAGCCTGGGAGACAGCTTGAGACTCCATCTCAAAATATAAATAAATAAATAAGTAAGGATTTAACATGACAGATATTCCACTGTTGGCTCTGAAGATGAAGGGCACATAGGGAAAGAAGCTAAGAGTGGCCCATAATTATTGAGAATGATCCCTGACATAGTGCCAACTAGGAAATGGGGACCTCAGTTCTACAACCATGTGGAACAGAATTCTGCCAACAGTCGGGGTGAGCTTGGAAGCAGATTCTTCCCTAAAGTCTTTAGGTAAGAGCCCAGCCTGACTGACATTTTTACTGTGGCCCTGTGAGACCCTTAGCAGAGATACCACCCATGAAGTAGAGAACAAATTACTATAAACTTTTGACCTATGAAAATGTAAGGCTAATAAATAAGTATTGTTATAAGTTACTATATTTATGGTAATTGGTTATGTATTAATGGAAAACCAACACATGATCTTTGACTAATCAGGTAGTACAGAATACATCCGAATGAACCAGTCTGTACTCAGCGCTAGTTGACTGCTGTCATAGGAATGGGTGGTCCCCATTGCACCACGTTTCATCTTTTATGAGCTGGATATAGATATTTTTAGATTAGATTTCCAATTATTTTTTAATTGCCAACTAATTCTGTTTCAGAAAAACGGAATTTATTCAATATTCAGAAAATTAGAAAATGTAATTGATATGAAGCAGAAAATACATCACTTTGCAGGCAAATAAATAATATCTGACGGCGGCCAGATTGAATTCTGGCCCAGATAATGATTAATTCAGTCCCTTGCAATTCCAGTGTTTCATGGATCCACTAAATAAGTATTATAAAGCTTTTTCCTTTTTGTTTTAAATAATAAATACTGTAAATGTTGTAATATTCTGAGTGGCTTCCAGTTTTCTTTTCAGATGAAAGATTTATAACTAATGCAGTATTTTAACTATTCTATGAGATTTCTTCTTGTGGAGGGAATTACAGGAATTGAAGTTTATATTGAAAATTTTCTATGGTAAATCATTAGATGAATAATTTTAACATAAGAAATATGCACTTTGAAATATGATCTTTTTTCTTTTAATAAAATATGTAAATACTGTTTATTAAAAGAAATAATTATTTTCTTCTCATTCACAGAGGTAGTAATTAAGAGTGTGACCTTAGACAAGTTGTAAGAACTTGGGCAAGTTTCTGAATCTCTACTTGTCTACATTTCTTGATTTTCAATGTGAGTTTATAGTAGTAAGTGATTAACAGGGTTTTTCTAAGGATAATATGAATCAGTACAATTATAGCACTTAGATTGTTGACTAGAACAGAGTGTTCAACAAAGGTTAGTGATTTGCAGACAGAGGTATGGGAGTTCTAAAGCATAGCGATCGTGCCTTGGCTAGGGCCAGGAATATTCAGTAGCTTCATGTTGCTTCCATCCTGTTTCATACTGCTTTCAAACCAGCCCAAGTCAGTATTTCAAGTCCCTTGACTGCTTTAGTCCAATTTGACTTTATAGTCTGACTGTCTGACCACTCATTTTCTTACCTCATGATACACACTACATTTCTTCTTGTTTAGATCTCACAATTTGGAGTGCCAAGAGTCCTACTTTCCTTTGTTTGCCTATCCTAAAACTCAAACCTGTAGATTACTCCTTCACAAAACCTCCCCAGATCCTGCCAGAGAAGCTTAACTGCTTGTAACCATAGTCATTGTTTAAACTTCAGGTACATGGCTGATACCTTGCATTAAAGTTATTTACATATTGATCTATATCATTTGTGGATGATTAATTTCTTACAAAAAGCAAATTTATTTAGTTGTGTCCCTACAGAACTCAGTATAATGACTTTTATATTTTAGAAACTCAGTAAATGTTAATTGCATTGCATTTAAAATTTAAAAGTAGCAAAGCAATGCTTCAACAATGTTAAGTAATGAATGTAGAAAAAGGAATTTATCATCAATATTTAAATATTATAAATTTAATTAGGCTTTGGTCTGGCATATTTTAGAGTTTTGTTATTGTTTTAGTGTGTGTCTGTATGTGTGTGCTTACTTGAATATTAGCTTTTTAAGCTTAAAAGCAAAACAGCTGTTAGGATAAGAAGCATGTCAGAAATAGGGCATTCCAAACAACATAATTATGTTTATATTGTCTTGAATATAGAAAAGATTCCAATTCTTAAATAAGGTAGATTTCTATCATAGCACAATAGCCTAGAGATCCATTTATAAAACACACATAGGCCTTTGACAACAGCAGGGCCCAAAGGGAAAATTACAACAATGAATGAAAGGAAGCGTGCCCATTTTTTTAAGAGCATAGTTTCTATTATAATGCAAAATGATGCATTTATTGATAACAGATCAAACTAGGAAGGGTTTCTTTAGCTTGTAGACCCACTGTCTAGGTAGAATCCAAATTCTAGATAAAAAAGGGTCTTAAAAAAAAAGAAGGATTTGAGTGAAGTTTCCCTTCTACCTTTCTCAAAGGCAAACCCATCAATCTTTAACTTGGGATTCTAATATACTCCTTCATTTGACAAAGAGCTGCTATTTCTGACTGTCTGCAAAGCAATCAGATGGCAAGACAGTCTGAAAATTTAGACACTAGTGGTTCACACACAAATTCTCTCTTCTCTCTACCCTCTCTAGACAATGAACGTATCAGACTCTCACTTCTCCAAAAATTATTCCAGCTTATGCATTCCACTAAATGTATAAACCAGTGCTGGTCAAGGGAACTCATCACAGGTGTGCTGGGATCCTAGGAAAGATTTTCATAACCAATATATAAGACTTATTTCTGCTCTTCTACGTGTTGCGTGAAGATATGCATGTTGCTCAGTGGTTATTTTGTAGCTCTAAGAATGAAAGAGGGAAAAAACAGAAAAACACCCTGGTCCTAAATAACACCTTGACAGAAGTTAAAACCCAAACCAACCAACTCTGTACTTCTTTTTATATCAGATAATAAACATTTTTTATTTAATTCACATTTAATTAATTGGATATTCTTTTACTTGCAGCCGTAAACATTCTAATAGATACATAATTTGTTTTTGTATGGTCTGTATCTCGGTCAGTTTGAGCTGCTATGCCAAACTACCATAGATTGGATAGCTTAAACAACAAACGCTTATATCTCTCAGTTTTGAAGGGTAGAAGTCTGAGATCAGGCTGCCAGCATGGTCAAGTTCATGGTGAGGTCCCTCTCATTAGTTTATAGATGGCTGCCTCCTTACTGTATCCTAACATGATACATATAGATAGCCTTTCATAAGGGCATTATCCCAACATGAGAGCTCCACCCTCATCATTTCATCTAACTCTAATTACCTTCTAAAGTCTCAACCTCCAAATTAGGGTTTTCTTCTTTTTTTTTTTTTGACAGCGTCTCACTCTGTCGCGTCTGTCACCCAGGCTGGAGTGCAGTGGCATGATCTCCTCTTACTGCAACTTCCGCCTCCTGGATTCAAGCAATTCTAGTGCCTCAGCCTCCTAAGTAGCTGGAACTAAAAGTGCGTGCCACCATGACTGGCTAATTTTTGTATTTTTAGTAGAGGTGGGATTTCATCATTTTGGCCAGGGCAGTCTTGAACTCTTGACCTCAGGTTATCTGCTCTCCTCAGTCTCCCAAAGTGCTGGGATTACAGGCATGAGCCACTGCACCCAGCCAGGATTAGGGTTTTCAATATAAAAATGTAGAGGAACCTAAGCATTTAATCTACAGAAGACTAGATCTTGCAATAAGAATACCAAGTCCAAAGTACTTCCTGAGTGGTATAGTATTCAACATAATCACAGCCCACTAAGGCTTTTGTAATTCTGATAGATTTTTCTTTCTCTGTAAAGTCTCAGTTAACAGCAAGATTCAGTTATAGTAAAATGATGACTTAAGGGACATTTAAGCTGAAATTATGTGACTGTCTTTATAAACTGTAATACTTGGAAAGATAAAATTAATGGTAATCTTGTGCAGTTAAACATTAATATCTTGCTAATCCTGGACCTCCTCAGTGATTTACAGCTCAATGAATGCTGCTAATAAATATTCTAGTGTAATGCATGTCCATAATACATCTGTGTGAGAAGTACTACTGTTATCAGCTTACTTCCAAATGCAATAGCAAGACATTCCAGCTAGAAATCTTTTAACTTTTTTATGACAAAGAAGTTAAAAACGTTTCTATTTCAAAACTCAATTGATGTGTATTGCTTAATTTGGGATTGTTTGCCCTGAAGACTTATCCAGTCAGTCTAGAAATATGTAGGTCATGTCTTATGTACAGAGTCATGCCTATACATGCCTGTTAACTTCAGGTGAATTATCAAGCCTCTACACCTTCACATTCCTATAAACTAGGGCAGATACCACCTTCCTATACCAACACAAAGCACAAGAATAGGAGAAAAAAAGAAAAACAAAAACAGAATATATAGATCTGGTTTAAGTAACAGAAAATGCAGAAAATGGACATTTTTTAAGATGCATATAGACTTAGCAGTATCAGAGTTTACTATTTGTCTATTTTACCTATTATCAGCCCTTTGAAAGTTATACGATGCAGTGGCTAACCACATAGTATATAGAGTAAGTGGGATGTATGGAGTTTATCTGTTTCTTTTGGAAGAGATGGACAATGAATAATGTAATTTCTTATTTGATAAAAGAACATAAATTGATTAGAACTCCTGTGATTTTACATGACAGAAATCTCAGCTTAGACTGACTTACACCGAAAAAGGAAACCTGTTGGCTCAGGCGTCTGTAGAGATGAGAGCAGGTTGTGACACAGTTTGATCCAAGGACTTGTTCAATGTGTTTCTCTCCATCTCTGCTTATTTCTCCACTGGGTTTATTCTCAGGCTCCTCTTATTGTCTCAAGTAGTTCCAGGCCCACATCCTCCTCATTACTAACATGCTCAGGAGAGAAGAATCGTATCTTTCTTTCAATAGTTCCAGAAAAAGATCTCCTTGAATTTTATTTTTTTTAGATTTGATTCCTGTTATTCCTGAGTGAAAGTGAACAAAGCAATGCAGTTCCAAAGGGCCAGGAGCCAAAAGGGGTGATTTCTGAACTGAACTCTATGGACCAAGAATAAAGGAGTGTTGTTCACTAAATAAAACTGTGAGTTTGCTACCAGGAGGACAGAGAGAATGAGAGCTGAGCAGCAAAAACAGAGATGTTCACTGTCATCTTTTCTATTTTAACTAGCATAGAAATAAAACTAAATTGACATACATCGTTTGAATCCACAAATAAAGAAAAATTATTTGTCAAGCGACTAAAATGACTTTAAGATTGATGGAAGTTGTACTTTATTCTCAAATCTCTCAGTGTAAAACTAAACATGTTATATATTTTATACATAGTACTTAATTAATTTAAATTTAACATATTGATAATAAATAAGTTTAAAATAAATTTTAATCAAACAAAAATTAAATATGTGATGTGGTAAAGTCTACCATGACTTCAGCTTATAAAGGTGATTTCACAGTGATAAAAAATAAGACATGATTCCAGATACCAAATTGACCTTATAGGAAGAAAAAACTTATACGAAGCAATATTAATCACTGGAAAGAGAGATTAAATAATGTAACATTGTGTGTTCTTGCTGTGGAATAAGTGGGGTGGAAAGAGGAATTTTAAAGATAATTAAGGATTGAGCTGAATCTTAAAGGAATGTTAGGGTTTAATTACATGAAGTCAAAAGATAATCTAGGCTCAAGAAACAAAATCTCCTTAAAAAACGCAAAACAAAACAACAGGTGAATAAAATAAAACTAAATTTTAGTGAAACAATAGGAATGCCAGTTTCATAAAAACAGAATAATGAGTCAGAGAGTTCTATGTCAGAAAATTATAGGGTCCTTAAAATCAGGTAAAGAGTTGGTGGAACATCACAGAGATGTGGATTCTGGAATCACACAGACCTGATCTTAAGCCCCTGCTTTGCCATTTACTAGGTGTATGGTTTGGGGTTGATTAATGTATCTTACTGTGCCTCCGTTACCTTATCTTTTATTGAAGGTTAATGCCACCTACTTGAAAAGATTGTGAGAACTAAATCAGACAAGATATTTGAACTTAGCACAGTTCCTGATAGATGGGGTACTAGTAGTAATTGTCAGTAGTTATTATAGGTAAAGCATCCCTAATCAAAAATTCTAAAATCCAAAATCCTTCAAAATCTAAAACTTTTTGAGAGCTGACATGGTGCCATAAGTGGAAAATTTTACGTCTGACCTGATGTGACATGTCACGGTCAAAACGCACAAAACACCTTTTACTCCATATGATGGTTAATATGGAGTGTCAATTTGATTGTATTGAAGGATGCAAATTATTGTTTCTGGGTGTGTCTGTGAGGGTGTTGCCAAAGGAGATTAACATTTGAGTCAGTGGACTGGAAAAGGCAGACCCACCCTCAATCTGGGTGGGCACAAGCTAATCAGCTGCCAGCCTGGCCAGAATAAAAACAGGCAGAAAAATATGAAAAGACTAGACTGGGTTAGTCTCCTGGCCTACATCTTTCTCCCATGCTGGATGCTTCCTGTCCTCAAACATCAGACTCCAAGTTCTTCAGTTTTGGGACTCAGACTGGCATCCTTGCTCCTCAGGTTGTACACAGTTTATTGTGGGACCTCCCCTTGTGACCATGTGAGTCGATACTCCTTAATAAACTCCCCTTTATATATACATCTATTCTATTAGTTCTGTCCCTCTTGAAAACCCTGATCAATACACTCCACATCTTCAAGAGAAAAAATATCTCCCAGATTCCTTCAGTTGTGATATTTCCTTACTCTGTATGCCCAGATTCTCCCACATAAGCATGCCCACAAAGGGTAAAAAAATGGCACAGGTGCATGCCAGATGCACCAACAGCAAGTTTCCCATGATGCCCCACATGGGCCCAAGCTATTTCTGTGTTTTCGTTGTTCTTGTTGTTGTTGTTTATTCTCTGCTTTGTGGTGCAGAAATATTGTTGGAAATGTCAAAAAGACCTGAAGGTATCCCTGTGGGTACCTGTAATAAGAACAAGAGGAAACGTTTATGTTTGTCTATAACACAGAAAGTCAGGCTGTGTTATGCTCATACTGCTGCCTGAGAAAACAGACACAGCTGGTTTCTGCTCTCTGAGAATCCAGACAGCAGTGTGAGTATGAAATGTCTTACTGAAGACGTTTGTTGGAATGACAGCATATATGACCTGAAGAAACAGAAGAATACATTGTTGAAGTTCTATGTTGAAAGTGATGAACAGGTAATGTAAAGCAGAGAGACACTGCAAAAAAACTAAAGATGAGGATCTTGATTACGTATTGAAAGAGTGAGTCCATTAGCATTGCAATGAACACATGCTACTTAATGGTACACTGATCAAGAACCAAGTAAAGATTTATCACAAAGAACTGAACATTGAAGGGAACTGTTAGTATTTAAGAAGCTTATGGCAAACATTTAAGAAAAGACATGATATTAAATTTTTGAAGAGTTGTGATAAGGCATCCACTGATCATAAAGCAGCAAAGAAATTTATTGACAAGTTTGCCAAGGTTATCACTGATAAAAATCTGAAGCCGGAACAATTCTATAATGCTGATGAAACAACATGCCAGGGATGATACTAATTTTGGTGTAAATACCACAGAAAGACAATAATGGCGGTTCTTGAGACAGCCCCTAAGTATTAAGGATGTCAAGAACAGAATAAGCTGTACTGGGATGTGCTAATGAAGCAGGCACACATAAGTGTAAACTTTCTGTGATAGGCAAAACCTTCCATTCTTGTTGTTTTCAAGGAGTTACTTAAGTTCACTATTATACTACCAAAACGGTATGGACCACCAGGAACATCTTTTCAGATTTATTTCACAAATATTTTGTACAAGTGACTTATGCTCACTGCAGGGAAGCTGAGCTACATAATAACAAGATTTTGTTTTTCCATGGCAACAGTTCTGCTCATCCTCCAGCTGAAATTCTCATAGAAAATAATGTTTATGCTACATAGTTTCCCCCAAATGTAACTTCATTAATTCAGCTAGTTTAACAGAGTATCTTTCTATCAATTAAGCCTAATATGCAAACATTTTTTTGAATAGCATGCTAGCAACAATGAACAGAGGCATGAGTGTGGAAGATTTTCAAAAGGAAGTTAGCATGAAAGATCCCACATATGCAGTTGCCAGTGCTTGGAACACAGTGACTAAAGACACATTTGTGAGTGCCTGACACAACCTCTTGCCTGTGATATCACTATGTTCAGTGATAATGATGAACATGGTCGTGGCTTTGAAGGATTCCATATGTCAAGTGAGAAAAAAAAATTGATGTCTGACCTTCTTATATATATAAGATATATATCTTCAGAATCCATAGTAAGCTGAAAGAAGTGAATATCAAAAAAGCTTTTAACCTCCATAATGAGACTCCAGGTGTTTACTCATTGACTAATGGGAAAATAGACAAAATTGTTCTGAATCAAGGTGATCATGATACCAGTGATGATGAGGGTGATGTTAACTCTACAGAAAAAGTAATGCTGATGATGATATGGTGAAAATGTGTGATATCATGGGCTAATTAAAGGATTAGAACAGTGTGCACTCATAAGAGAAGAAGAAATTGTCAGTCTAGAAAATCAAAGAGTAACTTTTAAGACAGAAACCATTGTTAATGAAGGAAATGAGCCTAGAGAAAACATTTTAAAGGCCCATCAAGCAGAATGCTTTCTCAGCCCTAGAGAACCCATTTCCTGGTTCTTCAACTGCTTCTGATGGTATGTTTTCACCAAAGAAAAATAAAACGCAGTGTATATTAACCTTTTAATCAAAATACAGCATGATAGGAAAAAAATAAAATCTTCCCATCGTTTGTTGATGTTGTTTAACAGCTTCTATAGGTATTCTGGTGAGGTGACTGTGTTGCTTAGTTACTCCAAACACATTGTTTTTTCACTGTATTAATGGTACATTATATATATATATATATAATATATATATATTTTACTGTTAAGTATTCGTGTGTGAATAAGTATGAGAAAATAATTGCTTATTGGTAGCATATAATTTCACAGTCAGGAATGATGGTGATGCCAAACAATCAGATATTGTTCCTGTGGCTGTGGCTGGCTGAGGCAGTAACGTCTTTACTTTCTGATGGTTCAATGCACACAAACTTTGTTTCATGCACAAAATTACTTAAAATATTATATAAAATTACCTTCTGGCTACGTGTATATGGTGCAAATGAAGTATAAATAAGTTGGTGGTTTAGGTTTTAATCTTCTCCCCAGTATATCTCATTATGCATATGCAAATATTCCAAAATCTAACAAAATCCAAAATTCAGTACAGTTCTAGACCAAAGCTTTTCAGATTTTCAGCTTATATTATTATTATATGAATTAATGCAATAAAAAGCAAAGATCTTGTGTTGTGATCTTTCAGGGAAAAACACACAACCTTACTCAAATTCCTCAACTAACATGTAGTTGTTTTTTGTTGTTTGTATGTTTTTTCAGAGCAAACATAAAAATGAAGATAACACATGGCAAGATCTCCAAATAACCAAAGAACCATCAAAAAAGAAAAAAAACAAACAAACAAAACAAACAAAAAAAAAAACTGAAGTTGACCTGGCCTCACAGTGACCAGATTATCATACCTGAGTGTGGTTCCATGCTCTGATTAATATTTTTGTGACTATCTCTACTGCTACTCTTTCCTGCTCTGAGTTGGCTTTTCTTACATGGCCAAATTTCTGACAGAGAAGTTTGATTTGGTAAGTCATTCTTTAGATAGAGCCACCTGTATATTGGATATTCTTGGATAAGATGCCCATCCACTTAGTATCTGCCAAAGAGAAGATTGAAATTTGGGCATCATGCAGTCACAGCACGAAAAAAATTGCAGAAGGAATTTTGTAGATGGAGACTGTGCATAGAAGTTGAGGCAGAAGATGTAGCAGGTTATCTGAGACTTAGCCTATATGGGACACAATAATTGTTTAAAATAGCTGAGATATTGATAATAAAAGTGATAATTTAAAACAATTATTTAGGCATGAATATGTTGAAAGCATTAAAGAGAAGGATGCTTGCATAAGTAAGGCAGATATAAGCAAGGACGTTGTTATGTTTATTCCTGTTTGATATTTAAAGACCTGAACTGGGACTAAGGGAATGGGACTAAGGGAATGGGACTAGGCAGAACCGGACCTGAAATATCTAAACAACACTAATGCAGCTTGATAAATGACCGGTCATGAGGTAAAGAATCCTTTTGGCAGAGTAGTTAAGAACACATACTTGGTTGCTTTAGAGTCTAAAAAAAATCTAGTTTTGTGTTTCCATTTTGTCACTTATTAACTTTGTGACCAGAAGAAGTTGTTTATCCACATCAAACTTTAGTTTCTTCACCCACAAAATAGCTGTTATTCACAATAGCAGCTGCATAGTGTTGGTGTGAGAAGTGGATTATATCATGCCTGTGAAATGTTGAGCATGCAGTGTTACTTAGTAAATACTCAGCACATGTTACCTGTCTTTAATAACTCTATCAGAAGAGGAGTCCAAGAACACCATGAGGTATAGATTGAATCCACCGAATCCATGAAAGAGAGGCCTCAGGAGGGAAATTGATCTGCAGGCATCAGAGACTGGATTCTGCTTTGGAGGTGTTGGGTGGTCTCTAGTACAAAATAATCTCCAGCTGGAAAGGCCATTAAAGCACTGAATGCATAGAAGGTTATTAACTTGGAAGAAGATAAGAGACAGAACAAGAGAATGCCATCTAGGAAGTAAAAATGTTGATGTTGAAAGAGCATAGGTGAGCTCTTTCTGGAGAAAAGAGCAAGGAGACCAGCAAGAAGAGACCTCACTCTGCCCCCAGCTAGAGATAAAAGAGGAAATATGCTAAGGGAATAGAGAAGTCTCTGTGAGAAAGTCCCATGGCTCATCCAACATGCAATTTAATATCATTTGAACTATGTTTAACACTTGTTATTGGCCTTTTATCTCATTGCAAAAACATACTATTCCGTAGTTAGCTAAAAAATTTCTATAAAATGATTTTAATTCATATAAAGTGTTCTGTAAACACTTTCTTTCAAAATAAATCATACACAAATAATGTTTCTTGAACACTGTATTGTAAATAAGAATACTAATATAAAACAGTGATAAGTATTTTTAAATTACTTACTTTCATATTTTGTGCTATATGACAGAAAATGCATAACAGAAAATGCAATTCTCATTGGAATCTATCAGTAATTCTTTAACATTTGGTAAACAGCCCTGCCTTCCACCTAGTTTCTTTTTTTTTTTTTTTTTCTTTTCTTTAACTTTCATTTTAAGTTCAAGGGATACTTGTGCAGGTTTGTTACATGGATAAATTGTGTGTCACTGAGACTTGGTGTATGAATGATCCCATCACAAAGGTAGTGAGCATAGTACCTGACAGGTAGCCTTCTAACCCATGCCTCCCTCCCACCCTTCTGCATCAACCAGTCCCTACCATCATTTGTTCCCATCTTCGTGCCCATGTATATTCAGTCTTTAGCTCCCACTTATAATAGAGAAAATGTGGCATTTGTTTGTTTGTCCCTGTGTTAATTTTGCTTAGGATAATAGCCTCCAACTCCATTCATGTTGCTGCCTAGGACATGATTTCAATCCTTATATGGCGGCATAGTATTCCATGGTGTATATGTACCACATTTTATTTATCCAATATCTTATTAATGGGCATTTAGGTTGATTCCATGTCTTTGCTATTGTGAATAGTGCTGCAATGAGCATACACAGGCATGTATATTTATAGTAGAATAAATTATATTCCTTTGGGTATATGCCCAATAAGGGACTGCTGGGTCAAATGGTATTTCTGCCTCTAGATCTTTGAGGACTCGCCACACTGTCTTCCATAATGGTGGAACTAACACTCCCACAAACATGTAAAAGTGTTTCTTTTTCTCTGCAACTTCATCAGTGTCTGTTGTTTCTGGACATTTTATTTATTTATTTATTTATTTATTTATTTATTTATTTATTTTTTGAGATGGAGTCTGGCTCTGTCACCCAGACTGGAGCGCAGTGGTGTGATCTCGGCTCACTGCAAGCTCCGCCTCCCGGGTTCACACCATTCTCCTGCCTCAGCCTCCTGAGTAGCTGGGACTACAGGCGCCCGCCACCACGCCTGGCTAATTTTTTTGTATTTTTAGTAGAGACGGGGTTTCACCTTGTTAGCCAGGATGGTCTCCATCTCCTGGCCTCCTGATCCGCCCGCCTCGGCCTCCCAAAGGGCTGGGATTACAGGCATGAGCCACCGTGCCCGGCCGTTTCTGGACATTTTAATAATCACTATTCTGACTGGCATGATGGTCTCATTGTGGTTTTGATTTGCATGTCTCTAATGATCACTGATGTTGAGCTCATTTTTGTATGTTTTTTTGACCACATGATTGTCTTTTTTTTTTTTTTTGAGAATATCTGCTCATATCTTTTGTTCAATTTTTTAATAGAGTTGTTTCTTGTAAATTTCTTTAAGTTCCTTGTAGACTAGACATTAGACCTTTGTCAGATGGATAGATTGCAAAAATTTTTTCTCATTCTGTAAGTTATCTATTCACTGTGATGATAGTTCATTTGGCTGAGCAGGAGCTCATTAGTTTAATTAGAGCCCATTTGTCAATTTTTTCTTTTGTTATAATTGCTTTTGGAATTTCGTCATGAAATCTTTGCCCATGCTTATGTCCTGAATGACACTGCCTAGATTTTCTTCTAGAGTTTTTATGGTTTTGAGTTTTACATTTAAGTCTTTAATTCATTTGGAGTTAATTTTGTATAAGGTGTAAGGAAGGGGTCCAGTTTCAATCTTCTGCATAAGGCTAGCCAGTTCTCCAAGCACCTTTTATTAAATAGGCAATCTTTTTTCCATTGCTTGTTTTTGCTAGGTTTGTGTAAGATCAGATGGCACTTACTCAAAAATTGATCACGTAATTGGAAGTAAAACACTCCTCAGCAAATGACTGAGATATAACAAACAGTCTCTCAGAGCACAGGACAATCAAATTAAAACTCAAGACTAAGAAATTCACTTAAAACTACACAACTACATGGAAACTGAACTTGAGTGACTCATGGGTAAATAGTGAAAGCAAGGCAGAAATCAAGAAGTTATTTGAAACTAATGAGAACAAAGAGAAAATGTAGCAGAATCTCTGGGACATAGGTAAAGCAGTGTTAAGAGGGAAATTTATAGCACTAAATGCCCACATTAAAAAGCTAAAAAAAAATCAGATTAACAGCCTAACATCACAACTAAAAGAACCAAAGAACCCCAAAGCTAGCGGAAGATAAGAAATAACCAAGATCAGAGCTGAACTGAAGGAGATAGAGACACAAAACCCTCTTCAAAAAGAAATAATAGTAATAATAATAATAAGCAAATCTAGAAGCTGTCTTTTTTTTGAAAGAAAATAATAAAACAACCTGCTAACTAGACTAATAAAGAAAAAAAAGAGAAAGGAATCAAAATGACACAGTTGGAAATGATAAGGGGGATATCACCACTGACCCCACAGAAATACAACCAACCATCAAAGAATACTATAAACACATCTAGGCACATAAGCTACAAAATCTAGAAGAAATGGATAAATTTCGGGACACATATACATTGCAAGACTGATCCAGGAAGAAATTGAATCTCTGAATAGTCCAATAATAAATTCTAAACTTAGGACACTAATAAATACCTACCAACCAAAAAAAGCCCAGAAACAGACAGATGTACAGCTGAATTCTACCAGAGGTACAAAGAAGAGCTGGTACCATTTCTACTGAAACTATTCCCAAAAAAATGAAAAAGAGGGACCTTCACTGATTCATTTTATGAGGCCAGCATAATCCTGATACAAAAACCTGGCAGAAATATAACAAAAAAGGAAAACTTTAGGCCAATTTTTTTTTTTTTTTTTAATTTTCTTCTGCTAACCTAGGGGTTGGTTTGCTTTTGTTTTGCTAGTTACTCTATGTGTGACATTAGGCTGTTAATTTGAGACCTTTCTAACTTCTTGATGTGGGTATTTAGCACTATAAACTTTCCTTTGAACACTGCTTTCACTGTGTCCCAAAGATTCTGGTATATTGGGTCTCTGTTTTCACTAGTTTCAAAGAATTATTTGATGTCTTTCTTAATTTCA
Organism: Rhinopithecus bieti; assembly: GCF_001698545.2. Lineage (NCBI taxonomy): Eukaryota > Metazoa > Chordata > Mammalia > Primates > Cercopithecidae > Rhinopithecus > Rhinopithecus bieti. Next base: position 2,238,642 of record NW_016807465.1, on the reverse strand, counting down.
TTATTCATCCAAAAGTCATTCAGAAGTAGCTTGTTCAACTTCCACATTATTGTATGGTTTTGATAGATTTTCTTGGTACTTATTTCTATCTTTACTGCATTGTGGTCCATGAGTGCACTTGGTACAATTTTGATTTTTTTAAATTTTTTGAGACTTGCTTAATGGCTGAGCGTGTTATTGATCTTAGAGTATGTGTCACTTGCAGTTAAGAATATGTATTCTGTTGTTGTTGGATTTTTCTGTAGATGTCTATTAGGTCCAATTGTACAAGTGCTGAGTTTAAATACAGAATATTTTTGTTAGTTTTCTGCCTCAATGATCTATCTAATGCTTTCAGTGAGGTGTTTAAGTCCTCCAGTAATATTGTGTGGTTGTCTCAGTCCTTCACAGATCTCTAAGAACTAGTTTTATAAATCTGGGTGCTCCAATGTTGGGTGTGTATATATTTAGAATAGTTAAGTCTGCTTGTTGGTTTATGTAATGCCTTTCTTTGTCCTTTTTAATCATTGTTAAAGTCTGTTTTATCTAATACAAGAATTGCAACTTCTGTCCTTTTGTGTTTTCTGTTTGCCTGATAGATCTTTCTCTATCCCTTTACTTCGAGACTATGGGTGTCATTACTTATGAGATAGTCTCCTAAAGACAGAAAATACTTGGACCTTGGTTCCTTATTAAACTTGCCACTCTATGCCTTTTAAGTGGAGCATTTAACCCATTGACTTTCAGGGTCAATATTGATATATGAGGATTTGATTCTGTCATTGTGTTATTAGTTGGTTGTTATATAGACTTCATTGTACAGTTGCTTTACAGTGTCAATGTGGTATGTGCTGCACTTTGTTTTTGTGGTGGCAGGTATCATTCTTTCATTTATATGTTTAGCACTTCCTTCAAAATCTCTTGTAAGGCAGGTTTATTGGTAACAAATTCCCTTGGCATTTGCTTATCTGAAAAGAATTTCATTTTCCCTTGTCTTACAAAGTTTAGTTTAGTGACATATGGAATTCCTGGTTGAAATTTCTTTTTTTAAGGATGTTGATAATAGGCCTTTAAACTCTTCTGGCTTGTACAGTTTCTGCTGAAAGGTCTGGTGTTAGCCTGATGGAGTTCTCCTTGTAAGTGATCTGCCCCTTCTCTCTCGCTGCCTTTAAGATTTTTTCTTTCATGCTGACTTTGGAGAATCTGATGACTATGTGTCTTGGGGATGATCGTCATGCATAGTATCTCACAGGGGTTTTCTGAATTTCTTGAATTTGCATGTGGCCTCTGTAGCAAGATTGGAAAAAAACTTTGTGAACTGTATACTGAAATACATTATCCTAGTTGCATGCTCTCTCTCTTCTCTTTCAGGAATGGCAATATGTTGTGATTTAGTCTCTTGACATAATCCCATATTTCTCTGAGATTTTGTTCATTTTTAAAAAATTTTATTTGTTTATTTCTGTCTGCCTGCATTGCTTCTAAACAGTGGGCTTCAAGCTCTGAGATTCTTTCCTCAGCTTAGTCCATTCTGTTGTTAATGCTTTCAATTATGTTTTGAAATTCCTGTCATAAAGTTTTCATTTCAAGAAGGTCAGTTAAGTTCTTTATTAAAATGTTTATATTGTCTCTCAACTGCTGGATGATTTTACTGTTTTCCTTGGATTTGGTTTCAATCAATTCTTGTATCTTGATGAACTTTCTTGCCATCCAATTCTGAATTCTATGTCTTACATTTCAGTTATTTCAATCCAGTTAACAACTATTGTTAGGAAAGTAGTGTGATGTGTGATTATCTGAAGGTAAGAAAATACTCTGACTTTTAATGTTACCAGAGTTCTTGTGCTGGTTCTTTCTCACCTGTGAGAGTTAATGTTCCTTTTTCTTTTGAATTTGTTGTTCTTTGGATGGAGTTTTTTCTTTTTATGATCTTTACTCCCCTTGAGGATTTGACTGTGGCATAAATCACATATAGTTGAATGACTTCATTTCTGGTTTATTTCTGAGGGCCCAGGCTCAGCTCCACACTCCTGGGCTTCATGCTCTAACCCTGGGTGGCTGGGACCAGGTCTGCAGCTCTGTCCTCTCATTCATCAAGGTCAAGCCCTACCTGGGCTGGCAGGACCAAGGTACTTCCAGACCACTGACAACAGGACGCCATCAGGCCTGGCAGGGAAGCTGTGGGCACAACTGCTCAGGGGAAGGCTGCCGGGGTGCCATAGCTGGGAGGTACTCTGGTGGGGGTGCCACCGGTGGGAAGTACACCATGGGATACATCACAGATGAAAAGTGTTCTGGTGGGAATGGCTGGGGTGGCAAAGATGCAAAGTGCTCCAGAGAGGATCTGGGGGAACAGTGGGCAAAGACACTTCAAAGAATGACAGCATCACAGGCAAACACTTTTTGGTGGGAAGCTTCCAGTAAAAGCCCTCCAGTGTGATGACTGGGGCTCCGGTGAAAGCACTACGGTGATGGCCACTGACAAAAGCACTCTAGGAGGTTGGGTGGACAGCTGAGACAGCACTGTGTACAAGCATGTTCAGGCAGAAAATCTGAAAGGGGATAATAGACAGCAGGGTATACAGATCAGACTCACCCCAGTTCCATGGCAAAGACAGCCCTGCTCTTGCCAAGTCTGGCAACTTACATAAGTCAGAGCCACCCCTTCCTTAGGAATTTTTTGGAGTCTGGAACATGTCCTAGCACTTGGCAACCATGTTTGGGTTTTCAGCTTTTGTCCCACTCAGTCCTGGCATCTGAGTTTTCTGTCAAAACTTTCTCAATGCGTTCTCGCAGATGGTCTGTTCAGATTATACTGGTTTCCTAGATATTTTGGTCTGTCTCAGTGGGAAATGTTCTTCCTGGCTGTGGCAACTCAGTCATTGTTTTGCAGAAGGGCAGCAGTATTATTTTCATCAATATTTGTATTTGCATAGCAGAAACCCTGCAGTTGTGATACCGTGTCTCCACAAGATGCTGGCTTTCTTACTTGTTGATATGGTTTGGCTCTGTGTCCCCACCCAAATCTTATCTTAATTTGTACTCCCATAATTCCCATGTGTTGAGGGAGGGATCCAGTGGAAGATAATTGAATCATGGGGATTGCTTTCACCATACTGTTCTCGTGGTAGTGAATAAGTCTCACGAGATCTGATGGTTTTATCAAGGGTTTCTGGTTTTGTGTCTTCCTCATTCTCTCTTTGCCTGTTGCCATCCGTGTAAGATGGGAGTTGCTCCTCCTTGCCTTCTGCCATGATTGTGAGGCTTGCCCAGCCACATGGAACTGTAACTCCAATTAAGCTTCTTTCTTTTGTAAATTGCCAAGTCTCAGGTATGTCTTTATCAACAGCATGAATATGAACTAATACAGTAAACTGGTATGAGTAGAGTGGGGCACTGCTGAGAAGATACCTGAAAAATGTGGAAATGACTTTGGAACTGGGTAATAGGCAGAGGTTGGAACAGTTTGAATGACTCAGAAGACAGGAAAGTGTGGGAAAGTTTGGAACTTCCTAGAGACTTGTTGAATGACTTTCCCAAAAATGCTGATAGTGATGTGGACAATAAGATCCAGGCTGAGGTGATCTCAGATGGAGATAAGAAAATTGTTGGGAACTGGAGCAAAGGTGACTGTTGTTATGCTTTAGCAAAGAGACTGGTAGCATTTTGCCCCTGCTGTAGAGATTTGTGGAACTTTGAACTTGAGAGAGATGATTTAGGGTATCTGACAGAAGAAATTTCTAAGCGGCAAAGCGTTCAAGAGGTGGCTTGGGTGCTGTTAAAAGCATTCAGTTTTAAAAAGGAAACAGAGCATAAAAGTTTGGAAAATTTGTAGCCTGACAATAAGACAGAAAAGAAAATCCCATTTTCTGAGGAGAAATTCAAGTGGGCTACAGTAATTTGCATAAGTAACAAGGAACCAAATGATAATCCCAAAGACCATAGGGAAAATGTCTCCAGGGCATGTCGAGGTCTTCACAGCAGCCCCTCCCATCACAGGTCCAGAGGCCTGGGAGGAAAAAACGGTTTTGTGGGCCAGGCCCAGAGTCCCCAAGATGTGTACAGCACAGCCCTGCATCCCAGCCACTCCAGTCATGGCTGAAAGGGGCCAACATAGAGCTTGGGCCATGGTTTCGGATGGTGCAAGCCACAAGCTTTGGCAACTTCCACATGGTATTGTGTCTGAAGGAGCACATAAGTCAATAATTGAGGTTTGGGAACCTATGTCTAGATTTCAAAAGATTTGTGAAAATGCCTGAATGCCCAGGCAGAAGTTTGCAATAGGGGCAGAGCTCTCATAGAGAACCCTGCTAGGGCAGTGCAGAAGGGAAATGTAGGCTCAGAGCCCCCACACAGAGCCCCTACTGGGGCATCATCTATTGGAGCTGTGAGAAGAAGGCCACCATCTTCCAGACCCCAAGATGGTAGATTCACCAACAGCTTGCACCATGCACCTGGAAAAGTCACAAACACTCAACATCAGCCCATAAAAGCAGTTGGGAGTGAGGCTGTACCCTGCAAAGCTACATGAGTGGAGCTGCCCAAGACCATGGGAATCCACCTCTTGGATCATTATGGTCTGGATGTGAGACATGGAGTCACAGAAGATCACTTTGGAGCTTTAAGATTTGACTGCCCCGCTAGATTTTTGTACTTGCGTGGGCTCTGCAACCCCTTCATTTTGGCCAATTTCTCCCATTTGGAAAGGTTGTATTTACCCAGTATCTGTACCCCTATTGTATCTAGGAAATAAGTAGCTTGCTCTTGATTTTATGGGCTCATAGGCAGAAGGTACTCACCTTGTCTCAGATGTGATTTTGGACTGTGGACTTTTGAATTAATGCTGAAATGAGTTAAGACTTTGGGAGAGTGTTGGGAAGACGTGATTGATTTTGAAATGTGAGAACATAAGATTTGGCAGGGGCCAGGGAGGAATGATATGGTTTGGCTCTGTGTCTCCACTCAAATCTCATTTTGAATTGTTCTCCCATAGTTCTTCTGTGTTGTGGGAGGGACCTGGTAGGAGATAATTTAATCACAGGGGCAGTTTCTCCCATACTATTTTCATAGTAGTGAATAAGTCTCACGAGATCTGATAGCTTTATCAGGTGTTTCTGCTTTTTCGTCTTCCTCATTCTCTTTTTGCCTGCTGCCATCCATGTAAGACGGAACTTGCCCCTCCTTGCCTTCTGCCAGGATTGTGAGGCTTCCCAAGCCATGTGGAACTGTAAGTACAATTAAACCTCTTTCTTTTGTAAATTGCCTAGTCTCAGGTATGTCTTTATCAGAAGCATGAAAATGGACTAATACACCTGTCATTTCTGAAATTTGATGTCTCCCAGATAAGCAAGAGTCCCAAATCTGGTCACAGTCTGCTCGGAGCTGCCATGCTTATGCTTGCCCTCCAGGAGCCTCTTCCCTCCACCCTTGGTCTTTGACTTAAGCTGCAAACCTAACCTTCCTTTATTCTCAATGATCCCATCCAATAAACACACATACCACACACACATCAACACACAATTAACACCAAGACTCATTGCTTCTATTGCTTAATTATCTCTCAGAACTGCCCACACTTCTGCATAACCACTGTCATTTCCCTAATCCAAGCCATGTTGCTATGTATTATATGCTATGACATGTACTACATCTTTCTTCAGGACCACTGTCATGGCCTATTAGCCAATACCAACACTTCCATTCTTGTTCTTCTCCAGGCCTTCTCTGTGCTATTATCCAGAGACATCACATAAAACACAAATATAATCACAAACATTCACTACTTAAAACTCAACAATTGCTTCCCATAGGCCTTAGATAAAATCAAATCTCTTTGACACAACTTACATGGCCCTTCATGTCTGGCTCCCCACTAATGCTAAAACTGCATTTGCCACTGTTCTATAGTTGGTTATCTATGTCCCAGCAATGTTGGACTCATTTCAGTTTGTAGCTCATTCCTAATAATCTCCCTTACCTCCTGGCCTTAGACACACATAAAGACAACTCTAAATGTTCTTTTGGGCATTCTTCAAGTTAAACTTTTAAACTTTCCTTTCTCCAGGAAGCCCTGAACTTCGAATTAAGATAGGTCTCCAATGCCACTCATTCCACTGTATTTTTGCTTCTCATGACATCTATTGTATTCGTAATTACTTTCTTAATGTCTATCATTCTCATTAAGCTGCATATTCATTTAAGGCTGGGACCACCTCAGTTTTGTTTGTAGCTAAAGCTGTTAAGAGTAAATAGTTAAATCTATTGTATAGAAGGAACATAATAAATATTTATTGGGTAAGTTAAATTTTTGAAAGACTACTTGTCAAAACAAACAGTAGTAATCATTTAATTTGTTGAGTAATTCTATCAATCATTTCAATTATTCATCTATAAAGCCCATTTACATTACATAATATGACATATACTACAAAACATAAAGGGCTTTTATATACATGTACTTCAAATCAGGTAATAAATATTTATATTCTTCAAAATGCACATAGATTATGATTATATGTGCTCATTAGCTTATAACCCTTCATATAATTTTAGAAATATACGAAATTGTTTTCCATAAATATTTCCTCTTTGTTACCATTTTCTTGGTGAGATAGAATCTCGGATTTCCTCTGGATTCTCTTCACCAAACTTCTCTACAATCCGAATACTCTATTATCATTAAATTAATATGATTTTTGTCTCTATAGAAGTAATTTCCTAGGAGGAAGCATTAACTATGAGACTTGGTGCTTGGACATTCCCACTAAAACTAGTGAAATGGAAATGTCAGGAGAATGTCAAAAATGCAAATAATGCTTTATTGTCAGATATGAGCCAACTGGTATGGTATGACCAGCATGAGTGTTTGAAGCTCAGAGATACACGGATTTCCAAGGAAATACATACCCCAGATATTCAAAGGTCATTCCAATTCAATTCTAAAATAATGGAGCCTAGATTATTAAGTAGAATCTGTCCCAGACACCCAGAATTAAACCAAAGCCAATTAAGTGCTTAATGCTATTGGGTATCATGAACTAATTCTCCCAAACTCCAGGGACAACTTTCATTCAAATCCAGTTCTAAAAATAAGAAGCCAGAGACAGTCTCAGAATATTTTATTTCATCTCAGGCTATTTATTGACTTGAGACCTGCCCTTATGTGGGGTTGAGGGCAGTGGAATGCATTCTAAAGTGAAAAGACACTTAAAATTAAAATTATAATTTTTCAGCAAATTGTAGAGGGTATTTTAGAATGTTTACCTGAAAAATTAAAGCTCAGTAAATTTTCTTGGTTGATGTTAGGAAAAAACAAAAGAGAGAGAGAGAGACTCCATTTTCTCCAGTTCATGACCATTGCCATCATGAGCCAGGAGCAGGATCACCACAAAGTTAGGTATTCCGGTCGGAAAGGTTTTCAGATTTGAACTACAGTGAAATTCTAATTTAATCCAAGGTTAACCCTAAACATCCTGCAGAGTGACAGACCAAGTCATCATCTAAGAATAGAGAACCTATATAATCTTTATCCCACAGTTTTGAACTCATGTTAGGGAAGCAATCACAAAGTCTCACCCTTGCTCAGTAGAATAAAATTTAGAAAAAAATAGAAAATGCTTATTCTTGTTTTACTTCAGAGCACCTGCCTCTGGTGCACTCAGGTGTTGCTTTTTCCTGTTATCAACTTTAGGCCCAGCTGTCAGGTCCTCACACCTTTTCTCAATGTGACTCAAAAACTGCAGTGTTTTCATGTCTTATGTTAACTCTGTGGTATTTTTAGTTCTGCCAGCTGAAGATGCCGGCCTTACTCATCCCTTCACCTCTCTTCCTAGTATCTTCATTCCACCTCCTTCTTTCTGAAAGGAAACATAGGCTGGACACGGTGGCTTACACATGTAATCCCAGCATTTTGGGAGGCCGAGGCACGTGGATCACCTGAAGTCAGGAGTTCGAGACCAGCCTGGCCAACATGGTGAAACCCTGTCTTTACTGAAAATACAAAAAATTAGCTAAGTGTGGGGGTGGATGCCTGTAATCCCAGCAACTCGGGAGGCTGAGGCAGGAGAATCACTTGAACCCTGGAGGTGGAGTTTCAGTGGGCTGAGGTCCTGCCATTGCACTCCAGTCTGGGCAGCAAGAGTGAAATTCCATCTCAAAAATAAATAAATAAATAAAATAAAAACAAAAGGAAATATAACCTCTCTCTTTAACAACATAAGTTCTCTCTACTTTGTTCAGCTGGCAACTTCACATGAAAGCTGAAGTCAAGCAAAAGCAGAGAAAAACCGGCACCCTCTTCTAAAAGGGGTGGGCAGGGTGAGTCTGCTGTCACTGCTGGCCAAAGATTCAAGAAAAACTATCCTAACTATATTCCAGAAACTGTTCTTAGTAAGGCTGACAATGATTCCCTAATATCAAAACCAAAAGATTCTTCTGCGCTTTCATCTTCCCAAAGATGACTGGTCACTTAGCACTGAATGATTAGTACCTTCCTCCTTTGGTCCTCTTGACCACACACCCTTATGGTTCTCCTTCTGCCTCACAAACAATGGATCACTTATTCTCTGTTGCATGTAAAGATGTTTCCTTTCTGTCTAGCCCATAAATGATCCTGAGGCATTACACTGGTTTATCCTCTCTTTTTAACTAATGTACTGTCCCTTCACATATGTTGTCAGTTTCCTATAATAGCTAAAGACTTCCTCATCTCTATTTTCAATCAGACCTCCTTCTAATGCTCCATGCTTATATGCCCAACTTTCTACTCAATCTGTCTGCATTCCAACTTTACCACAGGAAATTTAAGCTCAACATCTCCAAAACTATGTGCACCTCATTCCACACTTTCCACCTTAAGAATGGTACCAAGAAATGAAAAGAGCACTATCAGGATCTCCTCTTTCAAAAAAAATCTAATCTCATAGATTCCACCTCCTAGTATATCCTTTGTGACTTCTCCACCTCTCTCTCTTCTTACTAGTATTGCACTTGGGCATGTCTACATAGTCTCTTGATCATGTGCTCCTCAATGGTCTCCCTTCCTCTCATCTTTTTTCCGTCTAATCAAACTTTACTAAGATAATATTTTAAAGGACAAACAACATATTATTACTCAGCTTAATGTCATTTTGTGATGTCTCTTAGCCTAGCAGTTCTTAAAACTTAGTATGCATCAAACCACCTCAAAGCCTGGTTGAATCACTGATTATTGGACCCACTTTCTTAGAATGACTGAATCAGTAGGTTGGGGGTGGGCCTGAGAATGGATATTTCTAAGATGTTCCCAGATAGTTCCCAGGTGGTTTCCAGGTATTAATGCTGCTAACCTGAGACCATACTTTAAGAACCATTGTGTAGCCTACAGTATATATTTCAAACTACATGGCATGGTATCAAAGACATTGTCAACACATCTCTCCAGCCATATCTCCTGATCTCTAAATCTGATAGATGAGCTCCAGATGAATGAAAGTGGCTCACTACTTCTTGTCTGTGTGTTTTGCTTAGCTGTTACTCTTTTCTCTTTTTTATTTGCCTGCCTATTTAACAGCCACTCATGTTTCAAGCTCCAGCTCAAGTGTCACCATCTCATTATGGTATTTCCCAACATGGCCTCCTCCCCTGCTACTACATCCACACACTTGCTGGTAGAACTGGCTACTCCCTTCCTTACACCTCACATATGAACTGAGTCTACTCTTGTCACAGAATATGTATAACTTCATAACACTTAACTTCCTGTTTCCCCATTTAAATTCTAAGGTCTTGTGGGTAGAAACTCTCTTACTAGAATGTACACTTCCGGTATGTGGTAGACACTTATTTTTTTGTAGGCATTTAATATTTTGTTGTTGACTGAAAGCAGATAAATGCATGTTAAGTCATTTTTAAAGTCTGGTTTATTATCCCGTATACATTATTTTGTTAAACTTTGCATAAGGGAAACATGAATCTGAAAAAAATGCAAGAGTGCTTTACCATTTTAGTATAAGATAAAATGTGGACAAGATTAACAGAGAGGATTAAACCTTCTTTTTCTTCTACATAATGAATTTAGACACTGAGAATAATTTGGCTAATGGAATATCAGGTTATATAACTGACTACACAGCAATTCCATAAGATAAAAGAGACTCTAGTAATTCTATTGCATTCTTGCCTACATTGAGCAAGGTCAGCATTAATTTATGATGCAAGTACCATGTTTATATAAAAAGGATCTAGGCCATCTTTAAAATGAAGAGAAACAATTCACTCTAAATAGGGCATGGAGTGGGTGGAATGTTTGGCTCTGAATATAAATTATTGAATTGCCAACCAAAAGAAAAACTTTATATTCCTACTGGGCCAGAGATACAAATCCCTGGATGTATCACAGCATATTACCAAATGTTTTGTATAGTTCATTTATTTAGGCATTTGTTATTTTTAAAATATCACACAAACTATAATAGCCAATAATGATAGTGTAAGATACTATGCTAAGCACAGTGGGGAATTCAAAGAAGAGGTCAACATCACTCTTGTCCTATATCTCAACAGAGTCACTATTGGTATTTGGGTGGGACAATTCTTAATAGCCCAATGCATTCCAGGATGATTAGTATTCCTGTCACCCATTCACCAAATACTGATAGCATCCCTTAGGCAATGTGACCAAATGCCTCTACATCTTCTCAAACACTTTCTAGGGATAGTAGCAGCCACAGTTGACTAGACCTACTGTGAGGAAGGGGTCCACTGTAAAAAAATTGTGACTCTTTCTCAGGACATCCCATCTCATTTTTAAGGGAATAATCGAGAAGGAATATTTCAAATTTTCCTTGTTATAGTTTACACTCATGTGTTATTCATGTAACCCACTAATTAACAAGCTTATATGTGAATGGCAATGTTAATATCTAGTAATGAGTTAATTTCTGAATTGATGTCAGCTATTGTAAATTGGAGAATAAATTATTATCTGGTCTAGAATCAAACAACAGGCACACAAGAAAATGTTTCATTTTCTATCAATGCATAAGATATTCAAATATGCTATGATTGTGGACAACAAGTTTACACTTATTTATGTAAACAAACTAGAAAAAGTGAGTAGGCTTTGCCTCCTGAGTTATTTATTGTGTGATAGAAAATTTATTTTACTCGATATACTCACATATAATTAAAACTTAACTTATTTAACCAAAACAATATGAAATATGTTGATAAACCAGAATGTCAATTTGTTAATTTACAGTGGAGCCTAGATTTTTTGTTTGTGTCTTCTCCTCAAGGCCATTTAATAAGCCAAAGTCATAATTAAGAGGCTCCATCTCCACTGCTTCCACCTTTGGCCTAGTCTAGCCTGCTGTGATTGCAAGTTAATCTGGCTCCCTGTATCTTGTTGGCCCATCTTCAATCTGTTCTCAACTATTTATCCTTGTGATGAGTGATCTTAAACAAATCAAATGATGATTTTGCTTCCTTGCTTAAATCCTTTTAATGTTAGCCCATTGCTCCTAGGATGAAAGGTCATGAAGACTTTTTTTTTTTTTTCCCTGAAAATAAACCTAAAGACTTAGTAGCTACCAGACCAGAACTCTAAAAGCATCTAAGTTTTTCAGACTGAAAAGAATGATAACAAATGGAAACTGAACGCAATAAGAGGAGATAAAGAATACTGAAAATGGTATGTGAGTAAATATAAAACCGTATTTTTTGTTTATTTAAAATATATTTAATTTTAAAGAAAATATAAGAACATTGCATTGTGTGTTTTTTTATAACACATATAGGAGCAAATTATAGGATAAAGAGGTAAACGGTATTGTACTCTTATAAGATTACTTGATCCTATATAATGTGGTACAATATTAAATCCAATTAAACCATATTTTTTCATAGAGCAATTAAAAATAAGTACAAATTGGTATAACTAAAAAACTGACAACTAAAACTAATAATAAAACAATGTTTACATAATAAAAAAGAAACAAAAAAACAGAAAAATTAATCAAATAAGTAAAACAGAGAAACAATAGAAACTACAGACTAAAATGTATCATATCAATAGTTACATTAAATCTAGATGGAGAAAATAATTGTAAGTCAAAATCTGTTAGACTACAAACAGTAAGAGACAAGTATATTGCTATCTATCAGACTGCAGACACAAATAAGTTAAAGTAAATGATTAAAATTATAAACCATCAAACAATAAGATAGTAGAGTTACAGATATATCAAACAATATAGATTTCAATAAAGAGATTTTACAAAAAATTATACATGAGATAATTTATCAGAAGCACATAATAATCTCAAAAATGATGTGCTTAAGTATAATTCAAAGTACACAAAATTTGACCAAACTAAAGGAAGAAATCTATAAATCCAAATAAACAATAATAGTCAAATATATATAAACCTTCTCTCATTAACTTTTGAAACGAGTAGTCATATAATAATGATAAGGCTACAGAAGAATTGAACAACGCCATCAACCACGTGGACCTAATTGACATTTATAGAATATCACTCCCATTCACCCCATTCACTGTAGAGTAAATATGCTTTCAAGTGAACATGAAAGTTTCATCAGATTTATCATATGCTGTGCAAAAATACTACAATAAATTTCAAAAGATAGAAATGATAGATACTTGTCTAGCCAAAATGAAATTAAATAAGCAAGAAATAACAAAGATTTGTTATTTACAGATCTGCAGGTCAAGTATTTTTAAATTAACAAACATTAAAACTATGAATCGGCCCGGCGCGGTGGCTCAAGCCTGTAATCCCAGCACTTTGGGAGGCCGAGACGGGCGGATCACGAGGTCAGGAGATCGAGACCATCCTGGCTAACACAGTGAAACCCCGTCTCTACTAAAAAATACAAAAAACTAGCCGGGCGAGGTGGCAGGCGCCTGTAGTCCCAGCTACTCGGGAGGCTGAGGCAGGAGAATGGCGTAAACCCAGGAGGCGGAGCTTGCAGTGAGCTGAGATCTGGCCACTGCACTCCAGCCTGGACGGGCACTCCGTCTCAAAAACAAAACAAAACAAAACAAAACAAAACAAACAAAACAACAACAACAACAACAAAACTATGAATCAAAAAAGAAATTTAAGAAAAATATTAGAAGTTTCAAACTGAAAAATAAAATAAGCATCAAAATTTGTGGGTTGCTGCTAAAGTAGAGAAAACTTTTAGCTTTAAATGCTCGTAGTGAAAAATGTAGACAAAATCAAAAATCTAAGAGTCCACCTTAACAAACTAATAAAATATAAGCAAATTGTGAGAAAAAATGAAAAGCAGAAATCAGTCAAGTGTAACACTAACAATAGAGAAAATTAACTATAGTAGGCAGAATGATGTCCCCAAAGGTATCTATCCCCTAATCCCAGATATCTGTGACTCTGTGACTCTTGTATGATAAAAGTGATTTTGCAGATATAATTACAGTGATAGACCTTAGAATGACGAAATTTTCTTGGGTTATCCAGGTGGGTCTAATTTAATCCCTGATACCTTAAAAACATAATTTTTTTCCAACTGAAGTCAGAGAGATGTGGCAAAGTAGAAGCCAAAGAAACTAGAAGCCTGAGAGGGACTCCACATATCATTGCTGATTTGAGATGTGCAATGTGACATGGAATGCAGGCACACTTTGGAGATTAGAGAGATTTCTAGTAACAGCCAATAAATAAATAGAGGAGCTCATCTAGATAACCACAAGGAAATAAATTCTGCCAACAAGCTAAATGAGCTTGGGAGTGAATTCTTTCCCAGAGGCTCTAGAGCAGAACACGGTCTAGTCAACCCATAGATTTGAGCCTTGTGGAGCCAAGCTGTGAACCAGGTTAGTCATACTGTACCCTGATTTCTGATCCATGAAAACACAGAGAAAATAAATGAGTGGTTAAGCTGTTATGCTTGTAATAATTTATTATGGAAGCATTAAAAAAAAAACATGAGACAAAACAAAATTTGTTTTTTTTTTTAATAGCTTTTGTCATACAAATGACAAACACCTAATAAGACTGACCAAAAAAAAAAAAAAAAAAAAAAAAAAAAAAAAAAAAAAATACCCACAAAATGTCAATAGTAAATATAAAAGGGGACATTGATGTAAATTCTATGAACTTCATAGAATAAATTTATTTATAAATAAAATAACTTTATAAAAATAGTATGCCAAGAAATGTTAAATCTTAGGTGGCAAGCACGAATACTTTGGAAAGGATAACTTGGCAAAACTAATATAAAATATATATCCGTGTGTACACACATATATCTCTATTTCCACTAAGGAAATTGAACTTGTAACGAAAACATTCCCATAAAAAACTCCAAGCCAAAATAATTTCACTGGTGAATTACAGTAAATATTTGAAAAATAAATAATAACAATCTTACTTGAACCTTTTCAAAAAATAGAGAAGGAAATAATACTTTTCAACTCATTTTGTGAAATAAGCATCAATCTGAAACCAAAGACTGACATAAAACAAGTCAAGGAAAAATATTATTAATCTCTACTTTTTTATATAGATGGAAAATCTTAACACAATATTAGCAAATAAAATTTAGCAATTTAAATAAATAATGTACACAATGACAAGGTGAGGTTTCTCTCAGGAAGGCAAGGTGAATTAACATTCAAAAATCAATAGGCAATTTACCATGTTAACAGAGATTGATAGAAAAGAAAACCATGTTATCACTTTCATACATGCAGAAAAGTGTTTGAAAAGATTGAGCAATCATTTAATTGGGTACTCCACCCCTAAGATTGGGAAAAAGGAAAGGATATTTCCTCTCACCACTTCTATTAAACATTGTACTAAAGCTCCATCCTGTTTTTATTCAGAAATAACATGAGTACCTAAAAATCTCAAATAATGAAAGAAAAATCTATCAGCACTAATAAACAAATTTAGCAAAGTTACACTATAGATTGCCAATAAACAAAAACTAATTATATTTCTATAAGCTAATAATAGTTTTAAAATGAAATTAACAAAATAAATATCAACAAAAAATCATCAAATAATGAACAATACTTACAAATTTCAGGTAAGATCTCTGAACTAAGAACTCCAAAACATGGTGAGACAAATTTTCAAATACTAAAATTGTATGGAGAGTTCTATCATGTTCAATGGATCAGAGGACTCGATTATTATTAATATGTCATTTTTTTCCAAATTTATTGGTCTACAGATGTCACCTCGTAATGCAAAAAAATTCCAAACAAGTTTTTTTTTTTTTTTTGATAATTTTTTTTTTTTTTATTAAATCTGTAAAGCTGGCTAATATGGAACTTCAAAGGATTTAGATGAGCAAAATTTTTTTTAATTCAAAAAATATAAAAAAATAATAAAATTGGAGAACTGCTGGCTGCTACCTGATTTTAATATATATTATAAAATCATAGTAATAAAGACAATACAGTATGGATATAGGAATAAAAAGACAGATCGATGAAACAGAAAAGAGATTTCAGAGATCGACTCTTATATGTATGGTCAACTGTTATTAAAAAAAATACTGAGGAATTTCAGTGACGTAAAGGAAAGTCTTTTTAAGCAAATTTTGGTGGAACAAGTAGATACACGTATGAGGGAAAGAAAAAATTTCCCTAATGTTATACCATACTCCAAACTAATGTTAAGATGATCATTGACATAATGAGCAATATAAAAGTTAAAAGAATCTTGACATATGCAAAACTTTCTTAGTAAGGATGTAAAACACTAAAGATAAATAAAAAATGTAATCTTGATTTCATCATGTTAAAAAATTCTGTTTATCAAATGACACAAAATGAAAAGTAAAGTGCGAACTGGGAGAAAATACTGTCAACACAAGTGACCAGCAAAATACTTTCATCCAGAATACACTAAAGAATACTCTCAATTGAACAAGAAAACAATTTAAAGATGGGTAAAATATTTGAACAGACATTTTACAAAGTAAAATACGTAACTAGCCAGGCACAGTAGCTCATGCCTGTAATCTCAGCACTTTGGAAGGCCAAGGTGGGAGGACTGCTTGAGCCCAAGAATTCAAGACCAGCCTGGGCAACATGGCAAAAATATCAAAATTAGCTGGGTGTGGTGGCTCAGGCCTGTAGTCCAAGCTACTCAGGAGGCTGAGGTGGGAGGATCATCTGAGCCTGAAGAGGTTAGTGAGCCATGATTGTGCCACTGCACTACAGTCTGGATGACAGATTGAGGCCCTCTCTTTCTCACTGGCTATGTGTGTGAGAAATATATATATATGTATACACACACACACACATATACATACATATATATATGAGAGAATAGAGAGAGATGTCAATATGCTAATTAGGCACAATGAAATTCATACCTATATTCTTTCGAGGCACTATTCCTTTGGGGTACAGCTAAACATATATTATCTTTTAAGGTCTATTTAAAAACAAAGATAATACACATTCCTTAAAAAGGAATATATTATCTGTTTATGTACTTATTGACTGTTTACCTATATGCGGCATTGAATATTAAATATTTATATATTGAATATTTATACATGTGTAAATATTCCAATATCAATATTTGCATATATGTAAATAGTCAATAAGTACATAAACAGATAATATATTCTTAGGAAAATGAAAATTAAATTCACAATGATAAACTACTTTACATACTATGAACACCAAATATTCACAAAGATGTGAAACAAGTGAAATGTTAACACATTCAAGCAGAGTGTAATATCATTCAACCAACTTGGAAAATTGTAAATTTGTTATAATGTCAAACATGTATTCAACATATAACCTGAAAATTCCAATCCTAAATATTTATACAAAAAGATTTGTAAAAGAACCTTTATAACAGCTTTAGTCATAATAGCCAAAAACTGGAAAAACCCATAATGACCAAAAGTGGAAAAAATCCATCAACAGGAGAATGGGTACACAAATTATGGTATATTTATTCAATGGAATGTTTTACAGCAATAAAAAAGAATTAAATTTTGATACACGCAATGTCATGCTTGAGTATCACAAACAGATATTACATAAAATAAAGCAAAAGAAAGACTGCATATTTTATGACTCCACTATACAAGTTCAAGAACAGGCAAAAATAATTTATACCTATAGAAATCATAACTATGGCTGCCTGTGGGAGCCAGGATCACAACTAGAAGGTGGAGAAAGTAATGGAAACACTCTATGTCTTTACTGGGATGGTGGTTACATCTGTCAGGACTCATTATTACACACCTAAGAGTCATACATTATAAAACATTTACCTCAGCAAAAATATGTTCCTTTGGAAAATCCAAAAAGAAACATGAAGAGAAAAAAAAGAAGCATCTTGTGAAATGTAGTAAAACTGAGAGACAATGTTTAAGGACTGTTTGAAAACAATGATAATAAATGTTTAGCTGCACTTCAAATAAATAGTACGTCAAAAGAATATAGGTATGAATTTCATTGTGCCTAGTTAGCATATTGACAACTCAGCTGACTCTGCAAATACATATAGTAACCTGTTAGGATGTTTACAGTCCTGTGACTGATATGCCATGATTTATAAATTAATATATAAATCAAATAATTTATAAAGTAATATATACATCAAATAATTTAGAGTATGTCTTTGAATTAACTTTTTAGTCTTATAAGAGTTTGGATAACAGATTAATATAATCCTAAATGCCAATGTCTATCAATATTTTGTTAATGTTTCTTCTCTAATAAATATTTTTCTAATGTTTAAATCTGTTGGTATTACTGTTGTGTATTCATAGAAATCTGGACAAATGATAGTGTCATGCACTAATCTATAAAACACAATTCATATTTTAAGTTATTGTGCAGCTCAACTTGCAAAGCATTTGAGATATTTTACAACATTGTGCTGATGAAGCATGGGTCATAAGAATAAGCTTAACAGTGCTATTTATTTCAATACATAAATAACTCGATTTTCTATTTCTTAATATGATAGATTAGAATAATTAGAGAGTGTATGAAATAATACCTGCCTTTTGATCTGAAAGATTATATCCACAAGAAACCTTTTAGGTGCTGATTTGACACATAAGAGTGAGAAACAGCTGTACTTGAAGTAGTGAATTATGAAAAAAATTTGTATATAAAGGGTTAACATCCTGCATAGGAAGCCAGACAGTTGAATTATGGTAATCAAAACCAAGACTGGATGAACTTTCACTGTGGATGGGATCACCTGAAGCATAGACAGTCGCCATGACTCATCAAGATCAAAATTTGCTTTTTCTCTCTCACACCTCTTAGTCTTAAACAGTATTACAGAACATAATAGCTCCTCAGTAAATGGATGATGAATGAACAAACACATGAGATAAATGGGATAGGGATAGGGAATAGTAAAAAGTGGGGTTCCACAGTGTGACTCTGGGCAGCTTGAAAGAATGGCCACACCAAAGAGAAACCACTGACTTGAGAAGAGACACTGAAGGAGAGGTTGGCAAATTCTCATAGCATCAAGCAGTAAGCATTGAAATTAGAGATCTAACCCTTGCCCTCAGAGGACATCGATAGAATGTCCTCTCCCAGAGTTGTCAGGCTGAGAATATTTGGGAGGTTTTATATCTATGTCATCGGATGTTACAGCATCAGAGTCGCAGTCGACTGAGCTGGTGGATCCTCCTCAGAGCTCAATGTAAACAAAGTTTCTAATGTAGAGGGAATTGATATTGGGATAATGAAATGGATGTAAATAATCAAAAGGAAAGGACAGGAGGACAGGAGGGCAGGCTTGAGTTCTAATTTAAGGATACGTCTTTTATATGTGTTCATTAATTTTGAAGCATCTTGCAGACTGACCATTCATCTGTGTGGGCAGAGGAGAGATGTGGGGTCAACATTGCCCCATAAATAAAAATATCATTTTCTGAAAACTCTGCTGTATTAAATATCTACATATTAAAAATTTTAAACCAACTTAATATTTTTAAGTGAAGCAACTCCATCTCTCTCAGTAGCCTCCATCTTACCATACTACTGTTTTGTTTCCTAAAGTAAATCTTCAGCTGTGGATTATCCTAGAACTCTGGAGTTTGTGTGGTATTCCATAATTCTGTCACAAGAAAATTAAAAAGGCATTAGCAGTATGCAAAAAAGTTGTATGTTTTCAATCCATGGAATAAAAATGAATCTAAACTCTTTCCCTATATTTTTGTTATTGCAATACCCCACGAATCAATAAGAGGGAAAGCAGACTGACTAATGAACAATAGTGTTCAAAATGGAGCCTACTCTTGAGGGCCCTATGGGGATAGTAAGTATTGCTGACCCAAAACACATTCTTCAGAAACCATGAGGGTGCTCACTTTACATTCCTTCATGAGTTCGTTCAATATATACATAATTCATCTAGTTTTCCATTTCAATTTCATTTACATGGTATTATATGGTGGTAGAACTTTTGGGGAACTGTATAAAATAACATTTCTTTCCAGATTCCTCCACGCAAGTCTTTTTTTTTTTTTCCAGCTCAGAAATTCATATTTGGGAAAATTTCAGTTTGGGTATAAGCTGACAAAGTAATGGTTTCATCCTTTGGAACTAGACCCATATTCTCCTTTACATCATGAGAATATTAATTTTGCTTTGTAAAAGAGTAAGCAAATTGAAGGGAGTTCTTATGGTCCCTCTGAAGTGATAGCTACTCCTCAATAGAGGTGTCACTTGTGTTTACTTTGAGAAAATGACTTACATATTCTGCGTTTTATTTTCTCCTCTAAAAGTAGTATCATTGGAATAGAATGGCATTTCTCAAAGTAGGTTCTGCGGATGCTAGCTTGTCCTGTGTGGTGGTGTAGAAAAACCTACTGCATTGTCACAATTTTTTAAAAGACGTTGCCATTTATAAGACCTTATTACAGAGGAAAAAAAAAAAAAGGGTAGTATTTTCATACCAAAGTTGAAGATTCTGTGCTCCACTTCCCTAACACATCAGAATAAGGATTTCTCGCATATGTGAGTATAACCTTAAACCTCTGCATTGCAGTCAGCAGGGAGGTGGGAACTCAACTCTGAGCAGCAAAAGGGAAGATGGATTGTGTAATCATGAGTCAGTAAATTACAAAAGACTATTTCAAAAGAGTTTTGTCAACATACATGTGAAACAGGGCCCAATATTTATACAGTAAAATGTTAATCAGCTCATGATGTGTTTCTAGGGGAAAATAACTTCTTTGTTAGTTGAGATTTTAATGTTTTGAATATGTGACATGAAGTTCTGTTGATTTTAGAAAACACTTATCTCTTCAGTGATTCTTTAAGCATGAAGGATCCAGGGTCAAGGAATTCTGGCAAACAATGGTTCCTACCCTTGAGAGATTCACAGTGCAGATTAGCACATTGGAGGTTCTCTGTAAACTGTTTAACTCCATGCTTCCCAAACATGTTTCACCATGCAACCTATAACATGTACTTGCATCCCAGGTCTCCTTAGAACAGTATTTGGGAAAAACCTCTGATGATTTCTAAAATCTAATATATATAGATTAGATATATTAAAGTCCATTCAGGTTTAGTCTCTTGCAAGAATAGATCTAACATACATTTTATATTATATATTATGTATATAATATTAGATATTAGATATCGAATTTTAAATATCAGATATATATCAATATATAGTAGATATATTCTTGCAAGAGACTAAACCTGAACAGACTTTGATTTGTAGCCTTCCAAACTAGTGCAAATATATCTGAACAGTATTTCGGTCGTTTCTTATAGTGTTCATATTACTCTCTCAAACATGTTTCAGTTGATCATCAAAACTCCATGGTAGTATTTTATAACTGAGTTTTACAATTCCAACTTGACACCAGGAAATGAAAATACTCCAAAGACTTCTGCAAGTGATTTCAGTGAAAAATCATCTGACACCAGAAAAAGTCATAACTGCTCAATTTACAAGATCTTCTCTGGCCAGCACCACCTCTCTGCTTTCATTTCCCCAAGATTTTCATTCTCTGAAGGCTGAAATCCAAAATGCCCATGTTTCCTACTCAGGTCTTATGCAATAACTACCATTCGGCTCCAAATGACTCTTGTTTATCTCACTTTTTCAAGACATTAGAGAAATCTCGTATTATAGAAAGAAGACTGGTTAGAGTTAGACACTCCTGGGTTCCAATTCTGGCTCTGACAGTCATCAGTTTGAGGGCTTATGCAAGTTGCTTTCTGTAATCTTATTATTTTCCTTGAAAAGGGAAGGATGCCTCCAGGGATAATATTACCTCCCAGGGATAACAGTGACTTGATATAGACACACTCAGTACAAATTATTTTCCCTTTACACCTCCCTTTCATTTTCTTTCCCATTATCAGAATTGTAAACAGTTAAACATTTACATTATTTAGGCATTTATTGATATAAAACTTGAATAAAACAAGTGATTAATAGCCTAAGAAAAAGAGTAATCACCTCAGTGCGACCATTAACCTCAGCCCTCTCTGCAGGGTGCAATCTTCACTCTAGGACGCAAAAGCAGTATTTTCCAAGATTCTGCAGGGCTTTTGTGTCTACAAGGAGTATAATAATTTGCAATGGATTCTCATTTCTGAGACAGAGAAGACTTAAGACCTTACTTGAAAAGGAGTTGGTAAATGAAGAGAAGGCCAAAAATCCACTCCACTTCTTAGTGAAGCCCGGTAGCATTGCATGGTAGCATTTTGAAAAATAAAGGTACTCACTAATTCATTCATTGATTCATCTAAAAATATTTATTGACCACTTACCAGGAGTTGGGAGAATGAAAGAAATAGTGGTTTGTTCATCTTTATCCTTCAGTTACTGCTAGCTCAGGAGGATGCCTTCCTGTGTTACAGGGGGACAATGGAGTGTACAGTGAAACATACTCATCGTAGTTCTTAGTCCACTCAGACCACAGTGCAATCAAACTAGAACTCAGGACTAAGAAACTCAATCAAAACCGCTCAACTACATGGAAACTGAACAACCTGCTCCTGAATGACTACTGGGTACATAACGAAATGAAGGCAGAAATAAAGATGTTCTTTGAAACCAATGAGAACAAAGATACAACATACCAGAATCTCTGGGACACATTTAAAGCAGTGTGTAGAGGGAAATTTATAGCACTAAATGCT
>NW_016807465.1:2211314-2213348 GCF_001698545.2 Rhinopithecus bieti | reverse complement strand
ACGTTATGCACATGTACCCTAGAACTTAAAGTATAATAAAAAATAAATAAATAAATAAATAAATAAATAAATAAATAAATAAATAAATAAAAAAGAAAAGAAAGATAGTCATGGTAGCAGCCAGAACAGCAGAGGAGCATGTGGACAGGAATGGATGTGAGAAAACCTACTTTCTTACTGAATAAACTAGAGGGTTAATTATTCTCCCATACACAGGGGCTTATTAACCCAAATTGATTTAAAAACAGCGAGTCTGGGGCGATTAATGTTTAATGAGAGACTCCAGAAACTATCAGTCATGAACTGTGCATTATTTAGCAATGTATGACCACATTTTCATATATTGGATATATACTGGAAAGGATATATAATCTTGGATATATGTTACTCTTTAATTTAAAAAGTAAACAAGAAAATTATGTGGCATGGCACTGCATATTAAATGTCAGAGAAGCAGAACTATCTGTATTATTTATCTCAAACTTGTCACCAAAGCCAATTTCTGAAATAAAAGATTCATGGTTGTTTCTTTTGAAGTTGCATAGAAATAACCTTTCCCAAAATTATGGGTGGCTTAGTGTGTAGGCAGTGCAGTCATCAGTGCTTTAGTTAATGTGTGGTTTGTTTTGCAAAGAGTTTTCAACATTTAAAAGGAATGTTCATGAATTTCTAAATGCTATGTTTGCTGTAGCAAGACACTCAAAGTAATCATTACCTCCAGCTGTGATTTCCATCTTCCCCACCACTGCCCTCCACGTGTACTTCTTTTAAAGTTGACAGACATTCTGTATTTTAACCTCCCTGACAATAATTATGTAGTTGGTGAGCAGCAACCATTCAACTTAGGTGCATTTACTTTCTACTTAGTCCCAATTATATGATCATGAAACACTTCAAGAGCTAATAATACAAAGTAAAGCATTATGACAATATAAAACTTAGAATTTAAGTGCAAAAGGGGAAAAAGTTATTTTCAGTGAAATAGAAGATGAAGCACATCTTTTTATAGAGGTTTTTTCTTAATATAATAAAGTGCTTTGGAACAAATTATTCAAAATAATTTATAACATTCCCATTAGAAGGTACACATAAGCCATAGCAAAACTTCCAACTTCCAAAATTTTAATACCTTCTGAATATTTTTATTTCTTAGCTATTAAAATGTTTTAACAATATCATCCCAAAACAGAGTTACTTCCTAGAAACTCCACGAAGATTTTTTTTTCCTGTAGGAACTCAGAGTGCAAATTATCCCACTTGAAGGCACCATCCAACATATCCTTTACAACATTTTTTTTCAGGAATAAAACAAAATTAATGCCAAATTTTACCTAAATATATTCTACTAGAAATATGCAAATAAAGTCAGAAGCTTAACATATTAAAACTATGTAGAAATGTCTCCAGCATA
The DNA here is from genome assembly GCF_001698545.2 of Rhinopithecus bieti. Classification (NCBI taxonomy): domain Eukaryota; kingdom Metazoa; phylum Chordata; class Mammalia; order Primates; family Cercopithecidae; genus Rhinopithecus; species Rhinopithecus bieti. The sequence goes on along the minus strand of NW_016807465.1, from coordinate 2,211,937 downwards.
CACATTATATATGTATGCATATATACACAATTTATCATATATATTAAGTATGATGGGCACATAGACTTTTCTTTCAAAATATTCTACCACTCCAAGGTCAGTAAGATGGCAGAACTAAATTATTCCTCACAAAACCCAAAGTTAACAATTTGGAATTTGGTAATTAAAAAAAAGTACTACCTATTGTTTTCTTATTAAGAATTTCCATAGAAATAATGATTAATAAGGTCAGTTATGTGTAGCTCACAAAAATGCGAGCTCAAAAGAAGTTTGACTTCATTATGTAGACTACAGGTTTTATATAATTCCGTTGTCAATTAGATAAAGTCTATGTATATTTGTGTGTGTGTGTGTGTGTGTGTGTTATTTTTTAAAACATTAGGATTACAAAGACACAGCTTCAAAAAAGGGATGGAAAATAGAAAATAATATCTTGATAGCTTGGCAGTTGAAAGTTGTGGAGAATTTTCATAGGAACAAATGTAGTTTTGAATTGTGTATTTCTATTAAAAGTAGGAGATATATATATATATTTTTTTTTCTTTTTTTTTTTACATTTCAAGTGAAGACCCGGTCAGAACACAAAATGAAAAAAAGCTGCTTTTTTTTTTTTTTTTTTTTTT
>NW_016807465.1:2184742-2208998 GCF_001698545.2 Rhinopithecus bieti | reverse complement strand
AAAAAAAAAAAAAAAAAAAAAGAAGAAGTACAGTTTTGAGGGTTGCAATGACTTTGTCACTTATGCATTTTAATTTGTCCATAATATTTTGTTAGAGAAGTTTTCAATTTGTTCATCCTACAGGAAACAGCTATGTTGTTTAAATAGAAACTTACATAGAATGTGTTTATTTAAAGCTAAATATTTAATAACCCAAATGAGGAGGACAGGTACTAAAAACATACTTGTGGGATATATTTTCTATTTCCTTCAATTTTAGAATGGAAACTCTTACTTTCAATAAAGTACCAAAAGACTATGTAGCAGTTCTTGTATTAAAACCCTCTTAATCAGGCTTTCAGAGAAATAATGGATCAGAATGCTGGTTCTTATGAGTAAAACACATTTCATGGTGAATTCAGACAGAAAGCATTGAGTGGAACAGATGTATTCTCTTTAGGGACCATTTGTTCCACCAATCCTATTAAAAATAATAATGCAGCTTCTTTCTCTTTATAATATTTTGATCCTCCTTTTGCTATACATAATGCCATAAGTTAATACTTTACATGAAAATCTATTTCCAGGGAAATCCTGCTGGGCTGCTGTACTACAGTAAACTCTAATCTCTGGAAGAGAGGGCAATAACCATAAGGGATAACATTGTCTACGTTTTAAATAGCAGTTGCTGTTTTCTTTTGTATTTAGTACAAAAAAAATGAAGGAATAAAGGAAGAGGGCACTTTCAAAAGACTTATTGGGAAGTAAAGAAAATATTAAAAAGAAGGATAATTCCCCTAAATAGAAAATCAAACCACCCAAGCCCAGGTTGGTGAAAACTGATGTTATTTTATTCAGCCGAATAAATAAATTCTAAACATGAATATGGCACATAATGAAGATGAAATTATAGCCTTAAAAACATTTCAATGTAATGCAGGCAGTTTATAAAATAAGGACATATATATTCATGCAATGCAATTATTTGTCAACATTTTTACAAATAATTTTATAGCTTCCTCCCACACACACATTCACAGGGCATAGATGAATGAGGAACCACCTCAAAGGAGGAAAGGCTGTTACAAACAGAGGTAACTGTGGTTTTTTTCTTTCCCACTATCTTTCCCACCCCAAGTCTTCTAAAAAGAATGAACAAACAAAGCCCTTTCTAGAAAACCGGAGCCCAAGAGGAAATCTCAGTCTGCATGTCTCCTTCTTTGTCTCAAGCATTCATTCAGTAAATACTTATTGATCGTACACTATGCACTGGGCAAGCTGCTAGGGGATGGAGACACAAAAATGAGCATAACACAGTTCTTCCCTTCAAGGAAATTATCAGCCAGGGGAAAGAGAAATCTACAGGCTATTATAATATAGCACACCAAATTCTTCCCTCTGAATACTGTATTCTCTGACAGCAAATCAAAATGCTAAGAATGCCTGGAATTTGAAAAGGCACAAAAGGTTTGGGTGTGGAAAGGGAGATAGGGTTGGCATAAAGGTGGATTTCATATATCATTTGAGATCAGGAGATGGATCAAGATATCCTACAACTACCTGTCTCAGTGCCTTATCTCCACTCCTGCATTTCTCACACCTATCCCCCCATTCAACCTCATTTGTTTGTGTTTTGTAGATAGTTCTTCAAAACTAAGCAGATAAATCATTGGGAAAATTTTTACTACAGCATGCCTGCAAGGTAGTATTTCCAAGAGCCTCCTTGTCACCTTAAACCAGTATCACAGGCTATTAAGTAGAAGTTTCATCTGAGACGTTGGGATAAATAGACATCAGGCCAGAGACAAAATGCCATACCAACAAATATAATTTCAAAGGAAATTGCCAAGTAGAATATAAGTTTAGAAGTATGTTTTACTTATATTCACATTGAAAATCTAAAAGAATCAGGAGCGAATGCTGTGGGAGAATTCTTAAGAAAGATTTCTATAGTAAAAGAAAAACCTTCTACATCCAGAGGGGGAGATAGAAACTCATTCCTCTTTAAGTCGAAAGGGATGAGATTCAAAGGGAACACACCTTACAGTAAAGTGACCTAGGAGGCTTAGTTAACCAGAGAGATGGGCTGGAAAACTGCTTCAGTGGTGGAGAGACTGAGAGTTGCTTTTGTATGGGGCCTGAGCTATCATTCCAGAGTTTGAATAGGCAAAGAGTGCACAAGAGTTTCCTGTTGATCAGATGTGGGCTCATATGAAAGAGAAATCCTACTTGGAAGTATTTAAAATTGCTGAAAAGAACTAGCCTGAGAGATACCATCTGAGTATCTCCAACAGAGAGAATCTGGGTAGAAGAGACTTCTGAAATACTAGAACTTAGGGGGCCAATAGTAAACAAGAGGAAAAAGCAGCACTCACATCAGGGAAAGGATGACTGCCCATACACAGTGGGGGCCTCTGGACACCCAGAAAAGAATCTTTCAAAGAGTCAACTTTGAACACTTGCCAAGTCCACGGAGAGCATGCCAGCTTTTGACACTACCAATCAAGTAAAAATTTCCTAACTTCCTCCTCCTCTTCTTTCCTCAGCCTGCAGGGTCAGAAACCAAATAGAGCAAAAGAAGGAGAAGAAGAATAAATAAAAATCCTGGAGGCTGGGCGCGGTAACTTATGGCTGTAATCCCAGCACTTTGGGAGGCCAAGATGGGTGGATCACCTGAGGTCAGGAGTTCGAGACCAGCCTGTCCAACATGGCGAAACCCTGTCTCTACTAAAAATAGAAAAAATTAGTTGGGCATGGTGGCGGGCGCCTGTAATCCCAGCTACTCAGGAGGCTGAGGCAGGAGAATCACTTGAACCCGGGAGGCAGAGGTTTAAGTGAGCCAAGATCACGCCACTGCACTCCAGTCTGGGCAACAAGAGCGAGACTCCATCTACAAAAAACAAAACAAAACAAAACAAAACAAAACAAAAAAAATCCTGGAAAACAGATGCTAAGAAAAATATTTAAAAATTTAGAAAACAGGACACAAAATGACTGCACGTCCTGTCAGTGTTACACTGGAACATTACCTAAAATGTTTACTCTTGAGGAATGAATCCTTATTTGACTTAACTGTCTCTCCTGATTAGGGGCCAAACTCTGGAATTTGAAATTAACTTACGGATTTCTATCCAGGAAAAAATATAACCTCAAAGGGTTCAGTTCAAGGACAATAACCTCTTAGGAAATTAGCAAACTTAATTCAACTTTCTTTACTTAAATGAACATATCTATTCCTCAAATATTGTTAAACCAGCTTTATCATTCTGTTGACTCCCTCATTAATAAGTTACATACAGTTTTGAAATGTGCAGACTTTATAATTGCATAAGAATCATGTTTTAAACTTTTAACAAAATAATTTAACATAGAGACAATCTTTCTCTGTCTCTCATTGCCAACCATCAACCTGCAACAGAAATCCAGCCAAGGAAAAGGAGAAGATCCAGGATAATTCAGTTCCAAAGTGTTCATTGCTACATGTGACTGTCCTTCTAATTTCTGAACTGCTAATTTAATGAGCAACAGAAAGTGACTTTAAAAGTTTTAGTTACCTGAAAGTAATCATAAATGTCATACATCTGTCAAACTTATCTTTCTAGAGACGGAGGAATGCTTCCTTAAATGTATTATTTTTTTAACTAAAGGAGCAAGAGGAGATTTAACAAAACAATGTTACTTTTGATTTGAAAAATCTCATTAGTTCTGTTTCTTTTACTTATATTTAACTCCTTATCTCCTAAAGAATGATAGAGAAGTTTACATGATTTACTGAGAAAAAAACCAGAATAGACATTTCTTTGTCTTTCTCTCTACCCTGATGTTTCATCTTAGTGAAAAAAAAAGTTTTTGATGTAATTGTTACAGCTTTCTATCAAATATAGTATATTGAAATTCACAAGCACTATACAAATTAGAAGATAGATTGAATTGGGTATTCATAAAATATCAAAAGCAAGTTCCAAAAGTAATAATGTACTTTGGGACAATTTCTTTTGAATTCCACTTCATCCAAGTGATACCAATAATGCATATTTCTTGAGCAATTATAAAAGCAGATGGTATTTTATTATATATTTCAGCATATCAACAAGTAAGATGATAACCAAAGTTGATATAACCTATAAAGCCAGGCACAGGTTATGCTATGGAAGTTGTTAACATTTTAACGCCCCAAACACAAAAAGTCAAATAAAATAAAATGCAGAACTACAAAAAAATGAAGCTTGATAAGATACCCTTTCATTAAATATAATCTTTGAATATTATAGAAAAAAAGGACATTTAATTTAATAAAAGCCATAACACATAGGTTCCTTATGATATACGTGATTTATAGTTCACAAACGAGGAAGTGTAATCCTTGGAATCAAGTCAGAAATTTGGATTCAGAAGATATATAGAGATTCAAGTTCTATAGCTGTGGAATTTGGGAGGTAAAAAATTACTTCAATTATGTTAGCCTCCATCATAATACCTATTGCAATGCTTTTTGAGTATGTGAAGTTCTTTATGTGCTTCTAAATACTGTACTTATGTCAAAAATTATTAAAGTTTCTGTTTTATACATATTTTTCATTCTTAGAGAATGAGTGTCAGAGTAATATGGAGCATTTTTTCTGGAGAATGTAACTGATTATGAGGAGAAGACATAATGTACCATCTTTGAAAGCTCCAATCTGATTAACTGAGACTTTGAACTGCAGAAATGAAGACGAACATGGAGAACTATAAATGGAGGGCTCTCTGCTGCTGCTTCTGTATACAGCTTCTGCTCCTTTCTGGCCAGTAAAATGAGAACACAAGGAACACAGATCACGCCCAAGACAAGAAAGAGTGAAGGGCTGCAGCTTTTATATACCATGAGCATTGGCTCCCAGATAGCAGCACTCCCAACAACACACTCTCTGGGTCCAAAGCAGGCAAGTGCTCAGAGTTCTGGACCTCAGGGAAAGCCCTTCTTTCCTCCTTCTTTATTATCCTGAACCTACTGAAAGCCAATGACAGAAGAAGCAGAAATTTAGGGATTGAAGTCCCATCATTCCACAGGACCGACATTGCTGAGGTGACAGAGTAGCCTTGGCTAATATTTAGCTCGAAATGGATGATGAGAACAAATAGATAACATCTTACTTTTTCAATCTGTGGCTTCTTTAAGTAGAGCACAGAAAATAAAAGGAGAAAGAAGCTAAAAATCAGAAAGAGACAAACGAGGAACACAGTTTCCAAAGATTTTAAGAAAATATCTTTTTTTGAGATACATTTTAGAAAAATATTATTTGAATTCAAATATTTCATTGCATAAGAAGATATTCTATAGCTTGTTAAGTAAAACTGAACAGCAAAAAAGAACAAAACCAACATATGTAATCCTATAAGCAGCAAACATTAATTTTTGAACATTAAGTAACTCACTGGGTTAAATTAGTTTCTCCAGACCTTTCCTGCACAGTCTTGAGAAATATAATATCCTGAAAGGTAAACCCAAAATAATGTATCAGATCATAAGCACATTGCAGATTTATAACTGCTGTTTATACTTTTGGATAACAGTGAATGTGCCACTTACTCAAATGTGTGTTATGCGGTGTTCAAGGTGCCAACTCTGTGCTATGGAGCAAGATTTTCAGCTTTGGAGGATGACTATGCAAATTATTTAAAGAGCAGCTAATCAACATTTTTAAAATGTCCACATAGTATCTAGCAGTTTCTACATTTTTTACCTAAAATAAAGTAATATGAAAGTGGTAAATTCCAACCTGTAATGTCTATACTAGTAAAGTTGCCAGTGATCAGGTTCTATCTAAATATATGTATATGGATTTCTTTTACAATTGTATTTACCCAGGTGACATCAATTATATTCAGAACTGAAGATCATTTCTTCACACCCCTACAAAAAATAACCCAGAATAAATTTTGCTTTTAACAAACTGTCATGTGTATTAACAATGTCTCAGAACAGCACTAGGATTTTAGGCATTTAACAAGACAGCTTCCAGATCCTGACTTGAATGTGTCCTCCGAATTCAACTGAGAAAACAAAGGTTTTTACGGCACAGCAAGATTAATGTAGGATTTTATTTTTCACAATCTTGATGATCAATATTTATTAAAAAGATACATTTGACTCAACATTGTTAATGCTAATATCCATAAACCTAAAGCAAATACAGTTTTTTGTTTTGTTTTTGTTTTTGTTTTCAAAATAATGACACTTTGTATTTATAACAGCATCTTCTTTTGTTTGTGTGTAGGGAGGAAGTTTAGGATAAAACATTCTGAAGACATTCGTAATAAAAATAGCTACAGAATATGGAAATTGAGGCTCCACTTTTCAGGCAGTTAAATCATCTATAAAACATAACAAGGTAGCAAGAGTAATGAGGTGGGTCAGAATGCCAGCACTGCCAGCGAAGAGTGGCCTAACCTGCTGTGTGTCACTTGATGCTTGGAACCTCTGTTTAGCAACCTGGAAATATAATTTGGATGTTTATTCCATTCAAATCTCATGTTGAAATATGATCTCCAATGCTGGAGGTGCTGCCTAGTGGCAGGTGTTTGGTTTCATGGGGGTAAATCCCTCATGAATGAATTGTTGTCATTCCCTTGCTCATGAGTGAATTCTCACTCAGTTAGTTCACATGAGAGCTCATTGTTTATAAGAACCTCACAAATCTTCTACTCTTTCCCTGGCCGTATGGTATGTCTTCTCTCCCTTCTCCACCTGCCATGATTGTATGCTTTCTGAGGCCTCACTGGAAGCAGAAACTGGCACCACATCTCTTGTATAGTCTACAGAATCATGAGGCAAAATAAACCTGTTCTTTATAAATTACTCAGCATCTGGTATGCCATTAGAGCAATGCAAAATGCACTAACACAGTTGGAATCTGAGGTAGTTAAAAGAGGTAACTACAAAAGTCTTTGTAGCTCTAAAATCTTATACGGAGGTATGTTAAGTTATAAGTTGCAAAGTAGCAACAACCCCACTTCCTCCAAAAATCAAAACCTTTCCAATTGATGATTCCTCTCTCAGTAACTCACCTTCAAAAATAGGAAGGTTGCACATCTTAAAACAAAAAAATCAAACCTGTAATTTTAATTACATCTAAATTTATAATATATGCATAAGAACAGTTTTAAAATCACATTAAAACTACATAGTAATTTGACATATGTGCATATATAATTTGTTATTTACGTGTATATACATTATGTATAACTATTCCATGTTATTGGTACATTTGTTCATTTCTCCTAGATGTGAACCTAAAGTCAGATGTTAAAATTGAATGCATGTTTATCTAATGAATAATAGATGGCTATTAGGTATGTATTTCATGTTGCAGAATATAGTATCCAATGTAGTGATCCACAACTATTTCAAAAATATTTTTTATTCAGACATGATACAAATACCTCCTCTTGTTCACAGGACCTACCATCTTATTATGAGTTGTAAACTTGCAATATTTAATGTCTAGGCTGCCTGCATTTAAATAGAAGGCACAATCAGAATAACTAAGTGCATGAACCATATTAATTTGCAATGCTGGTAGGTACTGTAAACTCAGAGGAGAGTAATCAATTCACCATGGAAATAATGTTGATCTCTTAGCCTTATATCATTTTCACCTGGGAATTATTCCACTGCCATCAATCAGAAGGAGAAATACAGCATATGAAGCAGCAGAAACCATCAGCCATTCATAAATAGAAGCAATCTCTGCATATGGTTTTCTAGAAATAATATACTAAGGTCCTGAATAGTACGAGTCACTATAATCAGTTGCAGTAGCTCAGTGAGTTACCACACAATGTACTTCCCAGTTCAGCAAGTGGAATAAAAGTTTTTATCTTGGTCTCTCATTGTCTCTCTCGGAAAAAGAAAGGTTACCTGTGATACTCTGTAAGTTACTACAAGAGAGACTATTCCATTTGCCCATGAAATGGAATTGGAGGCTTACTTGGTTGCTACATCATTCTCCCCTCCTCTGCTGAGACCATCAGTGAAATGAAGCATCCGTTTTTCCATTTATACAAATACCGTGCTCGGTGACTATGGGGCGGGTGTCCTGCTGCAGGGAGTCGGGAGCGTTGAGAAATGATGGAATCCACTGCAATAATGTAACATGAGGGGTTCACAGCCTTCCCATGAGAAGCAGGAGAGGAACCAGCCTCATCTAATCCTTTTTAATTGCATTCCCTTTGAGGATTTCTCTGAATAATGGGTTTCAGGGCACCCTACCACATTTTCTTCAATATGCAGCATCTTTAGGAGGAATCTGGAGACGTTTATCCTTCAAAAAGTGCATATAGGCTTTGACAGAGTTGAGTTGAGCTTTAAGAAAACAAAGACAATATTCCAAAACAAATTTAATGATTAGTAAATAGCATCTGTGATATGGACTGTTTATTGAAAAGGTGGGGGGGAAACAACGAAAAGTGATGAAGGCACATTTCTCAGCACTTGACTTATTTTTAAAAGATGAAAGTGGAGACCAGATAATTTGGTATTTCTACTTAACTGTGTTATAAAGAAGACATAAAAGTGGTTGGGGTCAGGTGTGGTGGCTCATGCCTGCAATCCCAGCACTTTGGGAGGCCGAGGTGAGTGGATCACCTGAGGTCAGGTGTTCAAGACCAGCTTGACCAACATGGTGAAACTCCATCTCTACTAAAAATACAAAGAAAAAAAATAATTAGCTAGGCATGCGACAGGTGCCTGTAATCCCAGCTAGCTACTCAGGAAGTTGAGACAGGAGAATCGCTTGAACTCAGGAAGCAGAAGTTGCAGTGAGTCAAGATCGTGCCATTGCACTCCAGCCTGGATGACAAGAGCAAAACTCCGTCTCAAAAAAAAAAAAAAAAAAAAAGGTATTGGATATTGTTGTTGGCAGCACAAAATTCAAGACTCAGTTTACCTTTAATTATTTAGGAATATACTGAGTAATCTATATATTGAAGGTTTAGAACAGTGTGATAAAGCATTTGATTAGATTTTGACTAATTCAACTATTCACTTATTTTCAATTTACTCATTTCAGTTAATATAAACATGATAGGAAGGAGGGGGTAGGAGAAGGAGAGGGAGGGAGCAGGGTGAGAGAGAGAGAGAGGGAAATAAATCTTGAATCTTGATATAACATGGATTTTTCTATTTAGGGCCTCAGTGAACCAGAAACTGGAAAGCTGTGCTCTTTTTCAATTTATGGGTTATAAAAGATTTGGGGTGCCTGGAGCCTACAAAATGCATGGCTACATGAAGAAATGTCACTTAATATATCTAAAAGGGAGACACAAGGAAGACTCTTCCTTCATCAAAATTATAGTAATTATCCAATCTATTAAGGAAAGAGCTGCCTAAAGCAGAAAGAGAATGCAATCAATCTACTTTGGTTTAAGATTTAGGCTTTCTCTATCGTTATCTTTTTCTTGTGCCAGTTGTTTCTTGTCATCACTAATGAGTGATATTGGTACAATGGTAAGAATTAGGGTTGAGGTTAGGGTTTGAGTTCAGGATCAGAATAGTGGTAAGAAACTTACCTTAAACTTACATTGATTTCAATATCTACAAGTGCCTATGGGCATTTTCATGTGGGTAGCCTTCTACTACCTCACCATTCTCAAAGTCTAACCCATGATCTTCCTAAAACACAGACCCCTCTTCCAATTTTACATAAGAATTTCACCATTACCTTGTCTTTCAACTTATAAATACTTGTTGTCTTATCTCCCTCCAAAATGTATGTCTCTAAATCCGGTCAGTAGTTTGTCTGAAAATTTCCTAGTCATATCCATACCATCAATGTTTTTTTGTGTGTGACAAAAATCTCACTCTGTCACCCAGGCTGGAGTGCAGTGATGCGATCAGGGCTCACTGCAGCCTCTACCTCTGGGGCTCAAGTGATTCTCCCACCTCAGCTTCCTGAGTAGCTGGGACCACAGGTGTGTGCCACTATGCCCAGCTAATTTTTGTTTATTTTTTGTAGAGACAAGGTCTCACTGTGTTGCCCAGGCTGGCCTTGAACTCCTGGGCTCAAGTGATTCTCCCACCTCAGCCTCCCAAAGTGCTAGAATTACAGGTATTAGCCCAGCCTCTTTCTAATACTTAAGGCCTTTCTCAGCTCATCCCCAAAACAACTAAGTACAGACTTGCACTATCACAGCATGCATTGTGTCAACAGCTGCTAAATAATCTTTGCTGTTCTCATCCAATTTATTCTACACATGGCTAGTAAGCAAGAGGACTCATTTATATCACATTTTTGTTCATAAGCTCATACCGCCTCCCTGCTGTTTTTGAACCAAAGTTAAATCTCACTTGGTTTTGAAGCTCTTTACAATCTGCATCTCTCCTTCCTATCAAAAATACAAGTGATCTCCACATCCTTGTCATCTAAATGCATCCTAGGCTCGAGAAAAACAATCTAATCATAGCAAAACCACATACCTATGCACCACCAATTGTTACACCACCTAGTACACCCAACTCATTCATCTAGCTTCTGCTTAAGTCACCTTGCATCTATTGTTTTCTTAGATTATCATTACTTCTTAGAGTCTCTCTCTTTACTAGGATTCAACTGTAATTACAGTCTAAACCTGTCCACTTAGCACTTAATAAACTAAGTTCTTACCATAACCGTTGCCTGTATATTGATATCCATCCACACAGTAGTCAGTTCAATATGTAGAAGCCACTAAATCTATGCTTAAATCATTAATCTATTAATACCAAAAGTGCTCTAATATATACTAAAGTTGAGTCCTTAAATACAGGTAGAAATGAAGATTAATGAGTGTTTACAAAATTGAAATTCTTTTGAAAGTGAATCAAATAACACTTTCATTTTTCCAATTATATTTTGGCTAAGTACCTAGTATGCATAAGAAACATACTAAGTCAATGGACACACACTGATTAAACGATCACAATGTCTCCTATTTAATCCTCACAACAACCATGCTGGGTAGGTAATTGACTAGCTACATTTGAGAGCAAAGAAAATAACTTCAAGAAACGCTATCTGACTTGCCCAAGACTGTCCACTGGGAGAGGGTGGGACCAAGATGCATCTCAAGGTTTGTCTGACTCTAAGTATGATGTTATTTTCTCTGCCTAATTATAGGATTTAGAAATATAGAAGAGAATAGACTTTTAAAATGGAGAATATATATAAAAATTGGAGAATGAAACACTAGCCTCTGTTATCCTTTTTGTGTGTGAAAGGAAACCAGCCATGATCTTTTTCAAGCACAAAGACTTTCACTTTGTCACCTACCACTCCAGGATTTATGCCCAGACAAAAGAAAGTGTGGTTCCCAGTTGCCAGCTGATGACCACTTCTGCAGAAGAACAGCAGAAGCTGCTCAGATAAATGACATCTCTGCTATTTCCAAATCAGTGCCCCTTACAAATATGTAGGCAATTTTTTCTTTCTTACTGAGGATTTCTTATCATTTTTAAAGAGGAAGTCCACATACGGGTTAAGGGTCCCCGATTCCTAACATTCTACATGATCTACCCTACATTCAGGCTGGTTCTAGGAAGTGAAGAGAATGCCACAGAGATGCTAGGGAACTAGGTACATGGAAGATTAGGAGCGGGAGGTTTTGGAGAGAAGAAGTGGCTTTTTAATTCCAGGCTGAACAGTCTGGAAATTGTTTGATAGGCAACCACGAAATATCCAATATATTCTGCAGGATGGTAACATTATCCTAAAGAGATGCCACAATTCTCCAGGTAGCCATGAATAAAAAATAAATAGTCTATTCTTGTTGCAACCCAATATTATAGTTGAATAGCAAATTAGATCAAAATTTTACATTTAAAAAACATCATATTTAATACTATCTATTTGACATAGGGCAGGACAGATAAATAAGATGCTGATGTTCACATTTCCACATCTTAAACATGCACACACTCAAACATACATACAGAAAGAATGACAAACTCTATCCCTAACCTTTTAGGAAGGAAAATGTGGAAAATGTATGAAATAAGATGTGCAAAAATATATGTAAAACAAATTTATAACCAGTGAGACTCCACAGAAGGGTATTTTGTACTCCGTTTTTATTATAGGCCAAATGGAAAGAAACAGTACTGAAAAGTAAAATAAATAAATAAATAAATAAATAAATAAATAAATAAATCTCAAATATTTAGAAATACTGTGATTCACTATCCCTGACATTCAAAGATGTTCATAATAGCTTTATTCTCACAACCAGAGGGGTCTTCCTTACATCCAGATTCTCTAATGCTACAGTTTTTATCCGCTTTCCTATTTTCTCACTTCCAACAAGTTGCAAATGGTTATCATATTCAATATAATAAGCTATCTCATTTTTGAATCACTTTATTAATAACTTTGTGCTTTATAGTCTCAATTATTCTAGTCTCTTTAGTCTTTTCTCATAATACAATATTCTATGGTCTTTATAATTTGCCTAATCAAAAAATAGGTTTAGGAAAAAAAAAAAAAACCCTTTTTGGTTTCCTGGTCACTATTAAAAAAAACGTAGAGGGCCGGGCGCGGTGGCTCACGCCTGTAATCCCAGCACTTTGGGAGGTGGAGGCGGGTGGATCATGAGGTCAGGAGATCGAGACCATCCTGGCTAACACGGTGAAACCCTGTCTCTATTAAAAAGACAAAAAATTAGCCAGGTGTGGTGGCAGGCGCCTGTAGTCCCAGCTACTGGGGAGGCTGAGGCAGGAGAATCACGTGAACCCGGGAGGCGGAGCTTGCAGTGAGCAGAGACCCTGCGCCACTGCACTCCAGCCTCGGCGACAGCAAGACTCCGTCTCAAAAAAAAAAAAAAGTAGAGAAAGTTGGAAATCTTGCTAACACGTGCACATATTGATTAAATGCTGATGAAGCCTATGGTATTTATTCTGATTAATCATGAATAGAAATAATATATTACATAGTGACTTTATACAACCACCAACATTTTAATATTCTGTGTGGGGTTTTTAAGGATTTCAGTGATGATGGGAAGACAGCAACACTATGAGGACAAAGAGCACTCAGCTGAATCTAGAGTGTTTTGCTGAAGTTGCATGCGTTGTCAGAGCAACACCTTCACTCATAGGCTGCAGCACAGAATCTGTAACGAGCTTCGTCTACTTTTCAACCAACTTTTTAATTCGTCTGTGCCTAAAGGATAATGTGTCTCATTCTTTTGTAGGTTTTGCTCTGTGTTACTCTTCTCTCTACTTCCAAATTCTGCCGTTAGCTTTAAAACTTATTTTCCTACAAATGTGCCCATCACTTTGTCCTAAATTTCTGTCTTCTGTGTGCACCACATTGCAGTTTAGTTCGGTTGCTTTCCCTTTTAAATGTTGATTACTGCTTTTACAGTTTAAAATAAGAGTGCCACTAATCCCTGTCCAGAGTCAAGGGGTCTGGACTCAGTCAACTGATCTCTCCCAAGGACAAGAGGAAGAATGCTCTACTTATCACTAAGAAGCCAGGCCGCTACTCCATTTTCCTTTGATTTATTGGTGCCCTTGAACTGACTAAGAAGTAAGCAGATAGGAACTGGGCCAAGTCAAAAAGTCTGTGTAGTAGAGGGCTAATAAAAATGGCCCCAGTTCTCCCCCTCCCTTACACTAGCTCTTAATTTTGCAGCTCTTCCCATCAAGTGGCATCTATTTCCCCACTTACTGAATCTGGGCTGACCTTCTGAGTTGCTTCAACAAATAGAATGTGACAGAATTGTCAGCATATCAAGTAGGAGTTTGGACCTCAAAACAGCTTGTGCACTTCCTCTTTTTCAGTTTCCTGACATTGCCATGAATACAAGCATGGGTTAGCCCACTAGAAGATGAGTGACCACATGGAAAATATCTGATTTATCGAAGCTGAGGCCACTCTAGATCAGCCATCCCTCAGCTGACCTACCAACCCACTGCAAGTGCATGAAGGAGACCAGCAGAAAACCCAAGCCCAGCCAACCTACACACTCCTGAAAAATAATAAACAATGGTTGTTGTAAATCATCAAGTTTGGGCATGATTGGTTAGGCGGCACTATTGCTAACTAATATAGTATGGATGGGTATCCTGCATCCTGGAAATTCAGGAAGTCAAGTGCCGTATGCTAAGTGAAGTTTTTAATGAACAATAACAAGGGCTCAAACTCTGTAAAGTGTTTGCTTCAGTGTGAAGGCTAGTAATCTGGAGGTTATGTCTCAGTCCTACTAAGCTGTAGGGATCTTGAACAATATACCCCAGAACTTTTCTTCCCAGAGCTCATTCAGCTAGTTTTCCTTGGGTCCCTTTCCTATCTTGGAGCTGCTTGAAAAACAGCTCCCAGGAGTCCAGGGTCCACGTAGTGTAGCTCTCCTCCCTAGGACTTCTATGTAGAAAATTATTTACCTTTCTTTTCTTAAGAAAGTAGTTCTTTCTTTTATCTTCTTAGGTCTATTCTTTTCTAGTTCTTTCATAGTAGGAGTTGATGGCCCAATAATGCCAGATCCCAAATTATTGGAAACTCAAAAAGGCAGGGAGGTATAATCTCCAGATGTTGGGGCTTTATCTAATACAGCAAAGAAAGGAAAGAAAAGCTTTTGTATTAAAATATTTAATGTTCATATTCTACCGCTTGGCCTTCAAAGTTGTCCCTCAGATAATACATCAAATAACTCTAAGATGACATCACGAAAGTCATTCTTCTTAACTTTGCTTGGCATACTCCTGCCTTTAAGATTCGAATATTGCTCATAACATTCCTTCTGGATAACTCTGAACCACACAGTACAAATGTATTTAATTTTCACTGTGATCCTGAGACACTTGGTTTATACCTCTATTGCACTCTTATCTTCTTGGATCATCATTACAAATATCAGTTTTTTTATCCCTTGCTAGTTTGTAAACAGGTCAGTATTAATTCATTTGGACATCCTTAGTGTTGAGCATAGAACCTAGAACACACAGGTGCACAAAGGTGCATTTCTGTTCAAGGAATATGTTAATTTGAAAAAGTCTTTAATTTCTGGCAGTTACCCTTGTCAAATTTGTTCATTCTCCAGAAAACCCATTTATTTGATGAGTTTTAATTGTCCCTTTCCTTACTATTCTTGTCTTGCATGATACTGTACTTTTTTCCTCCAAAATTTCTAATAACTGTATTTTTTTTGTTTTTCCTCTGTACTTTCAATTAGACTTAACATACCTTTCCTTCTCCTTTTGATCATTCCTACTATAATAATTCTTTTTAAAGGACTCTGACAAAGTTAGTCTCTCTGAAAGAATTTTATACAGTGTCTTATGAACCTATCGGGACTGAAGAACACACATTTTGGACAAAATAATATGTTTTCAAAACACTGATAAATGTTATCTTTGTTACAAGACTTCGCAGATTCTTTAATTAAATTCACATCGTGAATCTTCCAAAGGAGAACATGGTGTGTACACTTTCCCAAATTATAAATAAGATAACTTCTGTTATGCAATATTTTATAAATCTTGCTTCTTGGAATGAATTCTAAGTTTCACTGATCTTAACTGTTTATTTGATTAATTGTCTTAAAGTTACATTTGGAACTCCAATAACAATGTCTTCTTTTTCAAAAATGTATGCCTAGCACATTTCTTTGTGCCTCTGCTGTGTCCTTCCCCGCCTCTGGTAACCATCCTTTTACTCCCTATGTTCATGAGTTCAATTGTTTTGATTTTTAGAACCCACAAATAAGTGAGACAATGTGAAGTTTGTATTTTTGTACCTGGCTTATTTCTTTCTTTCTTTTTTTTTTTTTTTTTTTTTTTTTTTTTTTTTTTTTTTTTTGAGACGGTCTCTCTCTCTGTTGCCCAGACTGGAGTGGAGTGCAGTGGTGCAATCCTGGCTGACTACAACTTCTGCCTCCTGGGTTGGAGCAATTCCCCTGCCTCAGCCCCCTGAGTAGCTAGGATTACAGGTGTCACGACCATGCCCAGCTAACTGGTGTATCTTTAATAGAGACAGGGTTTCACCATGTTAGCCAGGCTGGTCTTGAATGCCTGACCTCAGGTGATCCACCCACCTCGGCCTCCCAGAGTTCTGGGATTACAGGCGTGAGCCACTGTGCATGGCCTGTACCTGGCTTATTTCAATTGGCCTCATGATCTCCTGTTCCATCCCTGTGGTTGCAAATAACAGGATCTCATTCTTTTTTTCTGGCTGAGCAGCACTCCATTGTGTATATGTACCACATTTTCTTTATCCATTTACCTGTTGATGTACACTAGGTTGTTTCTAAATCTTAGCTATTGAGAATAGTGTTGCAACAAACGGGAGTGCAGATATCTCTTCAATATACTGATTTCCTTTCTTGTAGATATATACTCACCAGTGGGATTGCTGGATCATACAGTAGCTCTATCTTTTGTATTTTGAGGAACCACCAAACTGTTCTCCATAGTAGTTGCACTAATTTACATTCCCACAAACAGTGTATGAAGGTTCCCTTTTCTCTACATCCTCACAATCGTTTGTTATTGCCTGTCTTTGGATATAAGCCATTTTAACTGGGATGAGATGATATCTCATTGCAGTTCTGATTTGCATTTCTCTGATGGTCAGTGATGTTGAGTACCTTTTCATATGCCTGTTTTCCATTTGTGTGTCTTTTTTTTTTTTTTTGAGAAATGTCTGTTCAAATTTTTTGCTCATTTTTTTGATTGAATTATTAGATTTTTTCCTAGATTTTCTAACAACAAATTAGAGTTGTTTGAGTTACTCATACATCCTAGTTATTATTCCCTTTTCAGATAGACAGTTTACAAATATTTACCCCCATTCTGTGAATTGTCTCCTCACTTTGTTGATTGTCTCCTTTGCTATGCAGAAGTTTCTTAACGTGATGTGATCCCATTTGTCCATTTTGGTTTTGGTTGCCTGTGCTTGTGGGTATTGCTCAAGAAATATTTGCCCAGACCAATGTCCTGGAGATTTTCCCCAATGTTTTCCTATATCAGTTTCATACTTTGAGGTCTTAGATGTAAATTTTTAATCCTCTTTGACTTAATTTTTGTATATGGTGAGAGACAGGGGTCTATTTTCATTCTTCTGCTTATGGATATTCAGTTTTCTCAGCACTATTGATTGAAGAGACTGTCTTTTCCACAGTTTTTGTTCCTGGCACCTTTGTGAAAAATAAATTAACTATACATATGTGGATTTGTTTCTGGGTTCCCTATTCTGTTCCATTGGTCTACATGTCTGTTTTTATGTCAGTATCATGCTCGTTCGATTACAATAGCTCTGCAATATAATTTGAAGTAATGTGATTTCTATAGTTTAGTTATTTTTGCTCACGATAAATTAGGCTGTTTGGGGCCTTTTGCTGTTCTAGATAGATTTTGGAATTCTTTTTTCTATTTCTTTAAAGAATATCAATGGTATTTTGATAGGAAATGAATTGAATCTGTAGATTACTTTGGGTAATATGGACATTTTAACAATATTGATTATTCCAATCCATGAAACACGGAATGCTTTTCCATTTTTCAGTGTCCTATATTTTTCATTAGTGTTTCATAGTTTTCATTATAGAAATATTTAACATCTTTGGTTAATTCCTAGGGATTTAATTTTATGTGTGTCTATTGTAAAGGGGATTACTTTTTTATTTATTTTCAGATTTTGCACTGTTGGCATATATAAATGCTACTGATATTTGTATATTGATTTCATACCCTGCAACTGTACTGAATTTATCAGTTCAAACAAACTGTGGAGCCTTTAGATTTTTTCAAAGGTAGGTTATATTATCTGCAAACAAGGATAATTTAACTTCTTCCATTCCAACTTGGATTCCTTTTATTTCTTCTCTTGTCTGACTTTTCTAGCTAGGACTTTCAGTAGTATGCCGAGTAGCAGTCGTGAAAGTGGACATCTTGTCATGTTTCAGATCTTACAGGAAAGGCTTCAGGTTTTCCTGCATTCAGTATGATGCTAGCTGTAGGTCTGTTATATATAGCTTTTATTATATTGAGTTTTGTTACTTCTATATCAATTTCACAAGCATTTTTATCATGAAGTGACGCTGAATTTTATCAAATGCTTTTTCAGCATCAGTTAAAATGATTATATGACTTCTATTCTTAATTATGTTGATATAATGTATTACATTGATCGATTTGCATATGTTGCATCCTTGCATTACATTGATCGATTTGCATATGTTGCATCCTTGCATCCCCGGAATACATCTCACTTGGTCATGTTGAATGATCATTCTAATGTCTTGCTGAATTCAGTCTGCTAGGATTTTTTTGAGGATTTTTGCATCAATTTTTATCGATATATTGGCCTATAGTTTTCCTTTTTTTGATGTGTCTTTGATTTCAGTATCAGGGTAATATGGGCCTCATATAATGAATTTGAAAGTGTTCCCTCCTCCTCTGTTTTCTGTAATAGTTTTAGTAGGATTACTGTTTGATCTTCCTTAAAGGTTTTGTAGAATTCAGCAGTGAAGCCATTGGGCTGCAGATTTTTCTTTACTGGGAGACTTTGATCTCATAATTTGTTATTGGTCTATGCAAGTTTTGGTCTTCTTCCTGGTTCAATCTCAGTAGGTTATATGTGTATAGGAATTTGTCTATTCTAGATTTTCCAATTCATTGGCATATGGTTTCTCATAGTAGACTCTAATGTTCCTTTAAATTTGTGCAGTGCCAGTTTGTTTCTTGTTTTATTATTACTGATTTTATTTATTTATATCTTCTCTCTTTTCTTAATTAGTCTGGCTAAAGGTTTGTCAATTTTTATTTAACTTTTCATTCCATTGATTTTTGTGTATTGTTTTCTTCATTTCAATTGCATTTATTTTTGCTTTGATCTTTATTATTTCTTTTCTTCTACTAATTTTGGGTTTGGTTCGCTCTTGGTTTTCTAGTTCTTTAAGATGCATCATTCGATTGCTTATTTGGTTTTTCTACTTTTTTGATGTAGGCACTTGAACCTATAAGTTTCCCTCTTAGTACTACTTCTGCTGTTTCCCACAGATTTTGGTGTGATGTGTCTCCATTATCATGTGTTTCAAAAATTTTTTAAATTTTCTTCTTGATTTCTTCATTGATACACTGATCATTCAGGAGCATATTGCTTAATTTCCATGTATTTTTATATTTTCCAAAATTCCTCTTGTAATTAATTTATAGTTTTATTCCATCGTGGTCAAAGAAGATGATTGATATTATTTCATTTTTTTGCAATGATTTCAGACTTGTTTTGTGACCTAACGTATGGTTTATCCTTGAGAATAATCTATGTGTTGAGAAAAAGAATGTGTATTCTGCAGCCGTTGGATGAAATGTTCTGTAAATATCTACTAGATCCCATTGGCCAATAGTACAGATTAAGCCTGATGTGTCTTTGTTCATTTTCTGTCTAGAAGAAGATCTGTCCAATCTAAAAGTGGGGTGTTAAAGTCTCCAGCTATTATCATCTTGGACATATCTCTCACTTTAGCTCTAATTATATTTGTTTTATATATCTGGGTACTCCAGTGTTGGGTGCATATATATTTACTGGGGGCCAATATATAGCTGAATTGACCCCTTTATCATTATACGGTGAACTTCTTTGTCTCATCTTATAGTTTTTGTCTTGAAATCTATTTTGTCTGACATAAGTATAGCTACTCCTGCTCTTTTGTGGTTTCCTTTGGCATGGATTATCTTTTTCCATCTCTTTATTTTCAGTCTATGTGTGTTTCTATAGGTGAAGTATGTTTCTTACAAATACAGATCAATGTGTCTTGTTTATTCATCCATTCAGCTACTCTATGTGTTTTGATTGGAGAGTTTCACCCCCTTATATTCAATGTTATTATTGCTAAATGAGGACTTAAGGACTTAATCCTGCCATTTTGTTATTTGTGCTTTTTTTTTTTTTTTTTTTTTTTTTTTTTTTTTTTTTTTTTTTTTTTTTTGATGAAGTCTCGCTCTGTCGCCCAGGCTGCAGTGCAGTGGCGTGAGCTCAGATCACTGCAAGCTCTGCCTCCCAGGTTCACCCCATTCTCCTGCCTCAGCCTCCCGAGTGGCTGGGATCAGCCTCCCAAGTAGCTGGGACTACAGGCGCCCACCACCATGCCTGGCTAATTTGTTGTAGTTTTAGTAGAGACAGGGTATTACTGTGTTACCCAGGATGGTCTCAATCTCCTGACCTCGTGATCCGCCTGCCTCGGTCTCCCAAAGTGCTGGGATTACAGCATGCCAGGCCTTGTTATTTGCTTTCTGATTGTGGTCTTTTCCTTCATTCCTTCTTTCCTTCATGTCTTCCTTTAGTGAAGGTAATTTTCTCTGGTGATATGATTTAGTTTCTTGCTTTTAATTTTTTGTGTATTTGTTGCAGGTTTCTTGAGACTACCATGAGACTTGAAAATATTACCTTATAGCCCATTATTTCAACTTGATAACTACTTAACAGTTTACATAAACAACCAAATAAATAAGCAAAAGAAAATTAATAAAACTCTATGCCTTAACTTTATTCCCCACTTTTAACTTTGTGTTGTTTCTATTTAAATCTCATTGTACTGTCAACGTCTTGACAGTTGTTATTTTTTATTGGTTCATTGGCTAGTCTTTTCATTTGGAATAAAAGTAGTTTACACATCGCAATTACAGAGTTATAATTTTCTGTTTTTTTCTGTGTACTGTTGCCAGTGAGTTTTATACCTTCAGGTGATCACTTCCTTCTCATTAAAGTCCTTTTCTTTCTGATTGAAGTACTCCCTTTAGCATTACTTGTAGGACAGGTCTGGTGTTGATTAAATACCTCAGCTTTTGTTTTTCTGGGAAAGTCTTTATTTCTTCAAATATGTCACGCCAGTGTCTCATGGCCCCTAAGGTTTCCGCGAGGAAGTCGGCTGCTCCATTGTGTGTTATTTGTTTCTTTTCTCTTACTGCTTTAGGAGCCTTTCTTTATCTTTGGCCTTTGGGAGTTTCACTATTAAATGCCTTGAGGTAGTCTTCTTTGGGTTAAATCTACTTTGTGTTCTATACTTTTGTACTTGAATATAGTTATCTTTCTCTAAGTTGGGGAGGTTTCCTATTTTTATCACTTTGAGTAAATTTTCCACCCCTATTGCTTTCTCTAGCTCCTCTTTAAGGACAATAACTGTTAGATTTGCCCTTCGAGGCTATTTTCTAGATCCTGTATGTGTGCTTCATTTTTTTTTTTTAATAATTTCTTTCCTTTTCTCCGACTGTGAATTTTGAAATAGCCTGGCTTCAAAATCACCAATTATTTCTTCTGCTTGATCAATTTTGCTGTTAAAAGACTCTGATGCATTCGTCAGTATGCCGATTACATTTTTCAGCCCCCGAATTTCTGATTGATTCTTTTTAATTATTTTAATCTCGTCATTAAATCGATCTGATAGAATTCTGAATTCCTTCTCTTTGTTATCTTGAATTTCTTTGAGTTTCCTCAGCACAGGTATTTTGAATTCTCCATCTGAAAAGTCACATACTTTTTGTTTTTTTTTTCTTCCTCCAAGATTGGTCCCTGGTGCCTTATTTAGTTCATTTGGTGAAGTCACGTTTTCCTGGATGGTGTTGATGCTAGTAGATGTTCTTTGGTGTCTGGGCACAGAAGAGTTAGGCATTAATTGCAGTCTTCACTGGTTGAGCTTGTTTGTACCAATTCTTCTTGGGAAGACTTCCCAGATATTTCAAAGAATTTGGGTGTTGTGATCTAAGCTGTATCTACTTTAGGAGGCACACTTAACCCAGTAATGCCGTGGTTCTTGCAGACTCAAAGAGGTACTGCCTTGATGGTCTTGGACAAAATCTGAGAAAATTGTGTAGATTACCAGGCAGAGACTCGTTTTCTTCCCTTACTTTCTCTCAAACCAGCAAAATCTCTCACTGTTGTGACCTAAACGGGTGGTAGGTGGAGTGACAGGGGTGGGTTACCCCTTTTGTTAGAAAAAGGGGTGAGTGACCCCTTTTGTCGCCACCACTATGACTGTGCAGGGTCAGACCTGAAGCCAACACAGCACTGGGTGTTGCCCAATGCCTGTTATAATCACTCCCTGGCTACTCTCTTTGTTTGCTCAAGGCTCTGGGGACATAAAATCAGCAGGTAGCAAAGCCAGTCAGGTCTGTGTCTTTCTCTTTAAGGTGGTGAGTGCCCCCAGGCCCCAGGTGGGTCCAGAGGTGCCATCTGGGAGTTAGGGACTATGGTTCAAAACCTTAGAAATCTGTCTGGTGTTTTATTTTACTGAGACTGAGCTGGCATGCATACCACAAAGCACAGTCCTTTCCAGTCTTCCCTCCCCTCTCCAAAGGCAGAGACTCACCCCATAGCCTGCACCACCACAGGTTATGAAGAGTACTGCCAGACTACCACCAACATTCCCTTAAGGCCCAAGGGCTCTTCACTTAGCTTGTGGTGAATGCTTCCTGGCTTGGGACTCACCCTGCAGGGGAGTGGGCTCTCTTCTGGCCCAGGGCAGGTCCAGAGATGCTATCTAAGAGTCTAGTCCTGGATTAGGGGACACTAAGAGCCCACTTGGTGCTATACTTCTCTGTGGCCACCACAGAGGTGGTTCCTGAAGCCAGCAATTCTCAGAGGCTCACTCAAGGCACCTGACGTCATACCTGGGTATCACTGTTTGTTATTCAGGGTCCAAGGGCTCTTCAGTTAACAGGTGATAAATGCTGCCAGGACTGGGTCCTTTCCTTTGAGGCAGTGGGTTCCCTTCTGGCCTAGAGTGTATCTAGAAATGTCATCCAGAAGCTAGGGCCTGGAACAGGGGCCTCATGACTCTGACTGATGCCCTATCCTGCTGTGGCTATGTTGGTATCCACGATGTAAGACAAAGTTTTCCCAATCTTTCTTCTCTCCGCAAGTGAAAAGAAGGGGTCTCTTTGGGAGCTGCATGCTGTTACAGCCTGGGGTTAGAGAAAGGGTGATGCCAGCACTCTCTTAGCCACCCCAGTCCAGCTAGTGCCTCAGCAGGTCACACGCTCTATCCAGGTCCACTGTCTCTGGGCCCAGTTCAGCCCTAGGACTTGCCTATGAGTTGCAGTCTTTATGGCTTATGCTGACTTTCAAAGTTATTTGGAGCACAGATCACTGTAGCCCATGGCGACAAGGTTTGTGGAAACTAAAGTTCAGCCCGCTGGCACTGGTGATTCCCCTCTGGCTAGGGCTGGTTTAAATGCTCTCTCCGTGGGCAGGCATCAGCTGAGTTAGGTCTGGTTTTCCTTTCTGCCCTAATAGGATAGCACTGAGTTCAATGCCTCACAACTGTTGTGTTCTACCTCCCCCAGAGCCCAGAGATGCTCTCTGCAACCTGCCACCCTTGTCAGGGGGTGGTAGAGGTGGGGTCAGCAATTCAAGACTGTTTTATCTACCTCTTCAGTGCCTCCTTCAGAGATACAGAATTAAAATCAAGTACTATGAGGACTCACCTGACTTTTGGTTCTAATGAAGGTGTTTTTTCTCTGTAGATAGTTGTTAAATTGGTGTCCTTGTGGGAGTGTGGGGAGAAAACTGGTGAAGCCTTCTTTTTTGTCATCTTGCTCTGCTTCCCAAAAAATTTGAGTTTTTTGAAATATGAGATTAACTGCAACTAAGATTATTTAAACTTTTAACAAATTATTTTTCCTATCATCCTTTCTTGTATCTCTTTGTCTAAATAAAATACCTTTTTTCCCCCATTGGTGCATGCCAATATAGAGTTAGAACATCTGTCATCAGCCATTTTAGTCCTACTAATATACTATTTTAATCTTACTAGTAATGAATGTGGTATTTATGGTACAATATACATTGTCAGAATCCACAGAGACTGACAGTAGCTATTTCTGAAGACTATTACTAATTTTCAAGAAATTCATCACAAATGTGTAGAAAGAGTGCAAATAATATATTGCCCTCTTTAATACAGAAATGACCTCTATATACCCAAGGGTCCCAGTTCTTCAAATAAACTTCTCTCCATGCCTGAGAGCTGGGCATTTTATCAAGTTAACTAAGAAATTGATTTAATCTATGTTTAAATTGACCTGAATTATTATTTTTAAGTGTTTGAAGTATAATTTTGTTTCTTTTTTTCTTCAGAAAAGAATGACACTTCACAGTTCCTGTGCATTTTAAGCAGTTATTTTTACATGACACCTATGTTTCTGAACACCTTATCAAAAAATCTGTATAGTCGGTGGCCGGGCGCGGTGGCTCAAGCCTGTAATCCCAGCACTTTGGGAGGCCGAGACGGGTGGATCACGAGGTCAGGAGATCGAGACCATCCTGGCTAA
>NW_016807465.1:2139148-2184214 GCF_001698545.2 Rhinopithecus bieti | reverse complement strand
AAAAAAAAAAAAAAAAAAAAAAAAAAAAAAAAAAAAAAAAAATCTGTATAGTCTAATAACTAAGTCATAATTGGTTATTTTACAGTGCATAATTTCATAATGTTTTATTTTCTTTCAAATAGATTGATTTGCTATTAGATTCCATTTACACAACCTTTCATACAGTTAATATTGATCCTGGTGTTACTGTGTTGGCATCAGTACCTGCATTAACTGTCTACATTTTTGTCTCGTACCAATAATGCATAAACTACTTTGGATGATTTAATGGACTTCAATGATTTTTGAGCTTTGACTTCATCTTGCTTTTATTACAGAAAAGTATTTTCTTCCTGCTATAATATCCTTATTTTAGCTTTGTTTGTTTGTTTGTTTCATAGTTGCTTTTAAGTCATGCCCCTGTGTGTGTTTTAATCAACTTAAAAATTCTTAAAAGTTACTTCCTACAGTCTCAATACCTTCAGGGACAAGTATACTTCACCAAACCATTTATTTAAAGTGTAAAGTAGCCAGTAGCAGCAGTTAACAAAAGAACTAAATGAACAGCCTCACACTGCCACCAAGTTCAGAAACCAGACCAGTGAGAAGCCAGGAGAGACCATGGAGTCAGGGATACCTAAGCAAGGCAATAGTCCTTGCTCACATGGTTGGGCAAGGAGAAGTTTTACCATGACATGAAAGGAATACCTTAATATCTAGTCTCTTGTCCCTGAAAATTCTCTTTCAGAGGCTTTGGCATCCCAAAAATTTGTGGTGAGGTATTTTTTTCTCTCTCTTTTTCTTTTTTTAGAGAAGTTCCCTGTCACCCAGGCTGGAATGCAGTGGCACAATCATAGTAAACTAGCCTCATTGTCTGGAGTGACACCTGAATTTCATTGTCTCATGGCCATGAGGATCAAGGACATGGACACATAAAGAGTGAGGTTAAGAGCAGAAGTTTAATAAATGAAAGAGAGAGAATATCTCTCTGGTACAGAGAGGGGTCCTGGAAAAACAATTGTCCATCTGCTGTGAAATGCAGGGGGCTTCATAGATGAGCTGGTGGGAAGGCAGTGTCTGATCTACACAGGTCATGAAAAACTGGTTAGAAACAGGTGTGTCATTTGCATAGGCTGAGAATTTCTGGCAGCCGCCACCCCAGTCTTTTATTATGCAGGCGGGTTTTCAGCATGAGCTGCGCCATGTTGCCCATTTCTTTCTTACTGTACACGTGCTAATGAAAAAGGGAAGATGGAGCTTCCATGGCAGACATGCCAGGCCCCCAGGTAATGCTTTTCTATTGGTGCAGCTGCCAACACTCCCCCATGCAAGATTCCAGTTTCCTGATCTATGTTTGCAGTTCAATCTTTCAAGATGATTTTGTTAGAAAAAAATAACTTTGGGCATTGCTGTTTGTTAGAAGGGAAGTTCTGCTAAGGAATCTTTTGCCCTTGTTATCTGCCTAACTAATTTGTTTCTATTTCCTGTATCAATAGCTCACTGGAGCCTCGTACTACTGGGCTTAAGCAATCGTCTCACCTCAGCCTCCCAAGTAGCTGGGATTACAGGCATGCACCACCACGTCCAGTTAATTTTTTAAATTTCTTGTTATGTTGCCTAGGCCTGTCTCAAACCCCTGACCTCAAGCAACATTCCTGCCTCAACTTCCCAAAACACTGAAACTTTAGGCATGAGTCACAATGCTCAGCCTGTGCAGAGACATTAATAAAGGAAAAGATTCATTAATCCAGAAGAATCTGTAGGCCACTCAGATGAGTCATTCTGAACTACACAGAATTTAAATTTAAATTTAACAAGGTCTTGTTGGTCTCTCAGTAACAAAAGTGAAGTCATTTTCATTTCTGGGGAGAAAATGATTTTATCTATATAAGTAGACTAATTTCATCAAAAGAGTTGAGGGCCTAAAACTATTCTTACGAAACTCAATTAAAAAAAAAAAAAGAAACACTGATTTTGAATCTGAGGCTGTCTTTTTATGAAGGTTTGTCGGGTGGGGGGCAAAAGAGGTTGTCTAAGATACAGAATATAAAGTGCAAAGAAAAATAAGGAGGCTTCTATAAAGCAACTGAGAACAGAAAAGACAGACTGGGACCATTTTAGCATAACCACCCTTACTAATGCTAAGAAAAAACTGGCATTAAAACCAGCAGTGAAATGTAGGATTGTCTTGGACACAACAGACTTTGAAGTTACACTCCTAAAGGGAGGTTCCCTCAAAATACTTTCTCCAAATGAGAGGATTAGGAGCTCTCTCGAGAACAAGAAGGGGATTGTAGAGGGGAAGAACACAAACTGATAGCACAGAATTTGTTCTAAAAGAGGAAAGAAGACAAGATCAGCACTCTTTGAGAAGACATTGGGGGGCAGTGGATGGGACGAAGGAGACCTGATCCTTGACCAATCCCAGGTGTACTTCGGATGTATATTTGTTATTAAATTAAGAAGAGCTTCACTGCATATTGATTGGCTAAAAGTAAGACAGACTTTTTAGATAATTAACTAGTCCTTTCTTTTTAATCCCAAGCACTTGATAAGGACATTACTTGACCTCAGATTCATTATGAGAAACTAAACCAGTGAAGAGTTTAGAATGCTAAACTTGCTTTGCACACTCCCTTGTCCCTTGGTTTCCCTGATCCATCAGAGATCATTGCAATTATCTGACCTAGTCTTGTCTTTTCACTTACTCAGAATCACATGCTCACACCAGTCACGTGTCCATACATTTGGGTTGCTTGGTGTGTGTGTGTGTGTGTGTGTGTGTGTGTGTGTATGCTTCCTATGACACAGGTGGGATGCTGAGATGGCTGCAAGGTCCAAATAGTCTTAATTATACAGCTGAAAATTGATGCTGGTTACCAGGTGAGAGCTCAGTTGGGTCTGTCATCCAGAACATCCAGTTCTTTTCTATGTAGAGCTATACAATACAACTATTATGGTTTCCTAATAGCAAGGCAACTGAGTTCCAAAAGGAAGGAATAAGAAGCTCTCTGTCCTCTTAAAGCCTCTAGAATGCTACTTCCACCACACTCTGTTAACTGGAGCAGTCACAGAGCCAGTTCAGAATTGCAGGGAGAATTCAGTTGTACCTTTGGAAGGAGTGGTTTTCATGCACAGACACAGAGAGAAGTGATGGCAGCCATCTTCGGAGGCTACCACCCAGGCTTAGTTTAATTCCACTTCTCAACAGGTTCAGAAAAAAACAAAAAAGCTTTCAGAATTTCTCTACACTATGGTAGTTCTGTAAATTTCAAATCAATACACCACATCTACTCCTTGTGCAGTTTGTGTATGTGTGTGTGTGTGTGTGTGTGTGTGTGTTTGTGTGTGTGTGTTAAGCAGTCTTTTCATTTAGTTTTGAAACTAAAAGTATCACACGTTTTCTTTGATTTAACTGTATTATTTTGTGGCAAATAAATCATTTAAAACATTACCTAGTGTGATGTTATTTACTACTTTTATTCTTAATGTTAGTATATCACACACCAATAATACGTTGAGCAAAAATAAATTTTACAGATTTATGCTGAACATAAATGAATTTAAACTGAAACATGCATTTTAAGGGAACAGAAGTTACCTGAAATGTTAACTCTGAAAGAGAAACATTTACATATTACCACAGTCACTAAATGATTATCAAAAATTGCAGCTTAGTATTTTATATTTTAGTCACACTT
Source organism: Rhinopithecus bieti (assembly GCF_001698545.2). Classification (NCBI taxonomy): domain Eukaryota; kingdom Metazoa; phylum Chordata; class Mammalia; order Primates; family Cercopithecidae; genus Rhinopithecus; species Rhinopithecus bieti. The sequence goes on along the minus strand of NW_016807465.1, from coordinate 2,180,534 downwards.
TGATACTGAAGGAAATGTCTCTTTGACCTAGCATAATGAGGTGCAAAAAGCAAGAAGAGAGAACTACCAAGTAAAAGGCTAGCAGAAAAAAAAAATGAGGCCAAAATTTTAACATACAGCATTTCAGAGAGAATCTTAAGTGTCAAAAAATAATTGAAGAATGTTCATTCATTAGTAAATCACAGTTTTATTTACCCAAAAGAAATATGGATATTACATATGTCAACTCCCAAATCTGGTGAGTTAAATATGCCCAAAAATATACTTAAGAAATTAAAAATATGCTGAACTATTTGTCTTATTTATTAGTATTACAGTTTGATGTGGCACATCTCCAACTGGAAGAAAATTAAAAACCCACTTACCAAGGTGCCAGACTGAGAAACATATGGCACTTCCCAATAACTACTACCTGGTGATTTGTAGGTGGGAAAAATCTATTTGGGGTCCTCCTCGTAGCTTGATAAGAAAAAAAAAAAATGTATATGTTTACTTTTAGGAGTTTTCAGTAAAAGAAATTTTAATTTATTTGCAGCATAGAGGAAAAGGTACTACCTTTATTAATGAAATGTAAGGATCTTACGGAGACTGAAGGGAATTATTTTAATGCATTGTTTTAGAAAGGGTTGGCAGCTAAGAGAGAAAACTTTGTGGGGGTTTTGAATATTTAATATCCCACTGTTGCTTTACAGCTTAAGGAAAACTTGTGCTTCTTTATTGGAAAATATCTCAGAGCTTGTCTCAACATGTATGGAATTAAAAANCTACCTTTATTAATGAAATGTAAGGATCTTACGGAGACTGAAGGGAATTATTTTAATGCATTGTTTTAGAAAGGGTTGGCAGCTAAGAGAGAAAACTTTGTGGGGGTTTTGAATATTTAATATCCCACTGTTGCTTTACAGCTTAAGGAAAACTTGTGCTTCTTTATTGGAAAATATCTCAGAGCTTGTCTCAACATGTATGGAATTAAAAAAAAAAATCTTTAATATTCCTAAACTCTAAAGCTAGGTGGGGAAAAAAAAAAAAAAAAAAAAAAAAAAAAAAAAAAAAAAACCAGCTTAGGGCAAAAAGATAGTTCTTTCATTGCAAAATTAAAAAACTTAGTATTAAAATGTTTACATGAGGAAACTGTACAGCTATATAAAAGTGTTATTGTTATTGGGGGTTTAATTCATTACATTCTTAGTAATAGTTATTGATTGCTCATTGTATATGAATTATTTGAATTAAAGAGTTTGGGTGAGTCAAATAACTATGTGGCCTCTGTAGTTAACAGTGAATAATTTCATAGACAAACAAAACTGTTAGTCAAAAGATAAAGTGATAGGTCTAATGGGGAACTCAGCATTATACAAGGATGGAGACAGAGATAATTACACTAGGATGATTGTAGAAATGTTAAAAAAAATAAATGCAGGGAAGTCTCTACTAATGGCCTTACCACACAATTTGAATCATATATATTATTAACTTTGTTAAGTTAGGTCACTAATAGTATGTATTTCTTGAAAGATGAAGCATATTATTTAATTTACATCCTATATATATGCATTATATATTAAATTATTTATACTGTAATCCCCATCTACTATCAGAAAAAAAGATTATCCAAGCAACAGGTGATAAAAGCATAATATAAGGATATTTCTAAGTCATCATGTAATTTTAAGAAAAAATATTTAGTTTCATAAATTCAGCAATGGCAATGGCTATAGACTGTTTGGACTTACATTCTTCTTCTTCTAGTACTTAATAGCTGTGTCTGTTAGGTCTTTTTCAATTTAATTAAACTCACCTTGGGTCAAATTTATCTTCTTTAAAGTAAAGATATACTATATTTTATCTAAGGCACTTTTGATTGTAAGACACACCATTATTTTTCTACTACTGCAAAAGAAAAATTCACCAAAAAATGGGAGATAAAGGGCAAACCCTTCATAAAGTAGATATAACAAAGGGCGATGTCCTTAATGCAAAGAAAATGAGAAAAAGATCTGACCCACAGAAAATGTTACGAGAAAACTTACATTTCCTCCACTTTGGCCCAGAATGGAGAAAGGGAAAATTTCTGTTCTCTAATGACATGAACAACAGCCAGTAGCCATGTAGTTCTGCAGGCTAAATTCATACTGCCAGTGTGGTCTGAAAGACCTCAAAAGAAAATTGAGGTTGATCATGCTATGGGTGACTGGCAAAAGCAAATCCCACTTGTCTCTGGAAGAATTTGATGAAAATCCAGGCTGAAGCCACTCCAAGACAATATTAATTATAAGACCAATTTTACAGATGCACAATGGGAGGAAAACAGGTGTGTGGTAGATGAAGTGCAATCATGGCCCCAATTCTTCCTTCCCCCAAATCCACAGATTTTGCTAGATGATTTGCACCTTCTCCCACTAAGACATCTACTTCTGCAACACTTGAATCTCTGCTTGTTTCATGACTTTTTTGTGACAATACAATGTGACAGGCTTCATTATGTACCCATTCCAAAACTAGGTTTAAGAGGTCTTTCACAGTTCTGCTTGGTGTCTTAGAACTCTGCTGCCTCCAGGAAGATAAACCCCAGCTAGCTTGCTGGAAAGATGAGAGGCCATGTGGAATAGAGTCAGTTAATCCTAACCAAGGTCTTGCTAGATCACCTATTCCCCAGCCTACAGATAGCTAACCACAGTTATATGATCAAGCTCATCTATGAACATCCGAGCCTATCCAGATCAACAGAACCACCCTCTAGCCTCATGGAAAGAATAAATGCTTATTATTTTAGGGTACTACAAATTTGGGGAGTTTTATATGCAATAATAGGTTACTGGAAAAATATATATCTTTAAATAAATGAAATACAGTAGTAATATCTAACTTATGGAGCTATGGTAGAGAATTAATACTTGCAAGGGACTTAAACTTGTGCCTCACACATAGTAGGTTTATATAAATGCTACATAAATTATTGAAATTCTACCTTATTCAACAGAGACTCTGTTGTTTCCAACTTTGTTCATACATGAAATTAGAGTCCTGATTTGCAGAACGATTATAAAGATCAAATGCAAGTAGAAATATTTTACAACCATAAGGTACTAAAGGAAATATGATTACAACTATAATTACACATGAACAAATATCTAAACTACGATGAATTATAAAAGAGTTATAAGCAAGGTCAAGCCAGTAAAAAAAAGGCAAATGATTGTGTCTGGGAGATCCAGGAAGGATGTCTTTATCAAAAAGATGGCATCTGAATTGAACACAGAATAACAGGAAGGAGCTGATAAGGTAACAGGTTGTTGTAAAGCAGAAGGTGGAGGAGGGCATTCTAGGTTAAAAATAACTACATGTGCAAAGGTCCAAAGATGTAAAAGTGTCTGCCATATGTCAGTCTTGCCTGCCTGATGGGACTAGGAAAAGGGGAAAGTGGCCAGATGTAAAGCTAGGAAAATAGATTATGGTGTCTTGTTAAGCAAGAAAGCCTTCCTCGTTTAAGCAATAGATGTCACCAGAAGTTTCTACAAAGGCCAGTGATATGACAAAATCTGTATTTTGGAAATATAATTCTGGTAATAATAGAGTAAAGATTGGAAGGAGAGAAGCAAACAACCATCAAGGTAAAAACATAATTAAGGTCTGATCCAAGTTCTCTGAAATTCAAAAAAACTAGAGACGTGTGAAAGACAACTAAAATTCTTAAGTGCCCTGCTATGTGGCAAAACCTGAGCTAATTGATCTCACATCCATTATTACATGTAATTCTTCCAAATGCTTTATGAATAGCACATTGTCCATCATAACACAGCTAGAAGTGAAAACTTAAGTCGTCCTGACTCCAAAGCCCCAAGGTTTTTACTCTTGTGTCTTGCTTACCAAGTTACAGAATAATTTAAAAAAAAATTAAATATATCAAAAGCCTAAAGTAACATATTTTTATAATTGTTTATTCAGTTTATTTCTTGATACCAAATGAAACTTCTATAAAGCATAAGTAACATGAGTTAATTCATCAAATTATCATATAAATGAGTTTTAACAAATGAATCACAGTCAGATAAAGCTTCACTTGATAAAGTTTAAAAAATCACTACTCAGCCATATTAAGGATTCTCAAATAGCTAAAAAAATTTTGTGAGTAGAGTAAAGCCAGAAGGAGGAAAGTTCTGAGAAGAAAATGTTGGTAATCCAGGAGATAAGGTATCTGGATGCTAGATTATAATATAATTCTTGAGGAATGTTTAGCCCTAAGAAGAGAAAGAATGGAAAGTAAACTTCAAAATATTTAAAGAGCTGCCACCAATTTAATGCTCTAGAGTAGCAGTGAGGTGTTGTCGCATTTGGAACTAGGAGTAATGAGTAGAATAAGAGGGTGGCAACTTTTGATGTACTAGAAGAAAATATTTTCTATTATCTAGAACTATTCAACTATAAAATGAGTTTATTCATGGAGTTCTGATTCCTAACTCCGAAAATATCCAAATATAGTTCATTTAAAAAAGGTTAATTGAGCAACTAAAATTGTCCTAGATTCATGTTAGGCATTCAGGAACAACCATGAACAAGATGATCTATCAGAAATGATTTCAGAAGGGGATTCTGCATTCTTTATTTAGTAGACCCTTTTTCAGCACTTACTGTTTTCTAGGCACTTGAAATTCTTGAATATTAATTTATGTAATACCCATAACAACCTTACAAATGGGGAAACTGAAGCAAACAGGTAACTTGCTCAAAAGCACACAAGTAGTGAGGATCAGCACTGAGATCGAAATCCACATGGTCCAGGTGGAAGGTGTGTACTCTGGGCCACTATGGTTGCTGCTTTCCCCTTCCCCCACGGGGTAGGGCTGGGCTACCTGGCTAATAGGGTGCTTAACACAGCCTTACTCTCAGAAGACTCTAAGAAATCCCACAAACTAGTAGAAGACACTGAAGTCAAATTTTGACAAATTTAACATGTTCCCAGTGACTAGACTTTATTAGGTCTTGTCTTCTTATTTATTTCAAATATGGGCAAACACATCAACAAAATGCATTATGCCATTATTCTAATTTTTTTTCTTACCCCTCAGATAGGAGGAAGTCTAGGTGTCTATGGGAAAGAAGATTTGGAAATTGATTTTGTTCTACAGAATATATTTTAAAGAATCTAAATAAATCTAAGAGTTATTTCTTCTGGATATGAGATGGGGAGATGAGAATGGGGTACAAAGTTAATGTTTACCTTTTGGAATTCTGTACTGTTTGCTTTCATATGAGCACATTTTATTTTCTTAAATGCTTACATGAGATTTGTGTAAGTAAAAGTTTACTACAAAACATGAAAAGAATGTCGCTCATCTTCTGCTTATCTAAAAATAAAAGCAGAAACCTGGAATTGTGGATGAAATTTATGAGAATGACTCTAATTCATGTAATTAGAGAATGTCAAGATAGTAGCCTGAAAAAACTTATTATCTCACCACACTATTTTATAAGTTTCACAGATCATCTGACTCTATGCAACTTGCAGAGTCAGAAAGCAAACTAATTTAATTAGTCAGAAAGTAAACTAATTAAAATATACTAAAAAGCCATTGAAAGTCTAAAGCACTGTACAAATGCAAGGTTTGATGTGATTGATGCCAGAGCCAAACCTGGAACTGAAAGAACCTAGGTTGGTTCTTTGGAAGATGATTAGGCCATAAGGTGGGGCTCTGATGAATGAGATTAGTGCCCTTACAATAGGATTTTAGGACACAGCTTCAGTTCCTTTCACCCTTTCACTACTTCTGCCATGCAATGACACAGCAACAAAGCATCATCTTGAAGCAGAGAGCAAGACTTCCTCACCAAATACCAAATCTGCTGGAGCCTTTATCTCAGACTTCCCAGTCTACAGAACTATGAGAAATAAATTTCTGTTGTTTATAAATAGCCCAGTGTAACGTATTTTGTAATGTATTTTGTTCAAGTAGACCACCTGAACTGACTATGATATACCATTGTGACTTACTGGGGTAGTAGAGTAAGGGAGCATAGAACTCTGACTAACTTACTTAATCTTTCTGAGTCTTCACATCTATAGAAAGATAATAACAATACCTATATCATACTGTAGTTCAGAGGATTAAATAATAAAAATCATGCAAAGCATATGGCCTGAGAGTTAGCATACAATAAATGTTATTGTAATTATTACTTTTATTATCATTGGTTACCTATCACTTAACATTTGCTGCAGTTAGCTTCTCATAGCAAAATTATGCTTCCCTTTCATCAGAGTAGTTATGTATTTTTCAAGTGTCCTGGTGACCTTCACATGATAGAGTTGAGAACATGACAGACTTTCAAATCAGATAGATTTGAGCACAAATGTCAGTGCTACCAAATATTAACTGAGGGATCTTGAGCAAACTATTCAAATTTCTAAGGTTCACTTTTCTTGATGAAAAAAATAGTAATAATTGCCTTGAGGAGTTGTTTTGTAGTTTAAAGGAGAATGCATGGAAAAACATTAGTCTATGGGTACTTATTAAAATCTTCAGTAAATGACACCAATCAGGATTATTTATTGCATCTTATATTATTGTAAGTTCTGAATGTTTTTTAGTTCCTATAAACTGCAAAATGTGGAGAAAGAGCCCAAATGTCAGCAAGATTGCTGCCCTGAACAATATGTTTGCTTCATTTTATTTCCATATATTTGCTTTCTATTTAGCTATTTGACTAACAGGGAGTGTGGGGAGGAAGTAACTAAAGGGATAGATCAAAAATTGATACCCTTTCCCTGGGAAAGAAGGTGTATGTTCACCTAGGGGCTTCATCTTCTTCATTGGTCAGTCCCAACCCACATGTTAAAGTCAAGAGGAAGAACCAGGAAATGGCCAAGTGTCTCATCCACTATTTTGTGAAAACATTAGATTTTGACCTTAAAGAGAGTTCCTGGTAAACCTAGGATAATTATTCTCAAAGAAATCATTAAGAGGATGCAGGATTGAGAAACACTGGGGAAGTCCAACTATGTAGCCAAAGGGATAGGTGGACGCATGTTGAAGGGATGGAGAAAGAATCTGTGAAGAGCTAAGGTGGCAAAAATTAATGAGGTTTTGATGTCTTGCTAATAATGCTAAAGGACATCACTGTTTATTTAAAGTGATTGAACTGAATGAGTAGAAAAAGATAAGTGGCCAGGTGCAGTGGTTCATGCCTGCAATCCCAGCACTTTGAGAAGCCAAAGCTGGTGGATCATTTGAGCTCAGGAGTTCGAGACTAGCCTGGGCATCATAGGAATACCCTGTCTCTACAGGAAATAAAAAAAAAAAAAATTGTTGGGCATGGTGATGCACCCTTGCGGTCCTAGTTACTTGGGAGGCAGAGGTGGGAGGATTGCTTGAGCCCAGTTGGTCAAGGCTGTAGTGAGCCATGATTATGTCACTGTACTCCAGTCTGCACAACAGAGTGAGCATTTGAAAAAGAAAGAAGAAAGAAAGAGAGAAAAGAAGACAGGAAGACAGGAAGAAAGAAAAGAAAAGAAAGAGAGAAAGGAGGGAGAGAGAGAGAAAGAAGAGAAAGAAAAACAGAGAGAAAGAAAGAAGGAAGGATAAAAGGAAGAAAGGAAGGAAGGAAAGAAGGAAAGAAGAAAGGAGAAAGAAAGAGTGGAAGGAAGGAGAGAGAGAAAGAGAGCCAGAAGAGAAAGAAAGAGAGAAAGAAGAAAGAAAAAAGAAAGAAAAAGAAAGAAAGAAAGAGAAAGAAAGAAAGAAAGAAAGAAAGAAAGAAAGAAAGAAAGAAAGAAAGAGAGAGAGAGAGAGAGAGAAAGAAAGAAAGAAAGAGAAAGAAAGAAGAGAAAAGAAAAAAGATACATTTCATGGAACAGAAAAATGAAAGACTAAGAGTAATTTTCATTCATTCAATGCTTCATTTGATCACACTCAAAGTGTGATCTGCAGACCAGCAATATCAGTTTACCTGGGACCTTGACAGAAATGTAAATTATCTGCTCACTCCAGACTATTGAATCAGAAACCCTGGGGATTGGGGGAGGGTAGGGGTGGCTTTAGCAACTCATCACCTCCAAGTGACATTGTTGCTTATAAATTGTGAGAATCACCAAATTGGAGAAGTTTTCTTATCATCCGTTTTACTTTTTATTACAGTTTACAATTTCTTCTTATATCTTACCCCATTGAACAAAAAAATAAAGAAAGGTGAGGCAAAAGGGCTAAAAGACTAAGACAGACCTATGTAAATAATTTGCAACTCTGGGATTAACTAATTTATAGTGAAAGTGAAGGTTAATTTTTATCCACAGTCATTTTAATGCCATTCATGAAATTCACAGAAGAATAGGCATATTAAGTCCAATAGAATAAATAATAAGATTAGAACAATACAGAACAGTATTTGTTAAGTGGAAAGAAAATGGCACTTGATGGGTTGCAGAATGAACTGGGAATGAGATGTCCTAGATAAAATCTTGCATATCACCAGTAGCTCCTGCCAGATCATTTCTAACTACATCACTGGATGATATTATTTGCCAAAGCCCAGTTAATCACAGGCAAACAGGACAATGCAGTACAAAGAGTGAAGTTTTTTACAGCTCTAATTACTGCAAAAGACTAGCATTAACAGAAAAGTTCCACAGAGGAAGTAAATTTAAAAACAAAGCAAATCAACAAAAGCCTGAGAATTATATTGAAAGAAAAGACACTACTAGAAGGGCATTGGAGTGAATTTTTCTGCATATCTTGCCTCACTCATTCCCACCTGACAAATCTTGCATTATTGGTTTAAAGCTTGTCTCCATTCATTTTAATCAGTAACATGCTCTTCACATGTTCCCTAAGTTGACCCTTGAACAACACAGTTGAACTGTATGGGTCCAGTTACATGTGGCTTTTTTTCAATTGAACATCGATGGAAAATCCAGTAGTCACAGATACAAAACCCAAATGTACATGGGTTCCACAGGACCAACTGTAGGACTTGAGTGTGTGGATTTTGGTAAAGGCGGACAATCCTGGAAGCAGGCCTTCACATATACCAAGGGAAAACTGTACTTAAACTTATTTAATTCAAAATGGGCATTTTAAACTTATTTTATGCATTACTGAGCATCTTATTTCATATAGTTACCAAAGCCGTTAGTAAGGGCTAACAAGAAGTGCCAGCTTGGGCACGCAAAATTTCTAATCATGCTGCATTTACCGTGTATTCCATAAAACCCCACACAATCATCTGTAACATCTGTTTGTCTGAAATATAAAGGGTAGAATTTTTTGCCATTCTGATTAATTAAGGATATATTTCCTCTTCATTCCTATTGTGTACTTTAGAGAAAAATCAGTCTATAAAAATTTCATGGCAGCTTCAAAGCACTCACTCTAGGTAAAGAAGAAATAGCTTGGAAATTTGTAAGATATAGTGTTGGAGTATGCCGATGCACGAGACTAAATTAGAGCAAACAGCTAAGAATCAATGTAGGGAAAAGTACTTTGTTTTTCTTTTTTTGTGTGTGCAGTATTATTTAGATAGGAGAAGGTACATTTAAAATTTAATATTACAATAGCAATTCAAGGCATCTGATTCGAAGTTCATAAAATCCTTTTCTGCCTGCTGATTTTTGGGAGTGTGATGGTTTGTTCCTATTAGTCTAGGCACTTATATCAAAAGTGTGACTTTGGTAATTTGACGGTCCTTATTGTCTTTATGGTTTTTAAATTTTTTTTTAATTATACTTTTAAGTTTCCATGTCATTGTGCACAACTTGCAGTGTTTGGTGTACATAGTTAGTCGTATGTGTTGTTGCCCATGTTTGGGGTGGCTGAATCCCTTAACTCGCATTGAGCATTAGGGTATTAGTTTTCTGCGCTAATGCATTTAGTCCCGCCTCCCTATTTCTCTCTCCCTTCCCACAATAGGGATTCTTCAGGTGTGATGTTTCCCTTCCGTGTCTAATGCGATCTCATTGTAATCCCACCGAGGAGTGAGAAACACGCTGAGTATTTTTGGATTTTCTGTTCTTTTGTTGCCAATATGTGTTGCTGAGAATGACAGTTTTCTCAGCTGCATCCATGTCCCTTACAAAGGACCAGCTGAACTCATTGAGCCTTTTTTAATGGCTGCATATGTATGTTCAGTGGTGTCACTAAGTTGTGCCACATTTTCTTAATCCAGTCTGTCACTGAATGGACATTGGTTGTTCCAAGTCGTTGCTATTTGAATATGTGCCGCAAGTAAAGCATACATGTGCTTGTCTTTATAGCATGTGCTCTGAACTAATAATCCTTTTGATTATATGTTCCCAGTAATGGGATGTTGCTGGGATTCAATTGGTATGTTCTATTCTTAGATCCTTGAGGAATCAACCGACATTGTTTACACAATGGTTGAACAGTTTACAGTCCACAAACAAGTCGTAAAAGTGTTCCTATTCCTTCCGACATCCTTCCTCAGCACCTGGTTGTTGTTCCGTGATGTTTTTATAGTGATGCCATTTAGACTGGTGTGGGGAGGGTATGGTCGATTGTGATTTTTGACTGATGTTCTCTGATGGGGCCGTGATATGAGCATTTTTGTCATTTGTCTGTTGTCTGTATGAATGTCTTCCTGTTTTTGAGAAATGTCTGTTCATATCCTTTGTCCACTTTTTTGAATGGGATTGTTTTTTTCTGTAAATTGATTTGAAGTTCTGTGTAGGTTCTGGGGTATGTAGCCCGTGGTTGTCGAGATGGGTAGATTGCAAAAATGTTCTCCCGATTCTGTGAGGGTGCCTGGTCACGTCTGATGGTAGGGTTTCTTGGCTGGTGCAAGGAAGCTCTGTAGTTAATGAGGATCGCCAGGTTGTGGCAAGTTTTGGCTGGGTTTGGTGCTGTGCTTTTGGTGTTTTTATACAATGTAATCTTGCCGCAGTTGCCTTATGTCTTTCGAATGGTATTGTTAACCTTAGGTTTTCTTTCTATTGTGTTGTGTTTATGGTTTTTAGGTTAGGACATTGGTTTAATTCCTCTTTTCTCGAATTTTGCAGTCTGAGAGTAATTTTTCAGTATTAATGGAATGTTATGGAAAGGATTCCAGGGGGGTTTTCCAGCTTACGTAGGGTTAATTGGCTAGCCAATTTTTCCCAGCATCATTGGCTAAATAGGGAGATCCTTTCCCCATTTCTTGTTTTGTCAGGAAAATACTTTTTAAAAGTTTCTGTAACTATCTCTTTAAATATAATGGCAGTGATCTAATGTTCTTTTAAACACGTGGCAGTCCTGATATGCAAGTACATGTGTAACCAGGGGAGGGCATAGAATTTTTCTCAGGGTGGGAATAAGGACTTTTCTTTGGACCCTCTCTGCCTATAGCTGATGATTTTGAATAGAATGGGAGGCATATTTGCCCTAAGCAGTTCCCAGCTTGAAGGGGCCCAAGATATTTTCCTCTCACAGCTGTTAGCTTCTTGGTCAAGCTCAGGGATTACTTGGCACAGGGGTTCTCATTTTCTCTAGGGTAACTGGAGCAAAGAGTAAACAGGTTGAAAGCTTTTAGCTGAGGAGGAAACTAGCAATCGGACTTGGGGTTGAGGCAGATTTGGTTTTGGGAGAAAGAAAAATAAAAAAAGTTGATGGGGAAGGAGTCTGGAGAGGAAAGAAAAAGAAGAAAGTGAAGCTATCTGGTCACCAACAGTGCTAGAAGAGAAGAGTTCAGTTCCTCTGCTTATAAACTCTCTGGCCCCCTATCTGAATGATAACCACAGGAACCACAGCATCAAACAAACGTGGTTTATTTGATAGGAAGTAGAATCAGCAGACGCCAGAATTGCCAAGGTCTGCATGCCTCCCAGATCCCATCCAAAGACTATGTTTGTAGCATGTGTGTTGATTCTAGGGCAAGGAGTCCACATTTTGAAAGAGAATAGATGAGATGTAGGTGAAATGTCATTACACATAACATTGAAACTTCTTCCAGATTCTTCTTTTTTTTATGCATGGTTTTCTTTGATGACAGGAAGATACTCTAATATAGATTTTCACAGAAAAGCTTTGAATGATCAGAAGACTTTCTAAGTATTTGTTTTAAAGACTCACTACATCTGTTTAAAGCAAGGACAAAATGCATACGACTCTGAGTGCCCAATCTGCCATCTACTGTAAATTTACTTTGCTAAGTAAATTGACTCTTTGACTCAGTCTCCTGGCTTTAAAAATAGAAATATTATCAAGCTCATAATCTTGCAGATCTCTATTAAGCAACAGACCTATGTATTTGACTATTTCTTTGACATCACAATTTAAAGAGTCCTCAGGCCTCTCAAACCATGTTTTCTTAACAGACTTCACAGTCCTTCCCAAACCTGCTGTCCTCTGCAGGTTGATGATGCTACCACAAACCCTTAATCCTTCAAGCCAGAAGATAAAAAGCTTACTGGATTTCTCCTAGTCACTTAGTTTAGACCTTCTGCTTCATTGGTGTTCCTCAAGACTCCTCCCTCCTCATTCCTATTGACCCTGTCCTCATTGAGGTTCTCATCACTTCTAACCTAGGTTATTGTAACCACAATCATTTCGTAATTGACCACCCTGACTCCAGTCTTGCATTCATCATTCTTTCTTCTCCCCTGCCGAAAAAAAAGTTATCTTTTTAGATACTCACTGGAGGGGAGAAACTAGAAAGAGAAAGAGAAGCAAGTGGGGGTGGTTAGATATTGAAGGCAGGAAATGAAAGTAAAGTTGGTGTGGGAATTTGTTCTTTTCATTTAAATTCATTCTTTCATTTGATTACTGCAAAAGAATGTTATTAAAGAACAGAAAAGAAAACAGCTTTCTCAATTCATTCCAAAATACCTAACACTTTATCTGTCAGGCACCATCAAGAACAAGACAGTTATTCTTTTGTTTTGTGTTTTAAACCCAGATATATTACTGGTTGTGCACAAAATGTTGCTCTATCTCACACTTGTATGTCAGTACACAGTAAACTTTAAAAGCAACAAAACTACCCTCTGTTTTGCAAAGGTGGTGAAATGCAGTCTTGCTCTCTTCATTTTGAACTCAACTGGCAGACAGTGATCTCATAAACAAATATGCAGCAATTCTATTATGCATGTCACTTGTATCAGCAAACTAAGCTGTAAACTTGCAAAAACTACCTGGCTTTGAATGGAAGTCTCAATACTGCCAGTCCTTAAACCGAAAGCACTGCAGATTTTCTGAGAACATGTGCCCTCAAATAAGGACAAAAGACAGTGACCTTATTTGGCCTAATTCACCAAAAAGAAAAAAGTGACTAACACTGCAGCCAACTCTCTGTATCTGTGGGTTCTGCATCTGTGGTTCAACCAACTGTGGATCAAAAGTTTAAAAAAAAATAAATAACGATACAACCATTAGAAATAATACAAACAAAAATAACATGGTATAACAACTATTTACATAATATTTACATTTTATTAAGTATTATAAGTTATCTAAAGGGTAATTTAAAGTATACAGGAGGATGTGCATAGGTTATATCCAAATACTATACCATTTTATACAAGAAACTTGGTCATGAATGGATTTTGGTACTTGCAGGGGTCCCTGAAACCAATTCCCCTTGCAGATACTGTGGGACAACTGTAGATGGTTTCTCAGTTCAGCAAGAATTGAATGGCTTCTGCCTATGTGAATATCTAAAATACTGCAGGCCTGACCCCCAAAATAGAATCATGCAACTTAAGAAATAACAAGCACATTAGAAAAGCAACATCCTCATTTTAGTAGAATACCATGTTGAAGCTCAGAAAGCTGGAGTGATTTGTTAAAGGGCAATCAGCTAAGAGTGAAGCAGATGTGAGGCTGGAGCCCAGGATTTCTAATGTACAGTAGACCAGTCATTTGCTTGTTTCATAAGCAGCATATACTGAGAAGTCCACTCCTTTCTTAATTCATAACAGATGCTGCATTCTCTCAGCTTCCCAAATGTGAATCACTTTGAGGAGACACTAAGCCTACTAGTTAAAACATATAGAAGATGCACCTCTATTTTTTTAGAGATAAGCATGTCTTATCTCTACAAAAATCCTGTGTCTAGTGGCAGAGGCAGGAATATCTCTGTCTAAAACAGGACATGATCTTGAAACTAATAGTCCTAAAGTTATATCATCACAACATTTAAGAAATATTACAAGGGTGCTCCCTCTTACCACTTCTACCAATATAGTACTAGAAGTCTTAGCCAGAGCAATTAGACAAGAAAAAGAAACAAAAGACATCCAAATTAGAAAGAAAGTAGTAAAAACATCCTGTTTCCAGATGACATGAGCTTAGAAATCATAGAAAACACTAAAGATTTCTCCCCAAAATTGTTAGAACTAATAAACTATGTTAGTAAAGTTATAAGCCATAAAATCAACATACAACAATCAGTAGCATTTCTTAAAATAACAACAAACTATGCAAAAAAGAAATTAAAAAACCCCATTTATAATAGCATCCAATAAGTAAGTGAACTACTAAATAAAAAAATTAATCAAGGAGGTAAAAAGTCTATATACTGAAGACTACAAAGCACTGATGAAAGAAACTGAAGAAGACACAAATGGAAAGATAATAGAATATTATTAAAAAATCCATATTACCCAAAGCAATACATAGAGTCAAAGTAATCTCCACCAAAATTCCCAGGGCATTTTCATAGAAATAGGAAAACAATTTTTAATTTGTATTAAGCCATAAAAGGAAAGAGCTCAAATAGCAGAAAAATCTTGAGGATAAAGAACACAGCTGAAGTGATGCCAGCAAGATGAAATGGGAGGTAACATGGTTATATTTCCCCACCACAAGAATTCTGCACCCATTCACAGACAAAAGTCTCTCTGTGGGAGCTTCAAGATTCAGGTAGGAAGTTGTAAAATTCCAGTGACGCCCAAGACCTATGAAGAACATTTGGAATGCAAGACCAGCATCCAGCTAGCAGACCCACTGATCATTCTTCCAGGCTCAAATCCAGAAATAGTCCCATTTCTAAAATAGCTTGGTTACAACCCCTTTTGTCCTCAAGCCTATAATCAAAACCATCTGCCAAGGGGTACAGCAGTGATCACACACACTAGTGCCTCAATGGAGAGCTTCAGGTGCCTACTGACATTTGTCTCAGCAGAGACTTGAAAGGTTTCCTGTAACATGGCTCCAGACTTCTCAGTTGAGGTCCCAACTTAAAACTACTTGCCAAAGGACCCACAGGTAGACTTGCTCATATCTCAGCGCGTGAAGGTCTGAACCTCTGTGACAGGGGAACATGTTTCCATTCCACAGCATATCCTTAGGGGATCCAGTCTCAGCTCTGACCAGTCTTACTGCAGTCAGAAACCTGCCCCATCTGTACAGGGACCTACTGAGAGATGTGCACCCATTTGAGCAAGGAGATGGGCTCATTAACCTCTGTCCCAGATCAGTTCTCTAGCGGGCCCAGTCATAGCTCCAGCCCTTCATGCTAAACTCAGAGACCTACCTTGCCTGTGCAGAAACATGCTCTAAGTGGCACTCCCATTTCAGCTAATGAGACAGGCTCACCAGTGTCCATTCCACAACAGATCCCAAGATGCCCAGTCTCAGCTCTGGCCCCTCTCACTGTAGTTGAGGACATAAACCTCTTATGTAAGGACTTGCTAACATAAAAGTACCTGCTGAACCAATGAGACAGGATCACCAGCCTCCAGCCCACAGGGGATCCTGAGGGAGTCCAGTCTCAGCTCTCCCGCCTCTCACTGCAGTCAGGAAACTATCCTTCATGTACAGGGACCTGTAGGGAGATGTCTACTCAGAAAAAAAAAAAAAAAATGAGAAAGACTAACTAGCTTCTGTCTCATAGTATATCCTGAGGGGGCCCAGTCTTGGCTCCAGCCCTTCCTGCTGCAGTTGAAGAACCATGCAGGGTATTATATGGTTTCTTGAATTCTTCCACTTTGTGGGAGGGACCCAGTGGGAAGTAATTGAATCATGGGGGTAAGTCTTTCCCATGCTGTTCTCATGATAGTGAATAACTGTCACACGATCTGACGGTTTTACGAAGAGGAGTTCCCCTACACAAGCTCTCTCTCTCTTTGTCTGCTGCCATACATGTAAAACATGACTTGTTCCTCCTTGTCTTTCACCATGATTGTGAGGCTTCCCCAGCCACGTGGAACTGTAAGTCCATTAAACCTCTTTCTTTTGGAAATTTCCCAGTCTAAGGTATGTCTTTATCAGCAGTGTGACAATGGACTAATACAGTAAATTGGCACCAGAAGAGTGGGGTGCTTCTGAAAAGATACCCAAAAGAGTGGAAGTAACTTTGGAACTGGGTAACAGGCAGGGGATGGAACATTTTGGAGGACTTAGAAGAAGACAGGAAAATGTGGGAAAGTTTGGAACTTCCTAGAGACTTGTTGAATGACTTTTCCCAAAATACTGAGAGTGATATGGACAATGAAATCCAGGTTGAGGTGGTCTCAGATGGAAATGAAGAACTTGTTGGGAACTGGAGCAAAGGTGACTCTTGCTATGTTTTACCAAAGAGACTGGTGTCATTTTGCCCCTGCCCTAGAGATCTGTGGAACTTTGAACTTGAGAGAGATGATTTAGCATATCTGGCAGAAGAAATTTCTAAGCAGCGAAGCATTCAAGATGTGACTTGGGTGTTGTTAAAGGCATTCAGCTTTATAAGGGAAGCAGAGCATAAAAGATTGCATAATTTGCAACTTGACAATTCAATAGAAAAGAAAATACCATTATCTGATGAGAAATTTAAGTCAGCTTCAGACATTTGTGTAAGTAACAAGGAGCTAAATATCAATCCCCAAGAAAATGGGAAAAATGTATCCAAGGCATATTAGAGGTCTTCATGGCAGCCCCTGCCATCACAGGCCTGAAGGCCTAGGAGGAAAAGATGGTTTCGTGGGCTGGGCCTAGGGTCCCCCTGCTGTGTGCAGCCTAAGGACTTGTTGCCCTGCATCTCAGCCACTCCAGCAATAGCTAAAAGGGGTCAACAAACAGCTCAGGCTGTGGCTTTAGAGGGTGCAAGCCCCAAGCCTTGGCAGGTTCCACATGGTGTTGAGCCTACAGGTGCACAGAAGAATTGAGGTTTGGGAACCTCTGTCTGGATTTCAGAGGATGTATGGAAATGCTGGAATGTTCAGGCAGGAGTTTGCTGCAGGGGTGGGGCTCTCATGGAGAACCTCTGCTAGGGTAGTGTGGAAGAGAAATTTGAGATCAGAGCCCCCGTACAGAGTCTCTACTGGGGCACCACCTAGTGGAGCTGTGAGAAGAAGGTCATTGTCTTCCAGACCCCAGAACGGTAAATACACCAAGAGCTTGCACCATGCACCTGAAAAAGCCACAGAAACTCAATGCCAGCCCATAATAGCAGCTGGGAGGGAGGCTGTACCCTGCAAAGCCACAGGGGTAGAGCTGCCCAAAACTATGGAAGCACACCCCTTGCATCATTGTGACCTGAATGTGAGACATGGAGTAAAAGGAGATCATTTTGGAGCTTTAAAATTTGACTCCCCCACAGGATTTTGGACTGGCATGGGGCCTGCAGTCCCTTTGTTTTGGCCAATTTCTCCCATTTGAAATGGGTACATTTATCCGATGCCTATACTTCCATTGTATCTAGGAAGTAACTAACTTGCTTTTGATTTTACAGGCCCATAGATGGAAGGGACTTTCCTTGTCTCAGATGAGACTTTGGACTGTGGACTCTTGAGTTAATGCTGAAATTGAGTTAAGACTTTAGGGGACTGTTGGGAAGTCATGATTGGTTTTGAAATGTGAGGACATAAGATTTGGGAGAGGCCAGAGGTGGAATGACATGGTTTGGCTCTGTCCCCACCCAAATCTTATCTTGAATCCCCACCTGCTGTAGGAAGGATGCAGTGAGAGGTAATTGAATCATGGGGATAAGTCATTCCCATGCTGTTCTTATGACAGTGAATAAGTGTCACCAGATGTGATTATTTTATAAAGAGCAGTTCCCCTGAGCAAGCTCTCTCTCTCTTCACCTGCTGCCATACATATAAGGTATGACTTGCCCCTCCTTGCCTTTCACAATGATTGTGAGGCTTCCCCAGCCATGTGGAACTGTAAGTCCATTAAATCTCTTTCTTTTGTAAATTTCCCAGTCTTGGGTATGTTGTTATCAGCAGCATGAGATCACACTAATACAGGGTGCTACTGGGATGCATGCCCATTTGGGATACTGGGACCAACTGGTCAGGTTCCCAGATCAGCTTTATCACACAGCCAAGGTACTGTCCTTAGGTCTTTCTCAGGTCTATATGGGCTAAAAAGCCATGTCAACCTCAGAGTCCCCAGAGACTCATGTCAATCCACTCAGAGAACATAACAGCTAGTCTGCTTAGAATCTCTAGAAGACCCTCTGAAGAAGGACAGGCACAAACAAAGCTAGATTGTGAAGACTGGAATGAATACCTAATTGATTAATGCACAAACGACACTGCATATCCAAAAGCATCATGAACATTCAGAGAAATACGACCTTACCAAATGGACAGAATAAGCCTTCAGAGGCTGACTCTAAAGTGATGGAGATCTACCAGACAAAAATTCTGTAACCTATCAGACAAAAATTCAAAATAGCTGTTTTAAAGAAGCTCAACAAACTTCAAGAAAACATATAGAAAGAATTCAGAAACCTGGAGAAATTTAACAGATCAAAATAATAATAATAAATCCTGGAGCTGAAATATTTGATGAATGAAATGAAAACCGTGAGAGAGCATTAACAGCAGAGCTGATCAAACAGTAGAATAAGTGAGATTGAAGACAAGCTATTAGAAAATAGAAAAGAGAAAAAATAAAGAAACAAAAAGCTTATGGGATCTATGAAACAACGTCAAAAGAGAAAACATATGGGTTATTGGAGTTCAAGAGAGAGTTCAGCCATAGTGGCATGCACATGTAATTGCAACTACTCATGAGGCTGAGGTAAATGAATCACTTGAACCCAGGAATTAAAGGTCAGATTAGGCAACATAGTAAGACCTGTCTCCAAAAATAAAGAGAGTTCAGAAAAACAAAGGTGTGCAAAACTAATTCAAAGAAACAATAACAGAAAACTTCCTTCAAACAAGGAGAAAGATATAAATACTTAAGTACAGGAAGGATAAAGCTTCTAAACAAAGTTTTAAAAAATAAACAAATTCAAAAAAATAAAAAATAAAAAAATAAATTCAACCCAAATAAGACTACCTGGTCACAGATTGCAATGAAACGCTCAAAGGTCAAAGACAAGGAGAGGATTGTGAAAGCAGTAAGAGAAAAAAAGCAAATAATATATAAGGGACTTCCATACTCCTGGCAGCAGACTTCTCAGCAGAAATATTGCAGGCAAGAGAGAGTGGGAGAATATACTCAGCATACTGAATGGGAAGAAAAAGACAAAAATACTGCCAACTGAGAATGTTGTACCTAAAAAAGCTATCTTTGGAGATAAAAGCAAGATCAAGATTTTCCCAAGGAGACAGAAGCAGATGAAATTAATTTCAACAAGATTTGTCCTACAAGGAATGCTAAAGGAAGTTTTTCAAACTGATGGAAAGAAAAGATTCTAACATGTAACAGGGAAACATCCAAAAGTTAAAACTCATTGGAAAATAGGTACACAAACAAATTATACTTAATTTAATACTCTAATACTGTAATTGTACTGCATAAACCACTTATATCTTAGTATGAACCCTAAAGGGAAAATTATTAGATATAATTATATTAACTCGTTAATGGATAGCCAATATGAAAAGATGTAAAATGTGACATCAAATATACAAAATGAGGTGGAATGGAGTTAAGGTGTAGAATTTTTATCTTTTCTTTTCTTGTGTAATCAAAGTTAAGTCATTACCAGATTAAAATAACCTATTATAACTATAAGTTTTTTTTTGTAATCCCCATAGTAACTACAAGGCAAAAGTTATAATAAATTCACTAAAAGTAAAAAGCAATAAATCAAAACATACTATTGGAAAATCACTTAGCCACAAACAAAAACAGTGAAAGAAGGAAAGAAAGAAAGAAAGAAAGAAAGAAAGAAAGAAAGAAAGAAAGAAAGAAAGAAAGAAAGAAAGAAAGAAAGAAGGGAGGGAGGGAGGAGGGAGGGGAGGAAGGGAGGGAGGGAGGAGGAAAGAGGAAGGAAGGAAGGAAGGAGAGGGAGGAGGAAGGAAGGAGAAGAATGAAAAGAAAGAAAGATAAAAGAAAGAAATAGAAAGAAAAGAGAGAGAGAAGGAAGGAGGAAAGGAAGAAAGAAAAGATCCTAAAAAGACAAGTCACAAAGCGACAGGAAGTAATCTTACCCAAAAATAATTACCTTGAATGTAAATGGATTAAATTGTCCAGTAAAACTCATAAAATGGCTGAATGAAAAAAAAAAAAAAAAAAAAAAAAAAAAAAAAAAAAAAAAAACGAAAACATGTAACTATATGCTGTCTACAAGAAACTCAGTTCATCTGTAAAAACAAAATTAGACCAAGTGAGGACATCTAAAGAGATATTTAATGCAAAAGGACACAAAGAAAAAGCAGAAGTAGCCATAGGTACATCAGATAAAATTGATCATATGTCAACAACTATAAGAAGAGTCAAAGAAAGCCATAATATAATAATTAAGGAGGTAATACAGCAAGAAGATATAACAATTATATATGTACTCAACACTGGAGCACCTAAACATAAAAAGCAAATAGAAATAGACCTAAAGGGAGAGATACTGCAATACTATAATCGTAGGTGATTTTAACATCCCACTTTCAGCAATGTACAGATCATCCAAACAGAAAATCAACAAAGAAACAATGGAGTTACACTGCACTCTAGATCAAATGGTCCTAACAGTTACTTACAGAAAATTCCATTCAACACTTGCAGAATACACTTTTTTTTTCAACAGCACGGGAAACATTCTTCAGGATAGACCATAGGTGCGCTACCAAGCAAGTTATGACAAATTTTTAAAATCAAAATTATATCAAGTACCTTTTCTGACCACCATGACCTAAAAATTAGAAATCAATAACAAAAGGAACTTTGTAAACTGTAAAAATACATATAAATTAAGCAACATGCTTTGGAACAACAAATAGGCCATTAAAAAAAAAAGGAAGAAAACTTTTAAATATTAAAATATCTCAAGACAAGTAAAATGGAAATAAAACATACCAAAAGCTATGGGATACAGCATAAGCAGTTCTAAGGGAAAAGTTTATGGCAATAAATGGCTAAATTAAAAAAAAAAAAAAAAAAAAGAAGTAGAAAGAGCTCAAATAAACAGCCTAATATGGAACCTAAGGGAATAGAAATATGAAATAGTAAAATAGAAATAGTAAAAGTAAAGAAATAATGTTCAGAGCAGAAATAAATAAAATAAAGACTACAATAATACACAAAAAAAACCCCAAAAAGTTGAGTTTAACAAAATCATCAAGCATTTAGCCAGACTAAGAAAAACTGAGAAGACTCAAATAAAATCAAAGATTAAAATGGAAACATTACAAGTGATACCACAGAAATATTAAGAATCACTAAAGACTATTTGTAACAACTATATGCAAACAAACTGAAAAATCTAGGAGAAATAAACAAATTCCTGTAAACATACAACCTACCAGATTCATACTTCTTGAATCATGAAGAAATACAAAACCTGAAAGGATCAATGAAAAGTAATAGGATTAAGAAATGAAATATCTCCTATCTAAGAAAAACCCAGGATCCTGATGACTGAATTTTTAGAAAATATTTAAAGAATAACTAACACCAATTTTACTGAATTATTCCAAAATTAAGGTGGAGGGAATTCTTCTAAACTCATTATATGTGGCCAGCATTACCCTGATACCAAAAGTAGAATAAAACATAGAAGACAAAAAAATACTGGCCAATATGCCTAATAAACATAGGTGCAAAAATTCTCAACAAAATGCTAGAAAACTGAATTCAACAGCTCATCACAAAAGATTGATTACCATGATCAAGTGGTGTTCATCCTGGGGATACAAGGCTGGTTGAACATATGCAAATAAATGAACATGATACATCACATCAATGGAGTGAAGGAAAAAACCCTATCTCAATACACAGAAATAAAAATATCTGATAAAATTTAATATTCCTTCATGATAGAAACTCTCAACAAACTATGGATAAAAGAAACCTATCTCAACACAGTAAAGGAGATATTTGACAAACTCACAGTTCAATACTGAATGGGGAAAAGTTGAAAAAGACAAGGATGGCCACTTTCACCAGCGTTATTCAACATAGTACTGGAGGTCCTAGTCAATTAGGCAAGAGAAAGAAGTAAGGAGCATCTAAACTGAAAAGACAAAAGTCAAATTTTCCCTATTTGCAGACAACATGATCTTATAAATGAAAACCCAATAGACTCTATAAAAACTTATTAGCATAAATGAATTCTGTAATTTTTCAGAATCCAAAAATCAACACACAAAATGAGTAGCATTTCTATATGCCAATAGTGGACTATCTGAACTAGAAATTAAGAAAGCAATGCCACTTACAATAGCTATCAAAAAATAATAATAATAATTGGGAATATACTTCACCAGAAGGTGAAAATCTTTACAATACAAAATACAAAACATGGATAAAATAAATCGAAGAGGATACAAACAAGGTGAAAAATATCCCATGTTCATGAATTGAAATAATTAATATAGTTAAAATGTTCATAATTCCCAAAGTGATCTACAGGATTCAGTGCAATCCCTATCAAAATATCAATAATGAAAGTAGAAAAAAAATCCTAAAATTTGTATGGAATCACAAAATACCCTGATTTGCTAATGCAGTCTTGAACAAAAAGAACAAAGCTAGAGGCATCTCACTACCTGACTTCAAAATATAGTACACAAAGCCACAGTAACCAAGACATCAATTTGGAAAAAGCTCTTATCAGAACATTATGAATTTTACTAAAGTTGAAGTAAGAGAGATCACCAAATTTATAGTGAATCTTGGGTGGACGAATGGTGAAATCACTGACGCTTTACAAAAAGTTTATGGGGTAAAACAGCATGTTACTGGCATAAAAACATACATGTGGACCAACAGATGGAATAGAGAGCCTGTAAATAAATCTAGGCATTTACAGCTAATTGATCTTTGACAACGTGGTGAAGAACACACAATGGGAAAGTTTCTTAAATAAATGATGCTGAGATAACTGGATAGCTATATATAGACAAAAAAATTTTGACCCTTATATCACACCATACACAAAAATCAACTCAAAGTGTGTTAAAAACTTAACTGATGCTGAGATGACTGGATAGCTATATGTAAGTCCTGTAACTGTAAAACTACTAGAAGAAAACAGGGGAAAAGATTCTTGACATTGTTCTGGGTAATGATTTTTGGGGGTATGTCTCCAAACACATTGGCAACAAAAGTAAAACTTTAAAACTGGGATTGCATCAAACTAAAACAATTCTGCACAGCAAAGGAAATAATAGACAGAATGAAGATACAACCTATGGAGTAGGAGGAAATATTTGCAAGTCAAACATCTGATAAGGAGTTAATATCCAAAATATACAAATAATGCAAATAACTCAATAGTAAGGAAATAAATAATCTGATTTAAAAATGGGCAAAGAATCTGAAGACAAATTTCTCAAAAGACATACAAAGAACCAACAGGTATATGAAAAAATGCCCTAGATCCTTAGTAATTAGGGAAATACAATTTAAAACCACGATGAATTTTCACTTCACACCTGTTAAAACAGCAACTATTAATAAAACCAAAAGTAACAACTTTGGCAAGAAGATGGAGAAAAGAAAGCTCTTATATATTGCATATATTACTGGTGGGAATGTAAATTAGAATAACCATTATGGAAAACAGTGTGAATGTTTTGAAAAAATTAAAATGAAACTATCATAAGACCTAACGATCTTCTTTTGAGAAATGTCTGTTCATATCCTTTCCCCACTTTTGGATGGGGTTGTTTGTTTTTTTCTCGTATATTTGTTTGAGTTCTTTGTAGATTCTGGATATTAGCCCTTTCATACAGCCAACAGACACATGAAAAAATGCTCATCGATTTCCCATGAAAATGAAGTGCGTATATAAAGGGTATCTGCACTTGCAGCTTCCTCGCAGCATTTATGGTAGCCAATATATGGAATCAAATACACACACAAATACACATACACAAGGAGTCTTCAAAAGTTCATGAAACATGTATATTATGAAAAAACTATTCATGGACTTCAAAATTGTTTGCATCAAAATATTTTTGCGCTAAAATAAACTTGTATTAACGTGTTTTTATTTTTCTATTTTCATTTCTTTGAGACTAAGTCTCTCTCACTCTGTCATCCAGGCTGCAGTACAGTGGCATGATCATGGCTTACTGCAGCCTAAACTTTCCAGGTTCAGGTGATCTTCCCACCTCGGCCTCCCCAGTAGCTAGGACTATATACATGCACCACCAGGCCTGGCTTATTTTTGTATTTTTTATAGACGTAGGGTTTAGCAATGTTACCCGTTAGCCAGGCTGGTCTCGAACTCCTGGGCTCAAGTGATTTACCCACCTTGGTCCTACAAAGTGCTAGGATTACTATTGTGAACCACCGTGCCCAGCTAATATTATCATATTATAACATGATCTAGTTTGGAGTACTAACAAGAATAAGACATCAATTTGGAAAAAGCTCTTATCAGAACATCATGAATTTTGCTTAAGCTGAAGTCAAGAGAGATCACCAAATTTATAGTGAATCTTGGGTGGAAGAATGGTGAAATCACTGACGCTTTACAAAAAGTTTATGGGGAAAATGCCTGAAAGAAATTAGTAGCTTACAAATGGACAGCTTGATTTAAGAAAATAAAAAATGAGATGATGTCAAAAATGAAGCCTGCAGTGGCAGACCAAATAGGAATACAACATAGCTTTAATCATACAAATGGGCCAAAGGCAAGTAGATATTATTCTTTCCTTGCAGTGGGTGACAGTTTGGTTGGGCACTGAACTGAGCCCCAAATTTTCTGCCAGTTAGAACACAAAGAATAACATGTTGAACTACATTCTTTTCATTATCTAACAAACAAAAGTACACAGATTTGTCTCTGCAGTCTGTGTTACTTCCCGGAACTAAACTCAAGCAGGAATTTATGACATGAAAACACCCAGAAGGCACACCAGAACACATCACTTCAATTATGTGATTAGAAAACACAAAAATTCCATTCAGACCTCCCTAAGGTTAAATCAAAATTTAACGAAAGCAGTTGGTTGGGGAAAATAAGACGAGGTGGTCTAAAGACTCACATTCACAGGATCTGAATTAAGATAGGGGATCATTTTAAATAGTGAGATATTGAACTTTTCAATTAGATTCCTTCAAATGTCAGATTCCTTAGGTTACACTGGCAGAGGCTACATTTTTGTCAGTTCATGATTAAACTCTCACAAGAAACTGCAGTATAAATATTCTGAGTTGTCAGTTAAAATGAAACCTCCTTGCTTTAGTTATTAGTCAGGACTTGTCACTTTTGTCAGCCACATTTGTTCTCATCACAAACAAGTGGTCTTACTGCAGGAAAGATGCCAGTCTAAGAAAACTGTTTTTCTTATAACTGACCCTGTACAGGTTATCAGAGAACACTCTATCATCTGTAACTTCTAATGTAGGGCAAAAAATTTTACTCTAAAATAATTGTTTTTTAAGCATAAATTATTTGTGTTTGATTTTTTTTGTGTGTGTGATTGGTTATTCTCATCCATGGAAGGGCTTTAATGTAATGTCTCTTAAAGTTTAAATACTAAATATTTTACCTTTTAATATTTATAATTATGTGAGAACATTTGACCTTGCCAAAATATGTTACTATACTGATTCTGAGTAGAGGATAAATAGGTCATATTTACCCTCTCTAAGTAGAGGGTAAATAGGTCATATTCCTCTGACTGCCTATTAAAAATATTTTTAGTGGAACCAAAATTTGAATTCATACAAACCAGTACTACTGAGAATTGACACACTGTCACTGAGAAGTGACAGAACGGAAAGGTGGCCTGTGTGGGGAGAACAAAACCACTGTTTTACTAGGATCACAACTTTTTCGAGAAGGATAAAAGGGCATTACTTTATTTTACAAGGTGCCCAGATCCCAGTTAGCCTTGTATCTGTTTAATTTCAGATGAATTATTAAGCAAACATTTTTAAGTGAATTAATTATTAAAATGATTCATTTTCATTTAGTCATAAATGTAAAATTGTCATTAAAATTTTAGGGTCATTTTCACTATTTTGAGCTGTATATTTCTTTAATGCTGCTTACTATCTTATAAACAAATCAATACATTTCTCAATTTTAATGTAATAAAGATTAAATATTAATAATAACACCAATCCAAAGACAACATTAGTATAAGTGAGCTGAGAAATGCACCCTTATATAACTATCTAAGCTCTACCTATTAGTTGGGTTAATCTTGATTATTTAAATATTGATGAGTGTACAACAGATTATTTCAACTTATCTTAATATTTAATTGATCCTGAGTTTTCCTTTATGTAAAATTAGCTGTAATCTTTCTTTTAACATCCTTTCTGATTAAAAATAGCAAAATGAATAATCTAGAACTATGTCATTGTTTTAATTTTGTATACAATATAATAGAATCTGCACCAAGAACTCCTAACAAGTGTCCAAATACAATAGATATCCACTAAACATGAATGAAACGAACAGTATTGTGATATAGTTTATCTACATTTTGCTTTAGGAATATATCTGTTAGATTTCCACTCTGGTCACAAGGTAGTAATTCAAATCAGCTTGTTTCCCACCAAAACCAGCTAAAAATTTAGACAAAATTATACCAAATAATTCTACAGATATTAAAAAACATACAAGGTAGGAATGTTACTCCTGAGAGAAGAAAAAAGAATGAGGTTTTTGCCTGGTGGCACTTTCTGACTGCAGTTCAGAGGGGTTATTCCAAATGAAGCACAGTAGGATTTTCAAGTTCATGGTAAATACGAATTCTAATAGCTGTAATCATTATTTCATGCCAACAGTTAAATTTTTAACTTTTAATATAATCTAATGGGATTCTAAATTCTTCAGATGATGTGTTGTGGCAGAAGAATTTGAACTTGGTAAGATTTTCAAATACAAGTAGGTTTACAAGTGGAAAATCTATTAGAGACAACAAAACATTTTTTAAAATAAAGCAACTGATAAGCACATACAGAAATAACATTTTAAAATTTTCAAATAAACCTTTTATTTTAACAGATGGACATCAAGAACTTAGTAAAGTGGAAATAGAAAGTAATTATGGAGCATGACAAAGAACATCTAAATCCACTAGTCAATAGTATACCAATAATAAAGCACTAGAGGTCTTCTCATTAAAAGCAATAATAAAATACAAATGCTTGTATCACATTTGTTACTTAATGTTATTCTAGGATGAATAAGATGTCTGATAATAGGAAACTGGTTAAAATGTATTTTTTTTTATATATATGAAATAATTATCAAAAGTGGTTTTTAAAATAATTAAAAAGGAAATATCTGCATGACTTTTTAATATTTCACAATATTCCACTTTAAAAATGCAATATCATGTATGCGCGATTTCAGAATATAAAAGTCGAAGGACAAAAGGAAAAAATACAGAAAATCTTATGTGATTATTTCTTAGTATGATTGTTACGCCTTAATGTTTTACTTACTTTACTATGTTTTTCAAAATAAGCATAAATTATTTTCATGGTTATGATATGATTACATTTTATTTTTAAAAGAAAATACCTACATCTGTGTAAATACTCTTATAAAATATAAAATATAGAAGCCTATACAACAAATTGTTAATATTGGTTATATTTTGAGTTGGTGGCATGGAAGTATATGAATGGAAACAGATATTTCTACATTATTTGACTTGTTATAGGTACATGTGAAAAATATGATAAAATAAATTTATTCAAAGAACTATCATAAATAAAATAGAAGAGAAATAATGACACACCATTTGCCAAATATGATGTATTATATTTTTAAACTACAGTTAGCAGAGATAATAATAAAGATGCAATATGCGAACAAAACTATAAAAATGGTGAAATCAATATCACACTTAATGGGCAAATGCTGGAAACATTCCCCTTGAAAACTGGCACAAGACAAGGATGCACTCTCCCACCACTTCTGTTCAATAAAGTATTGGAAATTCTGGCCAGGGCAATCAGGCAAGAGAAAAAAATAAAGGGTATTCAAATAGGAAAGAGGAAGTAAACTTATCTTTGTTTGCGGATGACATAATCCTGTATCTAGAAAAGCCCATCATCTCAGCCCAAAATCTTCTTAAGCTTAAGCAACTTCAGCAAAGGCTCAGTATATAAAATTAATGTGCAAAAATCACTAGCATTCCTATACATCAACAACAGGTAAGCCGAGAGCCAAATCTCCACATTTGCTACAAAATTAAAACAAAACCAAAAAAAAAAAAAAAAAAAAAAAAACACCTACGAATACAGCTAACAAGGGAAGTGAAGGACCTCTTCAAGGAGAACTACAAGTCACTGCTCAAAGAAATCAGAGAGAACACAAACAAGTGAAAAAACATTCCATGTTCCAGGATAGGAAGAATCAATACCATGAAAATGGGCATACTGCCCAAAGAAGTTTATAGATTAATTGTTATTCCCATTAAATTACCATTGACATCCTTCACAGAGTTAGAAAAAAACTATTTTAAAATTTATATGAACCAAAAAAGAGCCCTAACAGCCAAGACAATCCTAAGCAAAAAGAACAAAACTAGAGGCATCATGCTACCTGACTTCAAACTATACTCCAAGGCTACAGTAACTTAAACAGCATGGTACTGGTACATAGCACATGGTACATGATACTGAGAAACGTAGACCAATGGAACAGAATACAGAACTCAGAAGTAAGACCACACACTTGCAACCATCTGATTTTCGACAAACCTGATAAAACAACCAATGGGGAAAGGACTCTCTATTTAATAAATGGTGTTGTGAGAGCTGGCTAGCCATATGCAGAAAATTGAAACTGGACCCCTTCCTTATGACTTAAACAAATATTAACTCAAGATGGATTGAAGACTTAAATGTAAAACTCAAAGCTATAAAAACCCTTGAAGAAAATCTAGATAATACCATTAAGGACATAGGCATGGACAAAGATTTCATGACAAAAACGCCAAAAGCAATTTCAAGAAAAGCAAAAATTGACAACTGGGATCTAATTAAACTAAAGAGTTTCTGCACAGCAAAAGAAACTATCATCGGAGTGAACAGACAACCTACAGAATGGGAGAACATTTTTGCAATCTATCCATCTGACAAAGGTCTAATATCCAGAATCTACAAGAAACTTAAACAAATTTACAAGCAAAAAAACCAAACAACCCCATTAAAAAATAGGCAAAGGATATGAGCAGACACTTCTCAAAAGAAGACATTTATGTGACCAACAAACACATGAGAAAAGGTTCAACATCACTGATCATTAGAGAAATGCAAATCAAAACCACAATAAGATACCATCTCATGCCAGTCAGAATAGCTACTATTAAAAAGTCGACCAACAACAGATGCTGGCAAAGTTGTGGAGAAAAGGAACGTTTTACACTCTTGGTGGGAATGTAAATTAGTTCAACCATTGTGGAAGACAGTGTAGTGATTCCTCAAAGACCTAGAAGTAGAAATATCATTTGACCCAGGAATCCCATTACTGAGCATATGCCCAAAGGAACATAAATCATACTACTATAAAGATACACGCATGTGTATGTTAATTGCAACTCTATTTACAATAGCAAAGGCATGAAATCATCTTAAATTAAAAATCAATGATAGACTGGATAAAGAAAATGTGGTATATATATACTATGGAACACTATGCAGCCATAAAAATGAAAGAGATCATGTCCTTTGCAGGATCATGGATGGACTTGGAAGCCATTATCCTCAGTAAAGTAATGCAGGAACAAAGCCAAACACCACATGTTCTCACTTATAAGTGGGAGATGAACAATAAGAACACATGGACACACAGGTGGAACAATACACACTGGGGCCTTTTGGAGATGGGTAGGGAAAGGGAGAGTATCAGGAAGAATAGCTAATGGATGCTGGGCTTAATACCTAGGTGATAGGATGGTCTGTGCAGCAAACCACTATGACATACATTTGCCTATGTAATCTACCACTATTTAAATTACTAAACAGACCCTACTCAAGCTTTACAGTAGGTATAAGCTTGCAGTATTAACTACAGATAGGAACTCCATGAGACACACTCCTCTTACCCAAGAAACCAATAACCATACAACTTAGTGATTGCTCATGCTACCTTGGCAGCCTCTGTAACATCATACAAAGCATTTATTTCTCTGCTATTTAATAAAGATTACTTTGCCTCGTACTTCCTCTATGTGTAAAATTAATTCTGATCAGCAAAACTTATTATGGATGTACCTTAGTTAGCAGTGAAGATCCACTGATGGTTAACATTGTTCTCATTCTTGAATTGCTCACTGTTTTACAGAAACTCATTGCTTACACCTTTATGATATTGATATAAAAACTTAATGCAAAAATAATTTAGGTAGAAGTAGAAAGGTAACAAGAAATACTTAGTTTCAACCAGCTAATTTTAAACTTGTGTTCTTTATTTAAATTATATTAACTTAATCTATTGGCTAATAAAATGCAAAATCTAAAACTAGTTTAATAAGCAAAAGTGGATCATTAAGAATTTCTTTTCCTTTTAAAACTTCAGGTATATAGTTGAGTTAACCAGAGTCCTTCTTTCCTGGGCTATTATCATCTTTATAAATCCCTCTCCTATTTTATTTGAATTTTCTTGTTTTCTCTTTCATCCCTCCCTCCAGCCCCATACTCCCCCTTGGACCACTGTAATATATTTAACTCATATCTTTATTGTATGCACATCTCCTAAAATATATGGTATTCTTATAGGTGACACTTAATTTACACCAAATTGTATTCTAAATATCAGTTCATTTTTTTCACACCCACCACTGCATCTTTAAAACATATTCATGTGCTGTGTCTAAATCTTGCTCATTTTTTCTGATACAAACATGTTGAGTTGCATCATGTGCATACACAATATTTTTCTTATTCTCACCCCTACTGAATAGGGTGAGAATAGGGTACCTCCAACTTTTACTACTACAAGTGACTGCTATAGTGAATATCTTTTCATAAAACTTTTCCTCTGACAGATATGCCCTGGAATTGGATTGGTAGGGTAGGTATAAGCATATGAATTTGTCTAATTACAGCCAGGTTGCTCTTTAGAATGGCTGCAACAGTTTGCCTTCTGACCATGAAGACATGACATATCCTATTTCCTCCCATTTTCTTAAATATCTAATATTGTCTAACTTCTAATTTTTGTAAGTCTAATGAGATAGAGAATAGTTTATTCTCATGTTTTAATTTCTCCGAAGTGTAAAGTGAATCTGAACCCTTTTTGCCCAAACACTTAGTCATTTGGGTTTCCCTTTCAGTAACAGTCAAGAGCAAGTGGAAGTGCTGAGTGAGTCTCACGCACTAAGAACACGCATGTCAAAGCCTCCTACCCTTCTCCCGTAGGGGTCAAAAGAAGGCCAGTGTGTTCAGAATTGCAATGCCCTCTCCCAGCCATTGCTACCCCTTGGTATGCCCACCAAGTCTACGCTTATGCTCTTAGTCCCATTTAGGCCAGACTGTAATTCCCAATGGCTCTGCATTGTGCTGTCATCTCTCATCCTGCCCCAGGACCTGAAATTCTTACTCTCTGATCTCCAGGATTCACAGTAGGTCATCAGAAAAATTCCTATGGCTATCCTAAACCTCATCTCTCAGTGTGTTCCTCATCTTCTAGCTCTAATTGAACCCTGGGTTCCTTCAGAGTTCTCACAACATCCCTTCATGTTAAAAACCCTCAACAAACTAGCATTGAAAGAACTTCCTTCAAGATAAGAACCAATCTATGACAAACTCACATCCAATATCATACTAAATAGGCAAAAGCTGGAAGAATTCCCTTTTGAAAACTGGAATAAGACAAGAATGCCCACTCTTACCACTCCTGTTCAACATAGTACTGGAAGTCCTACCCGGAGCAATCAGGCAAGAGAAAGAAATAAAAGCCATCAAAATATGAAGAGAGTAATTCAAATTATCTCTTTTGCAGACAATATGATTCTATATCCAGAAAACCCCATAGTCTCTGCCCCAAAGCTCCTAGAACTTCAGCAATGTTTCAGGATACAAAATTAATAAGCAAAAATAAGTAGCATTTCTATACACCAACAACATCAAAGCCGAGAGCCAAATCAGGAATGCAATCCCATTCATAATAGGCACACAAAGAATCAAATACCTAGGAATACAGCTAAGTAGGGAGATGAAAGATCTCTGCAATGAGAATTATGAAATACTGCTGGATCATTCTTGAAAATACACTTCTGTTATTATTTCTCCTGTGTAAATTTTGAAATAAAAAATTCCCTGCATAATTTCTCTCTCCAGTTGCTGTCCTATTTCTCTATTTTTGATTATAGCAAAATTCCTCAAAAGAGCTGTCTACACTTGCCATCTTTAATTCGTCTCCCTCCTATTCTCTCCAGGCAGATTTGTCCCACCACTACCCCAAGGCTTTTCTTGTCAAGGTCAAAACGGCTTCCACGTTGCCACTGGTCAATTTTTATTCCTCATCTTTCTGCAACTAACAGCAACATTTTGCACACTGGAGCACTTCCTAAAATGGATTCCTTCCATTGGATTCCTAAATACCACTCTCTTGGTCTCTGTTTTACCTCAATGTTCTTTCTCAGATTTTTAGCTGTCTTCTCCTAACATTCCTGGATGGTACAGTTCCTTAATCTCTCTGAGCCTGTTTGTCATCTACCATGCATAGATATTATGAGGATTGAATTAAATAACATGTGTAAAGAACCAAAAACTAAGCTTAGAACACAGACATTCAATGAATAATAGTTATTACTTTTAGTAATAGCAAACGTGATATGGGGAAGCAATTAGAATTTTCATTGAAGGAATAACAAAGATAATGCCTGCAGTGATTCCTAGTTAGGTTTCCCAGGAGTGAGTAAAAAATAAGAAGTCACAAGTTTAACTTTTAAGACAAATATGCACCAATAAAATAACTAATTTTATTTCTCAGTATGAAAATCCCCTAGTCAGAAAAGTGAAATATTAAATGTCATCTTAAATAGAAGATTCTAAACACACAAATTTTAAGAATATCAATCTTACATTATACCAACTTATACAATGAAAATTGTTAAAGGCAATTATACAGTTTTTATCTTAGAATGTTCATTATGAAATTTTGGGATTTCAGACTAGGGGAAAATGACATTAGGAAAATGTTATTAGTTCCAATGGGCTAGTTTATGCTATAAACAATCCAAAAATTTCAAAGGCTTACAACATCAGTTTGTGAAGATTTTTCCTCACCCTGTCACATGTCATCACACATGTGGCTCTACCTCATGCTGTTTTGACTCTAGGACACAGGCTGATGAAGGAGCCACTCTCTGGAACAGTGCCCATAACTCTCATGGGAACTGGGGGTGGGAAATATAGCAAAGTACATAATGGCTCCTTAAAACTGCCCCCTGGAAGAGATACTCATCACTTTCTTCACATATCAAAGGCTAACAAGAGTTGTTTAGTCACCTATGATTGTAATTGGATTAGATCATGTAACCCTTTCATATGCTGGGAGGAGGAGAGAAATTCAATATTTATGAACAGCCCTGGTAGCTATCACTCTCGAGATCCATCTTCAGAGTTCAGTACCCAGTTTCTTTGACTCCTTAAATAGGAAGAATCCCTCAACCCTCAATGGTCCTTATAAAACATGCAGACAAAAACTTTTTCTAGAATTAGAAGACACATCCATACTTTCAGTAGCAAATCTGAACTTAGATCTGCAAAAGAGAGAGATTCCTTAGAGGGAGCAAACTATAAATAGTTTGGCGCTTGTATCAAACTTGTTGATACAAGCGCCAAACTAGGAATTGGTATTTCTATCTAGGCATTACATCTGATATCTTCTATGGCCTGAGGCAAGTTGTATAATAACACCATCCTTCAAGAAAATAAGGAGACATAATGAATGATTGATGGTGGAACATTTCTGAGCAGAGTAAGGATGTGATTGAGATTAATAGTGAAACCTTCCCATCAGATGGAAACCTAAACTGCTGAGTGACTGACACTGAAGAAGCAAAACACTGACATGCAAAGTGCTTCAAATCCTATGTGATGGGCTGTCTACATTGTAAAGAGTTATTACATAGAAGCATGTCATATTTCCTTCTTGGATTCACATTGATGGAAAAAGAAAACCCATACACTCAAATCTGGCTTTAAATTTTCCCTGTGGTAAAACAGGCATTATAAAGAACTAGCTACATAATATTATATCTATCACATATCCCAATGTGAATGTTTGCATTACCTAGTAAAGAGTCCCAAGAGAAGGAAGCAGAAATAATTCCTGTAGAAACAAACTATTTCCTATGTAAAGGTTGTAAATAACGAAACCCTGAAGCACACATTGCTAGTAATAAGTTGTGATGCTTTCAGTGATCACCACTCAAACTCTACCAGATCAAAATATTAGAACAAAATATTTGGAAAATTATAATTTTTTTAAAAAAGCATTTCAAAACACAGGCATTATGCAGCATAGCACAATATATATTTTACTATTTATTTTCCCCATTTTCTGTTCTCTTTTTTCAACTACATAGGTTATAATTAGTTTCTCAATGTAATAGTTCAGGCAATAGAAAAATTTATAGGACAAAATCCCAACATTCCTTTTCATTCACCCTATCCCTACAGGAGGCAGTAACCTTTAAGTTGACAAAAATCATTTGATTTATATGATAATACATACACACATTTGATTAATTTTTTAACACTAAAGAGATGAAAATCTATATATTAGAATACAATTTA
Source organism: Rhinopithecus bieti (assembly GCF_001698545.2). Taxonomy (NCBI): domain Eukaryota; kingdom Metazoa; phylum Chordata; class Mammalia; order Primates; family Cercopithecidae; genus Rhinopithecus; species Rhinopithecus bieti. The sequence goes on along the minus strand of NW_016807465.1, from coordinate 2,145,507 downwards.
TTTTTCCCTTAATAATGTGACTCACCAAAATTTCTATGTAAATACATATACGTTTATTCCATGTTTTAATTGGTTGTACAGAGTAGCTATACATAGTTATTTACTTAACATTTCCCCTGTTGACAGTTGTTTAGTTCATTTAAAAAATATTTATTATTAAACACATAGTATGATACTAAAAAAAAAAATCTGTAAGGCTAAAATGGCTTTTATCCAAAAGACGGGCAATAGCAAATGTTGGTGAGGATGTGGAGAAAAGAAATCCTTCATAAACTGTTGGTGGGAATGTAAATTAGTGCAACTATGAGGCAGGACAGTTTGAAAGTTCCTCAAAAAACTAAAACTAGAGCTGCTATACGATCCAGCAATCCCCTTGCTAGGTGCATATGTAGAGAAAGAAAGTCAGTATATTGAAGAGATATCTGCACTCCCATGTCTGTTGCTGTACTGTTCACAATAGCTTAGATTTGGAAGCAACCTAAGTGTCCATCAACAGATGCATGGATAAAGAAAATGTGGTACATATGCACAATGGATTACTATTTAACCAGAAAAAAAGAATGAGGTCCTGTCGTTTGCAACAACATGGATGGAACTGGAGGTCATTATGTTAAGTGAAATAAGCCAGGCACAGAAAGACAAACATTATACATTCTCACTTATTTGTGGGATCCAAAAATCAAAACGATTGAGCTCATGGAGATAGATAATAGAGCGATGGTTACGAGTCTGGGAAGGGTAATGGGGTGTTGGGAGGGTGGTGAGGATGATTAAATTGATACAAAAAGATAGCTTTTAAATGAATGAATGAGATCTAGTATTTGATAGCACACAGTGACTGCAGTCAATAACAATTTAATTGCACATTTAAAAATAACTAAAAGAGTATAATTGGAGTGTTTGTAACACAAAGGACAAATGCTTGAGGTTATGGATACCCAATTTTCCATGACGTGGTATTATGCACTGCATGTCTGTATCAAAATATCTCAAGTACCCCATAACTATATACAGCTACCATGTACCCACAAAAGTTAAAAATTAAAACATCTGTAAGGTAACATTTTGGTAGTGAACTTGTTAAATGCTAAACTGTTAATAGATTATGCTAAACTTTAAGAGTTAATGCTAAACGTTTGATAGAGATTGTAAAATTGCTTTCCTAATAGGCTCCACCATGTTGCACTCCTACAGAGTGTATGAAAGTGCCCACTTGCCTGGCAACATCAACAGCTCGTGCCAATCTAACGTGTACAGATATCTCATTTTTAATTTACTGTTTTCTAATTAACCATATTAGCTTGTTTTTATTATCTACTTTGATGAACTAAAATGTATGTTTGTGACATTTTCAACTGCATAATTTTTATTTTTCTTACTATTTTGTAGCAACTGTAGATATTCTGCATAGCAACCTGTTGGCAGTTGAATATGTTGTAAATATATTTCCAGTATAATAAAACATATTAACTTTATATTTAGTGTATTTTGTAATACAGAAGTTTAATTTTTATGTATTCAAGTCTGCCCTTTTTCTATATGGTTGCTATCTTTGTGTCTTGCTTTGGAAAGAATTGTTCCTCTCCAAGCTGACTCAATTATTATCTAATTCTTTCTTCAAATCCTATCTTTTGAAGCCAAGTTAATGAGGTATTTTTTACAAGAAGTAAAATTATGTTGTTAGTGCACAGGGTTCCACAAATGTATGCAGTTAGGGTACCACTACAATAATCAAGATCCAGAATGGATCCATTACCATGGAAAATATCCCTCACGTCCTTTCATAGTCAACCTTTGCCCCAGAACCGTGGTTCTGGCAACTACTGATCTTTCCCTCTGTTTCAATAGTTTTATCTCCTCCATAAGTCATATAAATGGAATCATACACTATGTAGCCTTTAGAGGCTGGCATTGTTCGCTTAGCATAAGGTATTCGAGATTCATCTGATTGAGGTTGAAGGTACTAGAACATGGATCATTTTTTACTGGTGAGTAGTATTCTGTTATATGGATACATTACAGTTTGCCACTTACCAGTTGAAAGACACTTGAGTTTTTTCCACTTTAGATGAGAAAAAAAAACTGCTAAAAATATTCACTATAAGATTTTCATGTAAATATAAGTTTTTATTTATTTTAGGTAAATAGGAGTGGGAATGCTAAATTATATGGTAAATGTATGTTTAACATTTTTTAAAATGCTAACCTGTTTTTCAAAGGGGCTATATTATTTTGCATCCTCACCAGCAGCTTATGAAAGTTTGAGTAGCTCTGTGTCTTTGCCAGCACTTGGAATTGTTGATTTGGTTTTTTGACTTGTTTTGTTGCTTTAGCCATTCTAATAAGTTTGTAGTGATAGGACGCTGTGGTTTCAATTTGCATTCGCTTTGTGGCTAATGATGTTAAGAATGTTTTATGTGTTTATTTGCCATTCATATATCTCCTTGGGAAAAATATCTGTTCAAATAATTTGTCCATTTTCATTGGCTTTTTTATTTGGTTTTGAAAATTATTTCCATATTCTGGATACAGTTCTCTCTCAGATGTGTATATTTTCTCCAGTCTGTGGCTTACTTTTGCACTTTCTTAACAGTGTCTATCAAAGACCTCTCAGGTTCTTAACTTTATGAAGTCCAATTTAATCAATACATTCTTTTATGAATCTTGCTTTAGGTGTCTTGTCTAAGAAATTTTTGCCTAACTCAGAGTCATATATATTTTCTCCTATATTTTCTTTTAGAAGGTCTCTAGTATAGGCTTTATATTTAGGTCTATGATATGTTTTGAATTATGAATTATGTTAGCTTGCTGTGGCTGCCATAACAAAATACCATAGGTTAAATGGGCTTTAATAACAGAAATATATTTTCTCACAGCTTTGCAGGCTAGAGGTCAAGATCAAGGTGTTGGCAGGGTGTTTTTCCTCGAAGGCCTGCCTTCTGGGCTTGCAGATAGTCATCTTCTCACCACGTGGGAAGACGCTCTTTCCTCTGTCTACACATATCCCTGGTGTCTCTGTATGGTCTAATCTTCTAAAAATTGCCTTTACTTGTTTGTTTTCTAACTTCTATTCTAGGTCTCAAGGATGAGGCTTTCTAAGTGATCTTGTTCTTTCCCTAGTGATAGGATATTTATAAGCCCAAGACATTTTTTCTGCCCCTCCCATAAAGAGGGAGGATTAATAATAATCATTATTATTCCCAAACAACAGTGAGATTTCACTTGTGCCTGGGGTCATCTTTGTTTGCCACCCTTCTCTAGGGGCTTAAGGCTTTTGTTCCCTAGGAGAAAAGGACAATGAATTGCTTCATTCTTTTCTCACAGCAGCAGCCACTACCTTTATACAAACTTGCCCCTCCAAAGTAAGTTTTCTCCAGTCTCCTACCCTAGAAGTACTGCTCCTCTTGAACACCCTGTGAAATACTCTAAGAGCCTCCAAGTGCATGCAAACTCATACTTGATGCTTGAATTTTTTAAAAGCTTAGCTGAAAACATCTTACCTGTTTTTTATGGTGGACCTGTTTTCCCTGTTTACAAGTGAGACAATGGTGACGTCTTGATGTTCCCTGGAGATGCCTTGCTTTCCTTAGATTTCTGGCTTGCTAGCTGTCCTGAAATCTCATTTGGGTCTCATTCTTGAACTTATAGTTTTGAGAAAAATTGTGATTTTGTAGATTTTCTGGCTTTTCTTGTTCTTAGGATGAAAGAGACTTTTCTAGCTTTCCGTATCCTTTCAAAATTCTGCAGTAATATTTTAATTTTCTACTTATGTACATGTTACTTATTAATACAGATTTTCTTTTATATAACTCAGTAAAGTTTCATTTGGAAAACTGTATTCTTAAATATAGATTAAAAGATTTGTTTCTTGCTATTATAGAATTTGTATTATTGTTATTTTGCTGTTCTTAGCTGCATTTTATTTTCTTATAGCTTTCAATTGTTATCACTGGTGTATAAGAAAATGAATGATTGTTGTAAACTGATCTAGTAAACTTATTGCATTTTTAATCTAAGTGTTTCAGTTGATTCTCTTGGATTTTCTAGTCTAATGATCATTATCACCATGAGCAGTGACAGTTGTTTCTCTCTTTTCAATATCAAGAATTAACTTTTTTACATTAATTACAAATTGTCACATAATTTCAAATATTAGCAGTTTACTAGCAAGCATCTTTGTCCTCTTTCTAACTTTTTGTAGATATATACTCTACATCAGATGAAGAAGATTTCCTTCTATTCCAGGGGATTGATATTTGTTATTTTTGTTTTTTAATCTGGAATGAGTATTTAATCTTATTTGTCATATAATAAAATAATGATACTTATTTTCCTTCATTAATCTTTCAGGAGAGGAGATTAGCAGATTTTTAAATAATATACTATCTTTGCATTCCTGAAATACAACCTAATTGGTCATGTTCAATTTTTCTTTAATGTAACTTTGAATTTGTTCTGCTAATATTTAGGGTGTTCCAGGATTATTCAATAGTGCTATTGCTTCACAGTATTTCTATGTGTACATGGGGGAAGGATGAGAATTTGTTAGACTTTGGAATTTGGGTAATGCTAGCCTCATTGAGTCGGAAAGTTTTCTGTATGTTACTATGCTCTATAACAATGGCCTCCAGCCTTTTGGCACCAGGGACCCGTTTCGTGGAAGACAACTTTTCCACGAACTGGAGCGGAGGTGGTTTCAGCATGAAACTGTCTCCCTCAGATCATCAGGCATTAGGCAGATTGTCATAAGGAGCACACATCCTAGATCCCCGCATGCGCAGTTCACAATAGGGTTCCTGCTCCTACGAGAATCCAATGCCGCTGCTGATCTGACAGGCGGCGATGCTCAGGAGGTAATGCTCACTTGCCTGCAGCTCACCTCCTGCTGGTTCCCAACAGGTCACAGACCTATAGGGGCCAGGGGGTTGGGGACCTCTATTCTAGAACATTTTCTCAAAAATAGAAGTTATATGTTCCTTGAAAATTTGATAGACTTTGATAGTAAATTCATGTTGCACTCATATAGTTATTAGTAGAACTTTGACTACTAGTAAAAATGTTCTAAATAGTATTGATTTAGTCAGGTATTCTTAAAGAGGTTCTAAATAGTATTTAGTCAGATATTCTACTAATTCTTGAATTATTTTTGGTAATTTACATTTTCTTAGGAAATTAGCCATTTTATGCAGATTTTCAAGAGTCCTTGCATAAATTTATACTTATAATTTTGTAATAATTTTAATCACCTCAGTAAATTTAGTTATTTTCCATTCTTTAAGTTGCTTATTTGAGTCTTCTTTTTGTTGTTTGACCAACTGTATTCTGAAGTAAAAATTCTCGCTATGAGACAGTTGAAAAGGGAGCTGACACACCGTAGTTATTACTCATTAGCCGTTAGGCAAGCATTTTGAAAACTCTATATCCTGGTAGTATTTTCTTGATTAGAACCTGATTCTTCTCTTATTCATTACTGCATGTGATCCCCTAGCTCAACTGTGCACAAGTTTCTTCATTGTTCATTTTTCTCCGTGGATAGAGTAGACGTCGTGGAACACGACCTCATTACATGCTGTATAGGTATCACTGCACAACTCTTTTTGATGTAAGTCTGAGTTCCTAAGGATGTTTTACAACCTCCTCATATATTGTGAATTGTTGCATCGAGCCAATTTTATGTACCTGTAACTACATTCAAATGTTTTTTCTGAGGCGTAATTTACAAATTTAATCTCTTTATTCTTTTTTTTGGCTTTTCTCTCTCAACAAAATGGTAGCTCCCTAAAGGTCATATAAATAACAGGTTTGAAAGGGAAGGAAACTATATTAATTTAGATCTTAGTTTATTTAACTGTGAAGTTTTAATAGGCTTGTCTTGCTCAATGCCTTTTAAAAGGGTTAACTCTTAATATATGGGGTTAAAAGCAATAAGCTCATCCAACCCTAAAAGGCCCCAAATTTTATCTCTCTTGGCATTTTTTGTTTGTTTGTTTCGTTAGTATCTGTTCTCAAGCCAGTCAATTTTTGCCTGAGATCATCTCTTTCTCATAATACCTTAAAAGGGATAACCAACACATCTTAATAACAATCTCTTTTCCAACCTCTTCCCATAGAGCTGTAGGCCTGGTGGGCACTTTGCTTGCCATTTGAATTATTGTAGACAACTGTTTCGTCACATATTTCCATACTACATACTTCATCCATCTTTTCATTGCCTAATACCTGCTTACTCACCACCCACTCATTGAATCCTCTGCTACATATTTTAAAATGTTCATAACAGAAATGTTCCAGTTAAAGGTGATAGTTTCTGTCATAGATAGGGTTACAAAGCTACTAAAAAAAAAAAAAAAAAAAAAAAA
>NW_016807465.1:2136651-2138853 GCF_001698545.2 Rhinopithecus bieti | reverse complement strand
AAAAAGAGGGTAAAAAAAAAAAAAAAAAAAAAAAAAAAAAAAAAAAAAAAAAAAAAAAAAAAAAAAAAAGCTTTGATTTGGAAATAATCCAAAGTTTTAAGAAATTAATACAATAAAAGTTTATTTCTTGCTCATGTAACAGTACAACTCACAATTTCCTGGTTGTTGGGTAGCTTTACTCCATAGGATATTTAAGAAATTCATATTTCTTCTGTCTTCTTGGTCTGCCAATTCATAGATACTTAGAGTCTTCTGCAGCGAGTCAGAAGTGGAATTAAACCATTAGGGACAACACATCGGACTCTTATTTACTCCCTTACCACAGAAGGGTTACCCATCATTTCCATTAGCTTTCCATCACTGAAACCACAGAGAGGCGAGATGAGAAATATAGATGTTGGCAAAGTTTTATGTAATAAAAGGGCGAACACAAGGTTTTTTAGTAGACACTGGCTGTCTGTCATTGACTTTGGTTATGATCAGTTTTCTTTAATCAATTTTTAAATCTAAAATTATAAGTGTACATGTCATTTTTCTATATCTAAATGTTTAGACATTTAAAAATACAGTTGCTCCTTAAACAATGCAGACATAGGGGTACCAACTCCATGTTCGATGGAAAATCCATATATAACTTTTCACTCACCCAAAATGTAACTACTAGGAATAGCCTACTATTGACCAGAAGCCTTACCAATAACATAAACAATTGATTAGAAGGCTTACCAACAATGTAAGCAGTTGATTAACATGTATTTTGTATGTTATATGTATTATGTACTGCATTCTTACAATAAAGTAAGCTAAAGAAAATGTTTTAAGAAAATCATAAGGAAGATAAAACACATGTGCAGTATTGTACTGTATTTATCAACGTCGTAAGTTTATGTTATCTGCTGACAAGATAAATGGTCTTTCTGAAATGGCAGGCAATCACAGCTGCATGCCTCAATCTACAGTACATACTTGAAGTATTCCACTTTTTCTTGTAATGTCATGATTTCTCTCTGCTTCTTGGGAGCACCTCTAGCATCACTAGTGGCACTTCTTATGGGGCCCGTGATGTTATTGAAGTTTTATGGTATTGCACTAAACACAATGAAAAGTATGCAAAAACTGTGAGAGATCACTTTTTACTGTGGTACACAATTTACTGGAAAGATGAACTACTCAAGCAGAATTGATTAGTGGCTCATGCCATTTTGAAAGTGGATAATGCAACAGTTGAACTCACTGCCATTCCAACCAACAGGTGCTGGCTGTGGAATTAAGGTAGTACAGTATGTGCTATAATTTTAATGTAGTTATGATTTAAAACTTCATCTTTATGTTTGCTTACATTTCTGTTGACTGGGAATGGCATTATATACATGCATAAGTTTTGATATATTTTAATATTTTAATAGATTTATGTATATTTTATGGTAGCAAATGATAAAAGACTGGTATTTACATATATTTTATGCATTTATGAAACACCATTTTCTTAATTTTTTTTATGTTTCCAAGGCTATATGGTTCATCTGAGGTTTTCCAAATTGTTGCGAACCTCCAGAAGATTTTTCCAATGTATTTATTGAAAAAAATACACATAGAAGCAGATCTGTGCAGTTCACACCTCTGTTGTTCTCTGAAGCCTCCCAAGTTGTTTGGGATATTTTATTTTTATATTAGGCATCAAGAGTACTCAGATTTAGAATTAATTGTATAAATTTGTATGTGAAGTATTTCTCCTTTTTGTACTTATGATTACATTTACCAAATACCTTATTTAGATAATTATTTCAGAAAAGGACTGGAGGTGATAAACTGACTTCCATTTGAAGATATTTTCACTCTGCTTTCCTTCTTGAAGGGTGTTAAGTAGAGGACCTTAACTTTGAAGACAGTACTTCACTAATTTCTTTCTTTAGCTCTTAAGTTTTCTTATTATTTCTTTGATTGTTTAGTCTCCTCTGAAAGTTTTACTTCATATGACTGTTGAAACTTCTGAATCCACTCCTTATGTCTCTTAACCTTTCTTTCATATATTTGATCTCACGACTTTATTTTATGTAGAACTCATAACCTCTGTCTTCCATATCACCATATTACCTTTTAGCTATGTTCCTTTCTTGAGAATTAATGATTTTAAAATTTTATTCAAAGCCAAAAGTTTAATTCTTTTTCTGTATAATGAAAAGACTAACAATATACATATAT
>NW_016807465.1:2128943-2134942 GCF_001698545.2 Rhinopithecus bieti | reverse complement strand
TATATATATATTATAAACTTTATTTTCTTTATTAACTTTGCTTCCTTGGATATTCATTCCTTAATTGAATGTGATACTTCTTTCATCTTATCACTTTGTCACAATGCTTATTGAGTCTGTATTTGAAAATTATTGTTTGCTTGTGCATGTGGTTTACTATAGTTCACTTTCCATCCTATGAATAAGAGTTTGACTCCGGTGGTAGGCGGAATGTGCCAGTCCTCCGGATAGAGAGACTTTGTGAACCTCTTCAGACTCAGAAACTACCTATAATATTATCCTATGTTTTTATATACCATACTATCTTACATATGAAACTTCACAGATCGTTTCCTCTGCTTTAGTAGTTAAATACTGCTTTCAATTTCTACTTAGCAAAATTGGAGTAGCAGAGGGGAAATATTGTTATCCAAAACTCTAAATGACGATCTCTAATTATTTACCCTTAAAAAATAGTACCCCATGGTCCTATTTTTATATTAACTTATTCATGGTTTGCAGTAACGAAATAGCTATATATTCCATTCTCATAACAATATTCTTCTATGTGTTTTGGATGTATTTCATGTTATATATTTTTGTCCATAGATCTGATCTTATGTTTTCAGAAATATATAGCTTGTGTATGACACTCTCTTGTTTTCCTATGCTTGTATGTAATTAATTATTTTTGTAATTTTATGTAATATATTTCTCAGTATGGTAACCTGAACTCAGTCCTTGTTTGCTTTCAACTTCCCCTTACCCCACTAGATATTTTTCCTTAATAAAACATGTTTCCAAATCAGACACACTTTGGAAAAGTATGCACATAAGGTTTTTGAAAACTAAATCACATTTTAAGTATACCAGGCAAATTTAGCATTTCATAGCATCTTGCAAACTGGGTAGTTTTTAAGTACAAACTCAAAATTTAAAAAATAACAATTTGAATACCTAAAGATAGTATGCTTTCTATATTATTTTCATTAGGATTTGGTATCCAGATAAGTCTAAGCTCATTGGTTGAGTTCGTTGAGTTTGGAATTTTCTGTATTTTATTTCTGAAAATTTTATCTAATATGGAAATGGTATGACCCTTACAGTTTTGTTAGACCTTTCTAGGAATATTAATTTGCACTAGCATCAATAATAATTTTCAATAGTGTTAGTCTATCTGGATGTTTTAGCGTTTCTTCAGTTAATGTTAACTAAATTATTTAATTTAGGTTTTCAAATTTCCTGCATAAAGCATTCCATATAATTATTTTATAGTATTTAATTCCTTCAGTTTCTGCAGCTATTGCTCATTCTCTAATTTTCCATCAAACTTGTCATAAATCAATTATTTTAAAGGGCCAGGTTCTGATTTTTAACATTTCTAAAAAGTTTTCTATTTCTTTAATGTAAACTTTTATGTTTAATAATTTCTTTCTACCTTCCTTGAATTTATTTTGCCGTTATAACTTCTTGAATTGAGCATTTTTTTATTATTTTCCTAATATGTATATTAGGAATCTCTGTAGATTCACTGTAACTCCTTCTTACAGGTTTTATGCTTCCCTTATCATCATTTATTTCTAAATTATTAAAGAACTATGTTAATTGAATAAGAACTGGCTAGTGATGGCAGTTGATGGCATGTTTGTGTGTGTGTGTGTTTCCTTTGCTGTTTTTTTTACCTTTTATAAAACAGTTTACGTGGCTTCTGCTTTTTAAATCTTTCTTTTATTAAAATTTTCTTTGGAAAATATTCAAGCCGATAGATAATATCTTACGTATTTAAAAATAAAATGTGGACTAGATGCAAATATCTCTTAGAATCACTCAATGCCAAAACAGGTAAGCGACACCAAAACAGAAACAACCTTGTTTGATATTCTTATGACAAAAAAATTAGGATAATCTCATGGGAAGTCAAATAGTATAAACAAATAGAAATCAGAAAAAGTGCCTGAAAAGCATTTTAAATGTGTTGTTATTGTAGCCTCCAGCCTCTTCAAATACATGTGAACAGGATTCTTGTGTTTCTCTTTTTTCTTTTATTTGTGGTTTTTGATTTTCTGTTTTGGTTTATTTGGTTTATTTTGTCTTTGTAGGTGAAAACTCACATGATCTTATTTCTTACCATATCCTCTAGGTCTGGTGGCACAGGAAGCATTAGAAAAATGGACACTTTTAGCATAGAAGGCAGAATCCATGCAAATTTGGGGGATCATATAGAATCACATGATATTTCTTTGGAAAACCATGCACATTATTTGGTAGCACATAGTTAAGTTATCATCAAATATTTCCCCAAAATGGGATAGAGAAGGCTTTATAATGGATTGGTGATTTTTCTTTATTACTCACTGATATATTTATACCAACATTATTAATTGAATAAGGAGGAAAACCAATTACTTTGAAGTATACAAAGAAGTTATTTCCATTTTCTCAGGCCACACAAGCCTGAAGGCAGAAAAAGAGTGTTAGGATTAGTAACAATCAGCATTATTCTGTCGTTCGATCTCCAGGCTTGTGAAGATACCTTTCAGAACTCATAGTCACTTGCTCTATTTCCAATTCTCTAAGGACCAGCACAAAAGGCTTACAGACCCTTCTCTCAGTAGTCACTAATTCTTCAGGCCTCAGCTGCCCCTAGTGTTACAAGAAGTAGCCTCACCTGTTATTCAGGAAGGAGGAAAGACAATAGATTACACCAAAGGCTAAATTCCTCTCATCCCCTCAAGCCCCTGGTTTTCTCCTGATACTGATCTGATGTGGCTAAGAGCCTCTGCCACTACTATTGTGCTGGAGTCCTCACTGCACCTCACATAGGTTATCTGGAGCTCCAGTTCTCCCAAGTCAAAACGTTCCCCTTGCCAAGGTGGAGAGTTTCTCTCCTTCATCCTTTACTGCTATGTCTATTATCCTAATCCCAAAGAAAAGATGTCTTTTGCTCCTAACATGTCGACTAACATGTCGAAGAGACTTCATGTAAAAATATAGTTTTTTATTGTTTTATTTATGATGCAATATCCTCCCCTAAACTCAACAGTGGATATGTAATCATTGGACTAGCATTACACACATTAATGTGTTAGTCACCTCTCCTATCTGACAGCAAAGACATAGCTAGGTGTTAGACCAAGCCCATGTACTCAATTCTCTCTTGCCAGGTTGAAGTTTTCCTATGAGGCCCCTCAATTCCTAATGCAAAGATATCCCTGGCAGCCATATCATTCTTCCAGTGGTGCCCAGATAGTTCTGAATCTATATGGATTTGCAGCTCAGATAACTGAGGCCTTCCTTACAAAATACGGACTACATTTAATCTTCTGGAAAATTAGCAAAGAAAATATGTAATATGTAATAATACTATTTGATAAGCATTCAGTGAAAATTTACATACCACAAGGATATGAGGGTGCACAAAGCAGTGATTCATTTGCAAGGCTGGCTGATGTCATAAACCAGAAGAGGCGAAGAGGAGAAGTTTATGGGCAGTAGCAGTTCCATCTGAGTAAATTATGGCTGTGTATTCATTCTGGGACATTTACTACTTTCTCCCATAAATACAATTAATGTGCTGAATTTATTTTCAAAGCACAAAGCAGAGTTATAACAAAGTTTTTCAGTGGAGAAGCATATAAAACAACTTCAAAGGAAATTCTTTAGGGCTGGCTTATTGAAAATTTAACCAACATCTTCATTTTCCTTTTGGAGACTGTGGCACACATAAGCAGAATTTTCTTTCAGGATGTGGCGCATTTTCAAAAGCAACAGACAGAAATTGGAGGCTCAATTTCTCTTTTCCCTTTATCATTCCTGTGTTTCCTCAAAAATCTGAATTTGACTCAAGAATGGTGCTTTTATTTTTGAAGGAGCTTGTCATCATGAATAGAACATACTTATAAGTAACCATAAGCCATGGAAATTTACTTAAATTAGTTTTCAATTATCGAAAAATACGCAGTTGAAAGGAAACATTCACAGGAGATTACCTGAAGCCTACAGGAATTTTCCAAGTTTATTTGAAACTATAGATATCCACCAAAGTGCCTAACTTGCATTAATTTTGTATTCTATAGTTTTCTTTTTAAAAAATACTGTGAATTGTTTTCACCAATTGAAAAGATAAGAATACAGTGAAAAGAATGTCTTACAGATTCAGTCTCCCTTTCCCAACACACATTCTCCTTCCTTTGTCTTTCACACAAACTCAGTGTTCATTTCCAGTGTTTCCTTCAAGAGCAGGGAGGGAAATAGCACAGGTGGGGAATGGGTCCATCAAGTAGGCAATGGAGCATGCAGGCAGGCCACAGACCAAGTACTTAAGCATCCACACAAAACCACATGGCTGTAAATTACTGTTATTACTTTCCAAAAGTTCCCTGGATTGTACAGGATTGCCCATGCAATCATAATTACAAAGCAAGCTGCAGTAATCATTAAGCAAACACTGCAACTTCTGCAGTCTTAAGCAAAATGCTTGTTTTCCTACCTAATGATCATGTACAATGTAGAAATACCAAGTGGGAGGCAACAACTCACATTTGATTCTTAAGATTCAGAGGGTATTATATTCTATCTGCCTCATCTTTCTCAGCAATGACATTTTGCATGGTCATATCTCACCAAAGTGTTGAAACAAGAAAGTAATCAAAGTAGCTTTGCGGGATTTTCTAGTAAAAATACCCAAAGCACAGAGCAAGAGTTATCCATAGGATGAAGTCTTTACTTGGCACACCACTTGCAGGTGATATTTTAACTTGGTTTTCATGGAAGAAAGTAGAGTTTAGAAACTGATATTAATGAATGCTTGTCATGTGACAGGGGCAAAGCTTTCTTCGTATATTACCTTTTTAAAATCTTCACAACCCTACACAACAGCTTAATTGTCTCATTTTATAGAAGAGAAAACCAAGGCTTAGTGTAGGGCAATTATTTGCCATTTTCCATCATAAGTATGTGCTAGAACCATGACTCAACCCCAGGACTGTCTTTGAAGTCAGTGCTACTTTCACCTGTCCTATGCTGCGGAGAGAAAATTTAGGAGAGAGCTAAAGGAAAGTAAAATGTCAACCAACTTTTTTTTTTTTTTTTTAGATTTCATTTTAAAGACAAGGCAGTTTGCATAAATCCAATAAAACTACAACTATTATACAAATGAAAGACAACTAATCTAGCTAACACCTTGAAGAACACAGATGCAGAAGTCTATCACAGGCAAAGGAGAAACTTAACTCTAAACACAACATTTATTTACACATCTTTATTGAGCTGATTCGCAAAGCACTCTTAAATGTGGGTGGAATGAAGATTAATAGGGTATAGCCCCTGCACTGCTTGAGTTCAGTGGATGGTGGAAAAGAACCAAAGCAGAGAAAAATATAATTGATGGTATAGTTTTCAGTTTCTCAAGAAGAACCCTTCACCTGCGCTCCTCCTGCCCCTACAGTCCTGCTCCCCAAAAGGTGAACAAGCAGGCACTGTATCCTTGTGAAAATATCAAGTTGTAAGACATGGTGACAACCTCATTTTCAAGCCTCTGGGTGAATCCAAAGCAGTGTAAAAGAGAAGGATGCAAAGAACAAGCTAGTAATGAAGCACATTTCAAAAATGTGGCGTTGGATGCCAGCCTGCAACAAGACGAAACTGCCCCTAGGAGTCAAATCTCTATTTACTCTTCTCTAAGCAGCCCAGAAAGCAATTCCTGATCCATATGCTGTGAATCCGAGTAACTTTTGGCTTTCATAAAGTATAAATGTAGCCACTTTCAGCTCACGCATAAACCCTCACTCTGTGGTAATACGTCTCCTGGATGCTTGACCAGCCTCCTGCCCTTTGCTAGCCACCGTATGTCCCAGTGCCTGCAACACTGAACCCCCTGAATTCCCCAGAGAACATTTTATATACTGCTATCTACCTGCATGTACTCCTAGACCCTTCTGTTTTCGTCTCAATGTCTAAAATGCATCTCCAACTTTAACAAGGCTGTTCTAATTCCTCCCTGGGGGCGGTGGGGGGTGGGG